>NC_043701.1:126347157-126681065 GCF_006229205.1 Suricata suricatta
CGGCGCCGTGCGCAGGCTCCGCAGGCGCTGAGCGCGGGAGGCTCCGCGATCCTCCCAAGGATGCGGCGGCAGCGGCGGCGCCGAGCCTTTGTATCCCGCGGTTGGTGCGGTGAGGTGTCTCTCTCGGCGGCTGAATACCATTCGGTCACGTGTGGTAGGAGGAGAGATTTGTCTAAAAACCTGAGACCGCTGCTAGCTCAGATCTCTGGGAAAGGTCCCAGCAGCCCCTAGGATTTACAGCTTACCTAGAGAGAGGCTCCTTGTTGAATGGGGACACCCGCTTGTTTGTCCAGAGCCCAGAATCTGGCCCTTTCTTGTCGGAAATATTTGCTAAGTGATAGGCTGCTGGTGCCTGTTGCCTTTATTCACATTATCAGTTAATTTCATTGTGCTACGGGTCCATAAGAAAAAAATTAAACACCTAACTCAACTAATGGTATTTGCCTACAATTTAAACTGATTTTCTCCCATTCTCCCCATCCCCGCCCCGCTCTTCAAAAAAAAAAAAAAAAGTCACAAAGTAAACAATGACATAGGTACAGCCAGGGGACCTTGAATTCATTATTCTTGATCTTTGTAAGGATAATATTACCTCAGTACCTTCATGAAATGTTTTTTGTGAGGCAGCAGGTTTCTCTGATTAGCTTTAGAATGTGGAATAAATACTGCTAGATTTTCAAATTTTGTTTTCCACTGGAGAGAAGGATTTAAATTTTTTGTGAGTTTTGGCTTTTTGTTTGGGAGTGAAGCATTCAGAATCCCTATTCTATCTGATTTGCAGTAGCCTTCTAAATATATCATTTGATTGTCTTAATGAAGTTTGTCCTTCCTCCATAGTTACTGGTTTTAAAGCTGCAGGGCTTCTTGCTTTATCTTTACAGAACTAAAAGTCAGGAAATAAAAGTATACCACAGTGTGTTCAGATTTTTTATTTTAGCCTTTTTAAGCCTCTGAAAGTCATACAGGCATACCTTTCTTGACCTAATAGATGTGTATCAACTGTTGTGTCTGCACCTAGAAAATGAAGTGTCCTTTTTTTTTTAACTCTGGTTTTCTTTGACCTATTTCCTTTTTTCAAGAGATAGAAAATTGTGAAGTACTTTGATACAGTTTGCATTCTCAAATCTCAAATCAGATTCTTGTTTTGGATCATTGACTGTGAATATGAATGTCTTTTCTAGGTGTTTCCTATAACACAAAATTTTGTAACAGTGTTGATGTTAATGGAATTGACAGTTCAGATACACTGATACCTGCAGTACAGGTGAGAATGTCCAATCTTGTAAGAGTTACACCCAGTGCTGCAGGGGTTAGATAAGGAGGGAATTATATCTGGTTGTAGAATCAGAAAAAACAAGGGAGATTACATTTGAGATGGGCCTTCAAGGACATTCTGAATTTAGACAGCCAAAGATGAAAACGTAAAGGTGTCCAGATAAAAGAATCATTGTGAGCCAAAGCCCAGCAGAGGAACAACCCAGATTAGTTAGAGGATTGGAGAGAAAGCTGGAAAGGTAGAGTAGGTCCTGTTTTCAAGGAATTTAAGGGAAAAGTGTTAAATTCTATTAGGCAATGGTAGCTTTGCTTTGGAAGATTCTCTCCCTTGTTGAGTGAGATGGTTATAAATGAAGAAACACTTAAGACAGGGAGCCTACTTAGGGGAATCCCTAACTGAAGAGAGGAGATTAAAGTCTCCAGTGCTAGAATCTATGGAATTTGAAGTGTGAGGCAAAAGAAAAGAAACAAAAACGTGAGGGAGAAAAAATCATAGAAATGTATTTCATGAGCCATTGAGTTATTAGCATACTAGAAAGCACAATTGTCCAGGAATAGAAGCATCATGTTATTTTGCCCCTGTGGTCCTCAATTTCTGGATCTCTAAGCACTGAATGTTTTCTACTCCCTTGATTGTACTCTAGGGACACAAAAGCCCAATCCCAGGATCTAAAACTTCAAAACCTTTTTCACACCATGAGATAGAATTTCACACTCTTTTAACCCACTGGAATAGCCAGCTAGTTTTGAGCCGGAAGAAAAGAAATCAGACGGTTCTCTCAACGCAAACCTGCGGGTGCAGAGAACACAAGGAACTTCCATAATCTGAGCTCCCTGTGTGCTTGAGTACTTTCTCCCCAAACCTTGTGGTGGACGTTGGAGAAAGCACCCAGACTTTGGGATCAGATCTGGATGCCAGTGACTAGCTGTGTGGTGCTGGGCAATGTACGAAACCCATCTGGGCTTCAGTGTCCTTGTCTTAAAGTTGTTAAAATATTTTTCTCCTTAAAATTATTGTAAAGATTTGCCTGAGTGGCTCAGTTGGTTAAGCGTCCGGCCTCAGCTCAGGTCATGATCTCACGGGTTGTGAGTTCAAGACCTACATCGGGCTCTGTGCTGACAGCTACTAGCTCAGAGCCTGGAGCTTGCTTCCGATTCTGTATCTCCCTCTCTCTCTAACCCTCCCCTGCTCGCACTGTCTCTCTCTCTCTGTTTCTCAAAAATAAATAAACATAAAAAATTTAAAAAATATATTTGTTTAACTAAAACACGCCAGATATGATTCCTGGCATTCATTATGCACATAAAGCATCACATATTTTTTTTATGGGGGAGGGAGATAAGATAGTATAGACAGAAGGGTCATTGGCCTATCATCAGAAAACCTGGAATTTAGAACTAGCTTTAGTTATATTAACCAGCTGAATGACCTTGAGCCAGCCTCTTACTGATTAGATACCTGTTTCTCTGTGGAAATGAATAGATCTGGTAATCTATATTCTCTTGTACAGCTCTAGCATTCTGTAATGGTATGAAAGGGGTTTTGGGGTTTTGGTTTTATTCTTTCTAGTCTGATTAAAATCAATTTTTACTTTGCAGGCAAGATTGAAAGTTAGTTAGCAATTATTAAGGGATGGGACACCTGGGTGGCTCAGTCGGCTAAGCATCGAACTTTGGCTCAGGTCATAATCTCACAGTTCGTGAGTTCAAGCCCTGCATTGTGCTGACTGCTCAGAGCCTGAAGCATGCTTCAGATTATGTGTCTTCCTCTCTCTCTGCCCCTACCACACTCATACTCTCTCTCAAATATAAACATTAAAATATTTTTTTTAATTAAGGGTTAGTAGTCTGAGATTACCAAATGATATTTTATTCATTTGTGATACCTATACCTTACATATTGAAACATGACTCTTACAGGTTGAGAGAAATCCCATTTTTCTAACTTTTCTTAATTTGGGTATATATCATTGTGGCTAAGATCAAGATGAAAAGACTGCCTGAATTCAAATATTAGCTCTGCTGTGTATTTGTTATAACCTATCCCATAGGATTAAATGTGTTCATATGCATAGTCCAGCATTGGACACATGGTAAGTATTCAATAAGTATTGGTAGTTGTTATCAGAACAAGGAAGAATGCATTCCCCTACTGTCCCAGCATACTGAATGTTTAAACTTTTTTCAGTTTACATTTTTCTTTGTCTCATCATAGGTGACATAGTTGTAATTATAGTTAAAAAAAAAGTTTTCTTATTATTATTACATTGTAAGCATCTCTGTGTTCTCTGAAATCATTTTATCTCTTCTGTGATCAGGCCAATATTCATAATTTGCATAGCCATTCTTTTTTTTTTTTTTTTTTTTTTGCTTTCAGATCATTTTAATATGTCGTTTTCATAACTGATGCTGTAAGGGTATACTGGACATCAGACATCATCTATATATGCTTTTTTAAGAATTTTCTTTTTTAACATTTGTTTATTTTCGAAAGAGAGTGCACAAGAGAGGGGAGCAGGGAGGGGGCAGAGAGAGAGAGAGAGAGAGGAACCAAGGATCTGGAGCAGGCTCTGCACTGACAGCAGCCCGATGCAGGGCTTGAACTCCGGAACCATGAGATCATGACCTGAGCTGAAGTCAGACACTCAACCAAATGAGCGACTCAGGCGCCCCTTTTTTTTAAGGCTGAATATCCAAGGGGAGTATTTCTGAGTCAAAGGCTATGAATATTTTTATGACTATTGATATGAATTGCCAAATTACTATCCAAACGATATTAATATTTTACCTTGCCACCAAAAATGTATAATCACTGTCTTTATCACAGGGTAGCTAGATTTGGGTGTTTTAATTTTTTTCATAGTTTTCTAATAAATACAATAGGTCTCATTGTTTTCTTTTGTATTTTATTTCTTATTAGCAAGAATTAATATTTGTCCTAATATGTATTGTATCTTCTGTTGTACAAATGGTCTATATGTATTTTACCCTTTAGCTCTTGGTTACTTAATAATTTACTTGTTTGAGCTGCTTACTTAATTAATCTTAAGTCATGTTTGATACAAATGTTTCTCAATCTAATTACATTTCTGTTTGGACATTTTTAGTTGAATAGAGAATTTATAGTTTTAATACAGTTCAAATTGCTCATTTTTTACTTTGTGATTTCTTTTTCACTTCTAAATATAGACTACTAATTACTTTAGATATTTGCTAAGTACTACTTTTTTCTATGGAATTGGATTAGTGTGGAAGCCTCCTTTGTACTTCTATACGTCTGTATTTCCCTTTTTACATTAGTAACATTTTTATTTGTTTTACCATACTTTTATTATCTGGCAGAAGTAAATTGATCCTTCTCAATTATATTTAATGGGTATCTATAAAGTCTAAATTGTATAATGTAAAAACCATACTCCAGCAACTTTCCCCCTTCTTGACAGTGTGCTTTTCCCTCTCTCCTTGATCTGTCTTTTCAGCAGACAAACATGCTGTCATTTCTCCCATTTAACAAAAAACTCTTTCAGCCTGCTATGCTTTTCATCTTATTATCCCATTTCTCCCCCTCCTTTTAAAGCAAAAACTACTAAGAATAGTCCATAAACACTTTCTCACTTCCTTAGGGTCACCCAAACCCACCCCATGTAGGCTTTGCCACCACCTATTCCACGGAAATTGCCATTCTCTAGGTCAGCAGTGACTTCCAAATGACCAACTGTCTGGTCCTCACCTAACTTATCAGGAGTTTTGGTACAGTTGCTCACTCTGTCCTTGAAATGCTTTCTTCAGTTAGTTTCCAACTCAACGGCCCCAACCTCCCTTCTCTGCCTCCCTGCCACAGTCCTCCACATGCCCAGACTGCTTAAAGTTGGCAGGTCCAGGAACTTAGTTCCTAGAATTTTTTCCTCTTCTATGAGGACACTCATAATTTACATCTCCAACCCAGACCTCTGTGCTGAACTCATGATCATATATATTTTCAGGTGCCTACCTTACTTGGAAACATCTGAAAGTCATCTTGAACTTAAGATATCCAACACTGAACTTCTGAATGCCCTTCCCAGTCTGGCTCTCCTGGCAGCCTGTACCAGCTCAATTAATGTCAACTTAGTCCTTCCAGTAGCTCAGGCCGAAAACCTTAGGATCATTCTTGATTCCAGTTTTTCTCTTATTACCTGCATTGACTCCTACAGCAAACCTTGTTGACTCTACCTTCAAAATATAAAAAGATCCACCCAGTTTTCATCACCTTTACTTACATTACTCTAGTCCAGGCCAGCATCGTCTCTTAAATGCATTATTGTAATGGCATCCTGTTTCTCCCCTTTGTGGGTTAAGATCATGATAGGATTAGTGAAAAACATCTTGAGTACTTTTTAAATCCTTGCGGAAGTTTGAAGGCAGTCACAGTCTATATGAGATTTTTCTTGCTTTATATGTGCTTTACAGACTTTTAAATAGTTGTAAAATCTCAGCGATGGCTAAAATACAATATTTCAATTAGGTTAATTGAAGATTAAGGTAGATTTTGTTTACCAGTTTTGATGAGATTTGTCATGTGAATGACTCAAATACTTAGGAGCTCTGTCTGAGTATAGGATGCTTACTGAAATTGCTGGTAGGCAATGAGAAATAAGGTAAATAGGAGCAACATTTTCAAGGATATTGAAAAAGATAAAATCTTAAAAATACACTTTGTCATGAATGACCTTCACGAGGTCATCCTTTCTGTCTTCCTTCATTGAGACAGAAAACACATCCTAAACTATTGGGTCTTGTTTTCTTGCCTAGGCCAGAACTTTCAACAAGATTCCTTTATTGGCCTTCATTTGAGAAACACTTTACTTCTGTTCACTTTTTGTTACTGCAGCTATTTTAACAATTTCTTTTTCCACTGAAGTTTTCACCCTTTTAGGTTAGAGATTTTCATATTCTCCACTTTTGGCGTAGATTATAATGTTCAAATAAAGAGTATATTACAATAATGATGGCCTGAATGGGTAATTTAAATATTTTAAATATATTACTTACTGTTCTGTCATGTGGAAAAAGATTAATGGTGAGTCTCTGTTAGCAGAACAGGAGCTTTTTAGGTCATTGATTATGCATTTGCGCTAAACTAGCCCTTTCATGTATTTCTGGGATTAAATGAAAGGTTAAAAGTAAAAATTATTCTAGGGGCATCTGGGTGGCTCAGTCAGTAAGCGTCTGACTTCTGCTCAGGTCATGATCTCATGGCTCATGAGTTGGAGCCCCTTGTTGGGCTCTTTGCTGACAGCTCAGAGCCTGGAGCCTGCTTTACATCCTATCTCTCTCTCTCCCTGCCCCTCTCCCACTTACACACACTCTCAAATATAAATAAACATTAAAAAAATAAAAAATAAAAAAGTAAATTTATTCTGTTATAAATGTTTTACATTCACAAAACTGTTAAGCATTTATGCATACTTGCCGCTGTTTCTGAAGTAAAGTCACCAGCTTCAGTCATGTTGAATTTATAAAGTCTGCTTGGACCAAAAATCAGATGAAGTAGTGCACTCACTAAGATACTACGGACAGAGAAAACAGCAGTTAGTTTGTAAATATTGAGCAAGGCAGAAGATTTTAATAGCAGACTAGCTAATGTTTGAGTATCATTATGAATGGCTATATACTATTCTAAATATTTTTTATTTCACTTGAAGATCTTTTAAATATGTCTAGGCTTTATAACCTAGCACTTTTCACATTTTGGACTGGGTAATCCTTACTTGGGCATACCTGTCCTGTGCACCATAGAATGTTTACCAGCATCACTGGCCTTTGCCCACTAGATGCCATTGGCACCTCCCAATTGTGACAACCAAAAATGTCTCCAGATATTGCTGTAGGTCACCTAGTGGGCAGAATTGCCACTAACTGAGAACCACTGTGTTAAGTGAAAAGGGAAGAAAACTGTGCTATTCAGTATGATAGCCACTGGTCCCTTGTGGCTATTTAAATAGTTAAATTAAACATTAAGTTCCTCAGTCACACTAGTCACATTTCAAGTGTTCAGTAGGCATTTGAGCTTAATAACTGCCTTATTGGACAGCACAGAAGTAGAACATTTCCATCATTACAGAAAGTTCAACTGGAGTGAGCCCTTACAAGGTACGGTCTGCTCAGCATTTCCATTTGAAAATGGCTTTGTTTGCTGCTTCTGTGTACTTTGTGGGAGAAATTACAGGCTATGATGATACTTGGAAATTCATAAGTGTCTCAGGATATCTCTTAAGAATTTTCTATATAAAACACTGTTGCAATCTTAATTTTTTTTAAGTCTTTATTTATTTTGAGAGAGAGAGAAAGAGAGTGTACAGGTGGGAGAGGGCCAGAGACAGAAGGAAAGAGAATCCCAAGCAGACTCTGTGCTATCAGCACAGAACCTGATGAGGGGCTTAATCTCACGGTTTGTTTGTGCAATCATGAACTGAGAACTGAATCACGAATCAGACACTTAACTACTGAGCCACCTAGGGGCCCCTCAAATTTAATTTCGATTTCAGTATTTACAGAGAATCTCCCAAAATTGATGAGAATCACTGATATAGTATATTTTGAAAATAATTTATATAATCACATATTCTGCCCATCAATGGTCTTATTCCTTATTTTCTAAATTTGTAAATTGTAGTTTAAAGGTTATATTTTCCTTGGCCCTAAAAGTTGTTTGGATACTAGGATTTGAATACAGAGCTGAGAGTTACCAATGTTTGCTGTCCTTACTGTTTAACAGATTCATCAGCTCTGCAAAAGCATAGATACTAAGGAAATCATGAAAGCAAAAATCATAGGAAAAACTAAACATAATAGGTTTGTAGTAACCAGTAGTTCAAAACATAATTTCAGAAAGTATTCAAATATATTAATGCTGAGAGCATTTTCCAAGGAATAATAAGTCTATTTTAGGAAAGAATTATTTTCACCCATAAATAAAACCAAGCATTCTGCTGTGGCAAGTTTCCTTAACTTTTTATCATGTCATATTTCTGAGAAATTTGGTAGGTTGCGGGGGCTAATATAATGAAATACCACAAACCTCGTGGCCTGAACAATAGAAATCTATTCTCTCACAGTTCTGGAAACTAAAAGTCAAGGTGAAGGTGTCAGTAGGTTCCTTGGTTCTTTCTGAGGGCTGCGAGAAAGAATCTGTTCCAAGACTCTGTCCCAGCTTCTGGTGGTTTGCTGGCAACCTTTGTCATTCCTGGCTGGTAGATTCATCACCCCCATCTCTGCCTTCATTTTTGTGAAGGTCTCTGTGTCCAAATTTTCTTTTTTATAAGGAACATAAGTCACATTAGGTTAGAGCCCACCCTAATTACCTCCTTTTAACATGATTTCCTCTGTAAGGACCCTGTCTCCAAATCAGCTCACATTCTGAGTTAGTGGGGATTGAGAGTCCTTCATATCTTTTTTGGAGGGGCACAATTCAATGAAAACAATCTTTTTCACATATCCTGAAAAAACTAAAAAGTCAAGAAAGTTTTAGGGATTAGATTAGAAAAGGAGAGAAATTAATGACTAACAAAATAACTATCTGAATTTAAGAGTTGTCACATGGGGGAGAGAGTACTGATATTTTTCTTCTTGTGAATGCAAGGTTAGAGCAATAGGTGGATGTTATAGGGAAGAGTTTAATTCAGTAGATAAGGGAAAGCTAATACCCAGAGTTGTTCACCATTGAGACGGACAACCTCATGAGAACGGTGTGTTGTGCATCACTAGAGGCAGGAAAGGGAGAGTAGAACCGTTGCTAAAGATCTTGCCTTTTATGACTTGTATCCTTCCTTTGGAGAACTGTAGATAGATGACTTTTCAGTGAGAAGCTGTGAAGTGTTGGACTTTGTATTTAATAAAACTATTTAGACATTTACAAAGAACCAACTGATGGTTGACAGAGGGAAGGGAGGTGAGGGGGTGGAGGGGCAAAATGGGTAAAGGAGAGTGGGAGAGACAGGCTTCCAGTTACTGAATGAAAAAGTCAAGGGGATAAAAGGTACACCATAAGGAATATAGTCAATGGTGATGTAATAGGCTTGTATGGGGACAGATGGTAGCTACACTTGTGGTAAGCACAGCATAAGGCATAAAGAAGTTGAATCACCATGTTATATACCTGAAACTAATGTAACATCGTGTGTCAACTCTACCGTAAAAATTTAATAATATAAAAATCTAACGTGTTAAAAATCTACTTGAATATTTAAGTAAATGAATACATTAACATTGTATTAAGTGAATATCCATGATGAAAAATAAATGGCATTGTTTGCCATTAAAAAAATAACATAAATATGTACAGCACTGAATGAATGATATGCTAAGATTCTGCTAATGTGATACTTTTTCATCATCAAACTTGGATCACCGATCTTTAGGGCTCCCAAAATTTAGAATACACTTTCACCAAAACTGCCAAGTGGATAAATGGGATTTCCTTTCCATGTTTAACCTCCTAGAAGCCCACAAAAACAATGAGCAGTAAACATCCCTTTTTTTTCATTTTTAAATATTTATTTACTTTTGGCAGAGTGTAAGCAGAAGATCAGAAGCAGTCTTTGTGCTTACAGGCTGACAGCAGCGAGCCCGATGTGCGGCTCGAACTCACAAACCAGGAGACCATGACCTGAGCCAAAGTCAGACCTCAACCAACCGACTGAGCCTCCCAGGTGCACCAAGCAGTAGACATCCTTGACTGTGAATTCAAAGTGCAGAGGTGTGCCTGAGGGGCATAGTCAGTGACGTGACTCTTGATTTCAGCTCAGGTCATGATCTCATGGGTTCATGGGATCAAGCCCCATATCTGGCTCTGCAACTGAAAGTGCAGAGCCTGCCTGGGATTCTCTCCCCCTCCCTCTCTGTCTCTCTGTTCCTCTCCCACCTCACCTATCTCACTCTCAAAATAATAAATAAAAATTTTTAAAGTGCTGATATGAGAACAGAAGAGAATTTGGTGATATTTTTCTAAAGGGGATCGTAATCGCCACGATCAGTTCTTTGCTGCTTTGTGTCTGTGGTCTTTCTTTTCTATTTGATGTCAACTCATCTCAGGATTGCTGAACAAACTTCTCAGTTGTTTGTTCAATATTTGTTTATTTGCACTTTTTAATCATTAATTTCATCAACCTTAGTTTTTATTTCTGGTTTTCTGAAACTTAAGGCCTAATGATTTTCACTTTATATACACAAGTTAATCTTGCAAACAGAAATGATGGTGGTTTTAAGGTGTTTAATGGATCGTTAATGGATAGGAGAAAAGTATGCTTTGAAGGTACACCTCTAGATCCATAGAAAGGGCCCTTAGAAGTGTGTAAATCTTAATCTGAAAACATTAAGGTGTTCAAATAAAATTATATGAGAAAAGTGGCCTGACAGCTTTGTGGAAAAATATTCTGAAAGGATATCTGGTGGTTTTCTTGCCAAGTTGAATGATAAAAATGCAAATTGGAGATAACCTACCCCCCCCACACACATACACAGTTAATGCTTTTTTAATTATGATTAAATAGTTTTTTTGGAATTTCTAAATCCTAAGTCTTGTATTATTTTATGTGGTAAACATGATGCAAATATGACTTTGTTGCAAATGGCCTCCTAAGTGTAAGAAATAAAATGTACCATCTTCTAGTAAATCTATACCGCATTACCTTAAATGTTTTTGCTAGTAACAATTTCTTGTAGTGTTTGAACTAAAATAGCTCACTTAAAACTAATGAGAAAAACAAAAGGGTAAACCATTTTAAAGAAATAGTTTCAATCAAAAAGAGGCCTTGGTTACCTCGAATGACTAAGAAATATAAAGGAAACACTGCAGATGTTGTAACCGTGACTTGTAAGTGCCACCACCTCAATGCCCTTGGAGCATGTGATGAGAGAAGGAAGAGCATGAGGAAGGAAGCCCACAGCCCCCTTTCTTTGAAGAGTTCAGATCTGCTCCCCACTGTCACCACTATCTCTTGTCCTCCCCTCTATGCTTGCCTACCTGTCTCTCTACATCTTCTTTTTCCTCTTTCTCTCAGTAATATAGGTGAGGAGAAAAGGATGTGGCCTCTGTCACATGCAGAGATAAGCTAATTTAAAAAGTTATTAATTTGTAGTTTCCAAACAGGAGGAGGAGGGAAGAGGAGGTTATAGGGGTATAGAAGAACCAAAATTAAAGGGGACAGGAGATGGAGGACATAGGTCAGAAATTACAGTAAAGGTAATAGATTACATTCTCCTGTTTAAAAAGTCTGTGGGGCACCTGGGTGGTTCAGTCGGTTAAGCTTTCGACTTCAGCTTAGATCATGATCTTGGGGTTCATGAGTTCAAGCTCTGAGTCATGCTCTGTGCTGACAGCTCAGTGGACTACCTTCCTGTATGTGAAAAAATGAAAATATTTACACTTTTAGAAGAAAATATCAAAAGATATCATCATGGTTATGATTGGGTAGGGAAGAACTTTTCAGACTCTACAAGAAATCATAAATGATTGATAGGTACAGCCTAGCATGTATCTGCTGCATCAAACCTTATTCTAAGCACTTTCACACAAATGCACTTCTGTCCCACAATAGGCCTAATGATACAGATACCTGCTATTATCCCCATTTTGCCATTGAGAAACCCAAGGCTTAGCAAAGTGAAATAACTTGCCCAGGGTGGTCACATAACTCACCAAGTGACAGACCTAAGTGGCAGTCTAGCTCTAGAACCAGACCTTAGCCAATATGCCCCACCATCTCCCCATGTAATAGAATTTGCATGCAATAATTTCAGTGAGTGTTGTCAAATGCGTATACTCCTGTATCACTATCCTTAACAAGATCAAGATTCACTTTACATTCTCAACAGTGGTAGTTGAGGGTCTATTTCTACCACCTTCATCATCCCTGATGATTTTATCTTTGCTAATTTCTGTGGAAAAAATACCCTATTATTTTAAATATCCTTTTCAGGATATGTGTTGTAACACTCTATTAGGAAACCCGTACTTCTGTTTTTCTATTCCTCAGTAATTTTGGGGTAGGGGAGGAGAATGTAATGGGTGCCAGCACTAGAATTATGGCCCAGTGAAGGTAAAGAATGCATTGACCATTTTGTAACGTATATGACAAAGTAGGATAGAAAATGCGAAGAATTCCTTAAAATCAATAAGAAAATAAGCAATCTAAAAAAAAATGACGAAAGTAAAGACATCTTCTAGAAGATGAAACCAATGGCAACTAAACATATAAAATAAAATCACAAAACTCATTAGTTTTCAAAAAAATATAAATTAAGACCACATTGAAACTTCATTTCACACATTCTAGATCGCAAAAATTAAGCTGAAGATGCCAAGTGTTGGCAAGGATTGGCAGAGCAACATTTTTGGGAATGAGAGGAGAGGAAGATATAACAGCTCTGGAAACTTACAGTATTCATCATTCACATACACTTTGGCTCAGCAATTCCACTATTCGGTAGACCTTGATACCTGCACCAGGAGACACTTGCAAGGATATTTCTAGGAAAGTTCTTAAAGCAAGAATCTACAAAGAATACTAGTTTACACGAAGAGGAGACTAGGTGAATAAATATTGGTATTTTTACATAATGGACTATTATGCAGCAGTAAAACTGAATGAGATACTACTTTATAAATACCAACTTGGATGACTGTTAGAGAAATTATAGTGTGTTTAAAAAAAAAAAAAAAAAAGCCAGGGTGCCTAGGTGGCTCAGTCAGTTGAGCGTCTGGCTTCAGTTCAGGGCATCATCTCACAGTTCGTAGGTTCAAGCCCCGCATTGGGCTCTGAGCTGACCACTAGCTCAGAGCTTGGAGCCTGCTTCAGAGTCTGTGTCTCTATCTCTCTCTGCCCTTCCCCTGTTCACGCTCTGTCTCTCCCTGTCTCTCAAAAATAAATAAAATAAATGTAAATAAAAAATTAAAGAGAGTATTCAGACAGCACGGAGGTGTAGTGCAGACCCTAATAGGAGCGACGTCGGACGCATTCGGTCTTCAAAAAGCTATGTCAAGGCAAGAGGCAAACGCCACGCCTCCTCGTGGGTCGTTGGGTCCAGACGAAGCTCGGCGGTGTCCCGGGCTCCAGAAAGGAGGCCGACAGAGGATCCAAATCGAAGAGGTCAGGGGATGCCTAAGAGTGGCGGAGGTAGTGGCTGTAGGTATTCTGGGCATCCGCAGGCTGTGGTGCCAGGTGCCCGGGAACCGCCGCTCTGCTTCGGGTTAGAGAACGAGTGGGTCGGCACTGTGATCAGTCGAAGTGGGTCAAAAATAAAGGAGATACAAAGTACAACAAACACAAAAATACAGCTAATAAAAGATTATACAGAGTCACAGGTCAGAATATTTGGCACCAGGGAAATGAAGGCCAAGGCCAAAACAGCAATAGATAATGTTAAAGAACAAGAAAGTTATAATTCAAAACAGAAAATTGATTTACCTGCAATTAAGAAAAATTTTTATTTAGAGTCAGAAACAAGTTCAATGACACAAGAGCAAGTAGATATATGGAGGAAAGAAAATTATAATGTAATGTGTGATGACTTGAAAAATGATGAGAAGCGTCAGATACCAAACCCTACATGTACATTTGAAGATGCCGTTAAATATTACCCTGAGGCCATGGAAAACATTAGAAAGGCAGGTTTCAGGAAGCCGACACCTATCCAGTCACAGGCCTGGCCAATAGTGCTACAGGGATTCGATCTTATAGGAGTATCCCAAACTGGAACAGGGAAGACCTTGTCCTACTTAATGCCTGGATTCATCCATTTGGATTCCCAACCTATAATTAGAGAACAAAGGATCAGACCCAGGATGTTAGTCCTCACACCCACTAGAGAATTAGCGATTCAAGTACAAGCGGAATGTTTAAAGTATCCATATAAAGGCCTTAAAAGTGTTTGTATCTATGGTGGAGGAGATAGAAATGATCAAATACAAACATTGAAAAAAGGAGTAGATATCATTATAGCAACGCCTGGACGGCTGAATGATCTACAAATGAATAACTTTGTCGACCTCAGAGGCATAAGTTATTTGGTGTTAGATGAAGCCGACAAGATGTTAGATTTGGGATTTGAGCCCCAGATAATGAAGACTTTATTAGACGTGCGCCCAGACAGGCAGACGATTATGACCAGTGCAACGTGGCCATGTGCTGTTCGCCGACTTGCAGAGTCCTATTTGAAAGAGCCCATGATTGTATACGTTGGCACTTTGGACTTGGTGGCTGTAAGTACTGTGAAACAGAACATAATTGTCACCACAGAAGAGGAGAAACGATCTTATATCCAAGATTTTGTAGAAAACATGTCTCAGAAAGAGAAAGTCATCGTGTTTGTTAGCAGAAAAGCTGTCGCTGATCACTTAACAAGCGACCTGGCTCTGCAAAGTATATCAGTGGAGTCTCTTTACGGAAACAGAGAACAAAAAGACCAAGAGAGAGCATTAGGAAACTTTAAAACAGGTAAAGTAAGAATACTGATTGCCACAGATCTGGGATCTCGAGGTCTTGATATCCATGACATCACACACGTTTATAATTATGATTTCCCCCGGAACATTGAAGAATACGTACATAGAGTAGGCCGTACGGGAAGAGCAGGAAAAACTGGAACATCTATTACTCTGATAACCAGAAAGGACTGGAGGATTGCTGGCGAGTTAGTTAATATTTTGGAAAGAACCCGGCAGAGTGTCCCAGAGGAACTTGAAGCAATGGCTGAGAGATATAAGGCACACAAACTGAGAAGAGAAATGGAAAAATTGGGGAAACCCCAGGGAAAATGGTACAGAGGTTATTACTAATACTGAAGTGGTACCAACCTACTTACATAAAGGTCTCAAGACCTTGGAAAACTAGGATGTGGAAATATTGCAAGCATGCTGGCTGCACAAAGCAATGACTAATTCTAAAATAATAGTGTTTAAAAAGTTAGAATTCAGTGTTTTATACTTTTAATAAAATTAGAAATTTAAACTTGAAAAAAAATTAAAAAAAAAAAACAACAAGCCAGATGGGTTACATTTAGTATGATACCATGTTAAAGACCCCAACAAAGGTAAAACTGAACAATATATGAGATAAATACATGTATGGCAAATCTGTTTTTCCAAAAAGGGAATGATAAATGCAAATTTTAGGATCGAGGTAACCCCTGAGGAGGTTACATTCCCCAGCAAAGGATAAAGCCCAGAAGCAATGGTAATGGTGGTATTCTGCCTTGATTTTGGATGACTGATTTCATTTCATTGCACTTCATAAATTAGAAGTATATGTCCTGTGTTCTTCATGTCAACTATTACATTTCAGAAATGCTTGACACAGTGAGGACGAAGATGCAGTAACTAAAGGGACAAGCTTAGACAACGAGGAGCAGATACCATAGAAAGGCGATGCTTGCTGTCCCACCCCATATGCTTCTTGCTGGTTTAGAGGCCAGTTTTAGTGCTTAGCCAGGCCCCAGATGGAGGGAGGGAAGGGGCCGCACCTGTCATGAAGAGTTTGTGAACAGAAGGCCAGAACCCCTATGAAATTGCCAGGCAGGCTGTCTCTAGTTCCTTCTTTTTCTCAAAGCTGGTCTGACTCCAATGAAGAATGTCCAAGTTCTTGTGTACCCAAAGGATTTTGGGGGTTCTAGAAGTAGGTACATAAACTTAGGAGTTTTCTTGGTTTTTTTCCCCCCACTTATTTTCAGATGACAGTTTTCCTGTTTGATGTGTAGGATGTTGCTATAAAAAGCAACTCGATGTCTTAAAAATGTATGAATTAATGTACCTTCACTATAGCTACTTCCAGACTAAAACAGACCTAAGAGACTGTTACTGTTGAAATGTAGAATAATAGTCTTAACTCTATAGTATGCTTTGTATTCCTAATGATGTTCCTTGTCCACTGTGAGAGGTTAACTGGTTAGAAGTGTGATGTTACTTGAAACTCCCTAATGCCTACAGAATAACTTTTAGGTTATGTGTTTCAGAGCCATTCCCTGCTCGTACTAAGGAGGGGTATGGGTCTTAGAACACAGGATGGATCTGCACCTATCAAGGGAAATAATGTCTAATAGTAACATTTTTTTACCAATGTGTAGTAGCTCTGATTTCTTTTGCATGCTGAACCTCATTTATAGAAAAGGAGGAAAATGGAAAAGAATAGCAAGCTGTATGTTTTCCATGTGGTCAGCATTGCTGTGGGGGCGATCTGGCTAAGACATCTGTCACCCACGGATGGCCAGGATTTATTTGGCCTGTTAGGCTGTCCCCTTGCTCCCTTGTCATTCCATGTGCTATGTTCACTTGGTTGGTAGAGGAGGACGTTCAGAACCCTGCAGTATCTCAGGAACATGATTGAACAGCTAGTACAACAGCTATTTGCAGACTTGTCTATAGATTTTTCTAATTTGAGATTGCAAAGTAAATAAATTTACTAGCTTTAACTTTAAAAGTTATCCATAATTCTGTACTAGCCTAGCAGTCTCCCAGAAATGTCACAACAGAATTGCCAAATTAGTTTAAACAATACTTTTTTTTTTAATATGAAAGAATTTTAGTCTGTTTGAGTGAGGAATCTGGGAGGATTTGGGGAGAATAGTATAAGAAAAAGGAAATCAGAAAATGAATCAATTAGCTTCTGTAACAAGTGCAAGATGTTGCCCAAAGCCGAAGCATGTACTAGAAGGATAAATCAAGTGGGTTGTTATTGGACATTTCATATGAAACATGACTGGAAATTCATGACATAAAATGGAACTCCTAATACAAACAGTCAAAGGTTTGGAAGCTGGGATAAGCTAAAAGACAAACAAGAAAAAAAGAAGTTTGCCTACAAATGAGCTCTAAAATCAGTGAACATTTATTCCTTTTACTCTTTGCCAGATTCTTGTTTTATTGCTTTGTCAGTCTTACATTTTGCTAACATTTAATGCCTCAACCTAATCCTAAAACTTCCCAATAAACAGACAAGATTTCCTAACCGTGTTTATGCTTTAAAAAGAAGTCTTGTCTTCTCTGTCTTGTTGGAGAATACATTTTGGATGGTTTTTTTTTTCTTTACCGCATCCCCCCCCAAAAGATAAAAATTTAAAAAAATAAAGTTTTGTATAACGAGGTACTTTAAAATTATGGCTTTGGAACAGAAAAGCAATTCTATAGCTTTACAAATGTTGAAAGTTAATGCTGTTTCTGAGAAATATGGTTGATAGAATTATAATTTTCACCTCTTAAAAATCTTAATAAAATTATTTTCACTGTTTCTGACAATTTTAATTGAGAGTACCTATTTACATAGAGATGCTTTGGATTCTTCATTTAGAATAAAAACTCACAGGGGACCATATGGTATTTAAAAGTTTTTAAAACACCTTTCCCAGGCCCCATTTTCAAAGATTCTGACCTAATTGATCTGGAATAAGGCTTGGACATCCTTAGTTTTAAAAGCTCCTCAAGTGATTAGAATGTATTAGTTTGAAAATCTTTACACTAGAGATTATGAGATAGAAAACCTAGTGAGGATTTTGAGAAATAGTAGTGTCAGGAAACTGAATTGTTACCATTTAAAAAATTTTCTTTCCAATGTTTATTTTTGAGAGACATAGAGCATGAGCTGGGGAGGGGCAGATGGAGGGGGAGACCAAATCGGAAGTAGGCTTCCTCACATGGGGCTGGAATTCATGAACTGTGAGATCATGACCTGAGTCTATGTCAGACGCTTTAATGACTAAGCCACGCAGGCATGAATTGTTACCTTTTAAAACAAGGAGAGAAAAATTGTAAAGTATCCTTAGTTTGGTTTCAGTGATTTCATGAAAATTTGAATACCTAGAAAATACTTACCTGAAGCCTAGCATTAAGCAACATTAGTAAGCTCTGCAGCAGTAATTGTCCCAGACAGACTTGCTTGGTCTTTTTAGATTAAATTACAGAAGTATTAGAGGAAAGAAATATAGTGGATGGAATGTCTGGATTTTATTACAACATTCTCCTTCTCTCTCAACATACTCTCATTCTCTGTCAACATACTTCATGAAATATACCCTGGAAATGCATTTCATATTCCCAGCTAGCATGTGAAACAAAGTCTAGCAAATATCACATTTGTCAGATTGGCTAAATAGCACATTTGCAGCACTACACAATTTATACTGCCTTAAAAAGATCATTTTAAAATTTGCTGATGTGGGGATTTATGTTTATTTTTAAGTTCATCAAAAATCATTCTGTGCCTTTAAAAGCATCCATAGAATTAATATTGTAGATTAGAATGTGTTATAATTGGCTAAAAATATATTAGGTAATGGAAATCTGGAGGCAGGAGGAAGATGGGAGGAAGCTCAAGGCAAATTTCATCTTTCATAGGAGAAAGACAGATGCTGTTTGGAGCTGAAGCACCAGCCTTTCATGTTCCTTTTCTTAAAATCAAAGGATTACTTGAGGTTCTGACATTTAAATAAGATTTTATTTATTCCTTCAGTTCTATCTGTTAAACAAAATTGGGGTTATTTTAAATGCCATATATTTTAAGATCCCATTTTACATACTTTTTTTTTTATCAATCTTCTTTCTTCACTAATAATACTGAAAGAAATGTTTGGATCATCACATGTTATCATTGTTTCTGGGGAGCAGATCTGGGGGTGAGTTTTAGATTTCTTTTTTCTTTTTGGTAATGTTTCTATTAAAAATATGAACATTTCTGTTTAAAAATATTCTTTAAATATGTTGTTGTTTAAAATATGTATTCTTTAAATCAAGGATTAGCTTTAATAGTTTCCCTCAGTAAAAGAAACACATTTAGAATGCCTTTACTTTACTGTTTCAGCTTTTTAATATCAAACAAGACTAAAACCTTTTAAGTGCTAGCATTTAAACCCAAATAGCAGTATATAATAGCTGGAGTAGGAAAACCACCTGCCAACAGAACTTAACAGAAACTAATGCCTTTTATTTGAACATTTATTATAGAGAAAAATATTTTTTAAAGGTTAGGAAATTCCAGTTATACTAGGGACAGATTGGGTGCTTAGAGTTCAGCTAGTAGCATTTTCCATGATGTTTAAGTTCTTCAGGATATCCTAATAATCAGGTCTCAACAAAAGATAGGTATTTCTTTGGCCAGCTAAAATGGCACTGCTCTCTGGCAGCAGTATAAAAATGATATTCAGTTTTTCAGCCTGCTTTAAAATTATTATGAAATTATAATAACTCTGTGGATACACATTTCAGGTTTTTTACATAGGGTAAAAATACCAATATTTGCATGTCATTACTTCTAATTTACAGAATTTAGAGTTTCATGAAATGCAACCTCACATTATTATTATCCTTCTGAGTCACTACAAGTGATCTCACTACTTCATAGTACAGTTGACTCTTGAACAGTACAGGGTTTAGGAACACGGACTACTGTACAGTCGAATATCCATGTATAACATTTGACTCCCTCAAAACTTAAATATTGGGGCGCCTGAGTGGCTCAGTCGGTTGAGCCTCTGACTTCAGCTCAGGTCATGATCTCTCTGTTTGTGGATTCTAGCCCTGCATCAGTCTCTGTGCTGACAGCTCAGAGCCTGTAGCCTACTTCAAATTCTGTGTCTCCCTGTTTGTCTCCGTCTCCTCCTCCACTCATGCTCTGTCTCTGTCTCTGTCTCTCTCTCTCTCTCTCAAAAATAATTAAAACATTTTTAAAAATTAAAAAAAAAACAATACTAATAGCATACTATTGACTGGAAGTCTTACCAATATTATTAATAATCAACACATATTTTGTATGTTATATATGTTGCATACTATGTTCTTACAATACAGTAGTCTAAAGAAAAGAAAATTAAAATTATAAGAAAATATATTTATACTTACTGTACTATATCGAAACAAATCCACATATAAGTAGACCCACCCAGTTCCAACCTGTGTTGTTCAAGGGTCAATTGTAGTAGTATGACTTTACTTCATCCCTAAAATGTAGATAATTCTGTTCTTGATTAACTCAGGTTACTTGAGGCACAAATGTGATATTCTGCTGTTAATGTCCTTTATACCAATTGAGCCTATGCAGAAATCTATTATCAGTCCTTGCTCCTTAACACAGTCTGTTTGCATTACAGTGAGACATTAATGAGTATTTCAGAGTTGTGACTCTTCCTTTAAATGTCATTAGAAGTTCAAATAAATGAAAGAGGTGCAAAAACAGACTCAGTTTAGTTTTGTTTTATATCTTCATATTCTCTCAACACCCAACTATGAACCTTAAGTAAACTTAAGTAAGGCCACCTTAACAACTGACCCTGAGTCTAATAGATCACACATTCTAGCCCATCTAACTTGGTAAGACCTCAGTTCTTCAATTCTGTCTCTCTGGGTACATTCAAGGGTATAGGATGTCACTTATATAGTTGCTACCTGCCTGTACACTTCTTGCTTTGGCTGTTCCTTGTGCCATTGATGCCACCTTTCTCTGTACTTTATTATGCCCACCTGCCCCAAAGCCATTGTCAGGCAGTACTGACTCACCTGGACTTACATGCCCTCAGCAGTCTGTGCTCACTGCTACCAGGGCCACCTGGAGTTCCTGGCTGCTTTCAGTGATCTGTGGCTGCATAACAAACCACCCCAGTACCTAATGGCTTCGGAAAATAGTCTATCTCATGATTGTTCCACATGAAAAGGGAAATTGGTATTCTTTAATCTCTTCTAATATTATGATCCCATGGCAGTTGCTTTTGATTAGAATTAATTTTTAAAGTGATTTCATGTATTAAAAGAATTCTGGTGCATTAAAATTTTCTTATAGTACTAATAGAAGTAACCTTAAATTTAGTGGTAGAATATCAAAGTTTACAGGTGTCATCTATAAGTATTTAACTCACATTTTTTTCCCCATATGCAAACCATACATTTTGTTTTTCTCATAAACTGACTCAGGTTCTAGGATAATTCTTTAAGTTGCCCTTTTGGTCAATAAGAAAGGAGAACTGATTCAGGTAAAGAGGAAAATAGGTAATTTGTCAATTCTACGTGATCATGACGCATACTAGTGTAAGTAGCTAATTTTTCACTTACTAAAAAGGTTGCTTTGATTGTTAAAGAATAAATCTCTTATGAAACAACTTAACAAGTTTAAACATTTGGGTGGAAAGAATGTAGTTTTCTAGAAGTGATTTTTTTTGAGTGACAAATATGGGCACACAATTTACGATACTATTTCTAGCACACAATACTTGGAGTATTCATTTTATGACTCTTGTTTCTCTGTAGCTAATATGTGTGTGTGTATGCTTTTAAAAGAAATTGTTGGAATTTGTTCATCTTTTTTATATCCCCCAAGGAAAAGCTATGTTGGTATTTAAAGTATAATACAGTGTGCTTTTATGGAAACCAAAAACATATAAGGGAAGTAATAAATAAGTAAATAAATAAATAGTAAATCTTTGGCTATCATCCAATATCAAAAGCATTCTGTGAAAAAAAATTTCAATGAAACAAATACATTTTAAACAAGTTGAGCTTAGATGCTGTCCACAAAATAGGATGAATCAAAAATGAGGAAAACCAGCAATCCAAATGAATATAATAACATTGGGAAATATGACCATGTGTATATATGTGTCGACATTGAGACTTCTGCTACTGAAGGATATTAGATTATCCCTGTGTTTTATTTTGTTTTAATAAATTATAATAAATCACATGTCAAATTGAGAATTAAAATTCCTGACACATATGTTTAACTAAGTGGTGATTATTCTTAACCCACCAGAAAAAGATGCTACTGCTGTCATAAATTTCTAATCTGAAATTATCACTGCATATTTTTTAAGGCCATAAAGTCCCAAAACCATCAAATTGAATAGCACTGTATCGATTTCTTTTGTCACTTTTCATTTTCTGGCCTCAGCTTGGGCGGTATTTGTATTTCAGACTATGCGTACAAAAGTATTCCATTCTCCCTTTTTTGTGTGCAGCAGAAGAAAGAGGTTTTTGTTTTTTATTCTTTATGCAAGTATTTATTTATTGAGCACCTACCGGGTATACTGAACACACAGCAGATGAACTTACTATTGTGGGACAGTAATACTGATATTTGTCAACTATGTACCACATGCCTGGCATTGTTACACGGCATAACGCATTTAATACTCACAAGGTAGTCTCTGTTAAATCATATCTTACAGAAAAGCAAACAGGAACAGAAGAGTTAACAACTTACCAAAAGCCACACTGCTAGTAATCACATCAACTACATACAGGCTGTGAGAACAGGGAGGAGGGGTTCCTCACCTAGAGGAGGAAAGGAAATATTCTGAGAGGAAATAGCCTTTCAGTTCCCTCTCTGAAGTGAACCTCTCCTGAGAAGAGCTCCCAATCAGAAGGGGAAAGTATGCCAAGACATAGAAGCAAAATGACATGACTGTCTTGGAGAAGAGCAAAGCAGGTAGTTCAACGGCTTTGGAGCACAGAGCTGCGAGCGATGAGATTATAGAAGTCAGAATGAGATCAATTCGGTCTAATGAGAATCTGTTTCTTTATTGAGAAAGCAAGGAAAAGCAGTGAAAGGTTTGAACAGGGAGCCTGGGGAAAGTGAGGAGGCCAGATGGTCCTTGGGAAAAATAAAAAGGGTCAGAATTAAGGCTGAGGTAAGTGTTGGGGATATGAGAGAGATTTGGGGTGGGGATTTGACCAAAACGACCAGGAGGAAGGAATTGGAGGTGTTTGCTTGGGTTATTTGAGTGACCCATTTTGCAAGATGGTGACCATTTTGCAAGATGGAAAACATGAGGAAGAACAGGTTTAGAGGGAAAGGAATGATAAGCTTGAGCAACAGCAGCAGCAGCAATTGCAAGGTGTGGAATGAAGACGGGTGGTCAGAGCACTCTGGACAGGGAATGAATGCAGAGGTAAATGGGATGTTATGGGCAGTGCTCTCATTTTAATCTGGGGGTTGGGTTCACATGCATCACTGGGCTTTATATTTGGATATATATTCTATGTACTCTAGTATAGAGCAGATATTACATAATAAATTTTAATAGTAGCCTGTGGGACAACTGCTCTAGAAAAAAAAATACTGTAATATCTTAAGATTTTGAGAAACCTTCCCAATTATCCTTATATGCATTAGAGTTCAGTCAAATGCCGCTAAAGCAAAGACTATTTGATTTACCTAGTCCTTTCTCCACACATTAAAATTTAAAACTAAGTAACAAAAGAATGATAGGATCAATGGCCAGTGGAAGGGACTACCCTCTGCTAATTTGTGGTAGTTCTCATCGTTAGGTTAATCTTCATGACTGTCATCTTTTTTACAAGGAAGATTGAAAGATTTACTTAAAAAAATAAAACTTTCCTTTTTAAATTGCTACTTTATTATGTTATGTTTCTGTTAAATGACAAAGCATCTTGTTTGGAATAGAGTTTGCATTTAGTCTCAGGGTGACTTGGAATTTTTAATTAGGGTAGTTAGGGAAGGCTTCGGTGAGTAGTTGACATTTATTTGAGCAAAGACTTGAAGGAGGTGAAGACATTAGCCTTGTAGATCCTGGGGAAGAGCTTCTCAGGAAGGGAATTGACTCAGTACAAGCTCCAAGGTAGACTTGTGCTCACAAAAGGAAGTCAGTGTGGTAGGGCAGAGCAGTACTGCAGCAAGAGATGTAGGCCATTGTTAAGGACATTGGAATTTACTCTGAGGGAGGTGGGAAGCCATTAGGAGGTTATGAGCATAGGAGTGACTTTATCAGATCTTATTCTAAAAGATTTCTGTGCCGTGGCAAATAGACTATAGAGGAACAAGGGTGGAAGTATGGAGATCATTAGGAGGCTATGTTAATAAATCAGTGAGAGACAGGTGGTTACTGCACCAGGTTGGTAGTAAATCAGACTCTAGATTTAGTTTAAGGATACAACCCAGGGGACTGTGGTTGTTGTGATGAAATGGAGTCCACTTAAGGAATGTGTAGACCTAGAGAAGAGAAAAGAATTGACAACTTATCTCTAAGACATGGATGGAAATGCAGAGGTCCAAAGGTAGCCAAGACAATGTTGAACTAGAAGAGCACAGAGCAAAATTAGTGGGGTGACGTATTTGATCAGATATTCCTGGTGGGGTGAGTTAATTAGATACCAGTATTAATAAAGCTATAGTAATTAAGACAATGTGATAGTGGGGCAAGGATAGACAAATAGGCCAATGAAAGATGATAGGATCTAGAAAAAGTCCCATATATAGGTGGATCCTTATTTTGTGACAGAGGTGGCCTCACAGAGCAGTCCTGTGCCAGTTGTATATCATAAGTCCATATAATCATAGCCCCAAACTCATGTCACACACAAAAATTGTAGTCTAGTTACAGGTAAAAAGTAAAAGTTTCTAAAAGATAATATAGAAAAATATCTTTATAACTTTGAAATAAGGAAAAGCAATCAATCAGGGCACAAAAAGCATTAGTCATAAAGGAAAAGACCAAGAATGATAAATTGAAAAAGACTAAATTTTCATCAAAGTGCACCATTAAAAGAGTGGAAAAAAAGAGTGGTAGGAAATATTTGTAAAAGGCAACGAATGGCTCATATTCAGACTACATAAAGGAAAATGGACAAGGGACTTTACACCAAAGTACTGGCAAAATTATGTAATACAGAACCACATTTCCATCCTCTTCATTTATCTTTGGGCAAAAAAATAAAAATCTAGCTTCCTGGGTCTTTTTTTGTATTACTAAATCTTTAGGATTGAATAGGAATTGAGACGGTTCAAATTTAATCAGAAACTTAAATGGCTATTTAAAGAAAATAAAAACCAATTCTTGAACATGAGATTACTGTCTTAAGAAGAGTTCTCCTACCATAAGCTCCAGCAATATTAGGCACACTCATGCTTAACCTTGTTATTATGAGTTGAGTGCTTTGGCCTTCCTGTCCAAACCTGTGGCTATGAGGGGCCAGGCAAGAAAAATACCAATGTGAAAACTAACATTTCATATCTTTCTTAAAGGAAATATCACTGAGGAAGAAGAATGCAGAGACTATTCTGTACACAAAATGCATATTTTCTTATAATGTTCCAAAATTTATTTTGTCCTTGTTTCAAGTATGTAACCTCTAAGGCTGTCCTGAGTGGCAGTTATTGATGGTCATGGAGGAAGGTTTTCATGAGAGGGCCCTGGGATCCAAGGTGACCAGCATGTATTTAGCAGGGCCTGGAAGTGATGAGGATAGAAAAGCATCTGGGTTTAGAATGCTCCAATGAGCAATCAGCACTCTCCTGAGATGACCCCTTGCTGTTGCTAGGCACTCATTTCTGTTCCTGGAGTGGGTGGCAACATTATGTAATGCTGAACCACATTTCCATCCTCCTTATATATCTTTGGGGAGAGAATTAGAGCTTCCAAGTGTTGTTTTTTTTTTTTAATACAGTTAAATTTTTTGGATTGAATAGAAATGAAGATTGTTCAAATTTGGCCTAAAATTTGAATGGTTGTACATTTCAAGGGGAAAAAAGAGTCTATCCCTGAACATGAGATTACTATTTTAAGCTCCTTTACCATAAGCATCAAATAATGTTAGGTACTGTCAGGTATAAGCAGTTTAGGTGATTAATTTACATAATTAACGTCAGATATAAGGAACTCCCATCTCTCAGCTAGGTCTTCCAGCCCCAGAAGTGCTTGAAAAGAGACTGATTTCCTTTCTCCTTATGGATTGTTCTGATTGTCCTTTTCAGAGCAAAACCTCATAAAATTTAAATATAAACAGCAGTTTAGGGTTTCATTTTGAGCAGTCTGGTGGACAAAAATGTAACTGTGATGGGCCCTGGAATTGAAAACATGGAAAACGGCTTGATAAAATATTTTATGACAATGTTTTTAAATGTACCAGTGATGAAAGCTATTGAAATTCTGAGTATTCTTATAAATAAAATGAAAATACTTGCTAGCAATATGACCAATCAAAAACTTTAAAACCAATCAATATTATGTAAAGAAAATAGTATTGTTTTATATAATGGCTGAAAATAAGAAACATCTGATGGTAATCTCCTCTAACAATCAAAAAAATGCCCTTGGAGTTAATGAAAAGAAAAAAAAAATACACCACTGAGGTGACTAGGAAGTATACACTGCTTACAGGTCAGTAGCCAGCAAGACAAAGAGCGCACTAAGGAGCTAGCATTTACCTAAGGACATTTCCTGTAACCTGATGACCTTGAGTGTTTGGTTTTCCTCTTCTCGTGGGGCACATTGGGACCAGAAACAACACCCAGTGTAGGCAGTCTAATACCATAAAGCTAGAAGCCAAGAACTAGAGGACTAGGTCTCAATCATTCCATAGAAAGAAGAAAAAGAACACAAGTAGAACAAATAGTACAGAATAAGATGTTAGATTTAAGCATAAATATTTCAAAATTTTAATAAGATATATATATAAATTAATAATTCTAGTTGAAAGATTTTACACAGCATAACAAATCTAGTTACATATTTACAAGAGGATGAATTTAAGCAAAAATTGACAACTACAGGAATAGATGAATCTACATTTAGGAATTTTTCAATATAAAGAAATATTTTAAACATTTCTGTCTTTAGTGGCTGCTGTTCCTCTTTTATATTCTTCTCTAGGAATATGGCAGTTTGTTAATTCAGTTTTAGGCTATCCTGTTGTATATGTAATTACAATCTTTTATATAACTGAAACGGGTTTAACCCTTTGAGAAACAAAGAACTTAATGAAAATTATTCTAAAATGCATTTCATTCTTCCCTACCTTCTTTGTAAAATTATTTCACTAGTTTTATAGAAAAATGTTAAAGCTACAGAAAATAAATGAGTATAAGGAATACCCATTCACACTTCACCTAGAATCACTTATTGTTAACAGTTTGTCATAGCTACTTTATCTCTTCCTCTTCCTTCCCTTCCCTCCTCCCCTTCTCTCCCTACAATTCTGCAATAACAACAGATTTTTGTTACTACTTGGTTTTACTGAACCTTTAAAAGTTGCTTCGACAAATGGTGCTGTACCAATTAGAAGTCCTTGTGCAATATATATATGGCTTATTATATATATAATACATACATATATAGCTAAAGAAAGACCTTGTGCCTTACACAAAAATGGCTTCAAAAATGGATCACAGACCTGAATGTAAAATACAAAACTTTTATAAAACCTCTAAAAGAAACTATAAAAGAAAATCTAGGTGACCTTGGGTTTGATGAATTTTTAGATTCAAAGCCAAAAGCAATGGTCCATGAAAGAAAAAAATATATTGGGCTAAAAACCTGCTCTGCTGAGGACACTGTTAAAAGAATAAAAAGATATGCCACAGACTGAGAGAAAATGTATGCAAGGAACACTTAAAACTTAACAAGGAAATAAATAACCTAAATTAAAAATGGGCAAAAGAACTGAACAGACACCTCACCAGAAGAAGAGATACAGATGGCAACTGCACATATGAAAAGTCACACTACATCCCATATGTCATTAGGGAAATGGAAATTAAAACAGTGAGATACCACTACACACCTATTAGAATATGTAAAATCCTAAAAGTTAACAGCACCAATTGCTGGCAAGGATGCAAAATGAAAACTCCCATTCATTGCTGGTGGTAATGCAAGGTGGTACATCCACTTTGGAAGACAGTTTGGCTATTAAAAAGCTGAACTTAATCTCACCATAGAATCTCTCAATAATACTCATACATAATCAACTGAACCAAAAACTTAGGTCCACACAAAAACCTATATGCAAATGTTCATAGAAGAATGCTCATAACAGACTAAACACTGGAAGCAACCAAGATGTCCTCTGCTATCACCTAGTGAATGGATAAACAACCTGGTACATCCATACAACAGAATACTACAGTGATAAAAAGATATGAGCTTATCCCAGCCACACAAAGACATGGATGTCAACCTTTTTTTTTTAATTTATTTTTGATACAGAGAGACAGAGCATGAGAGGGGGAGGGACAGAGAGAGGAGACATAGAACCGGAAGCAGGCTCCAGGGTCTGAGCTAGACACAGAGCCTGACGTGGGGCTCAAACCCACGAACGTGAGATCTGACCTGAGCCGGAGTCAGAGGCTAACCGACTAAGCCACCCAGGCGCCCCGTCATGGATGAATATTAAATGACTATTGCTAAATGGAGGAGGTTAGTCTGAAAAGGCTAACTACTGTATGATTCCATTTGTATGACATTCTGGAAAAAGCAAAACTATGGAGATTTTAGACAGCAGTTGTTGTCAGGAATTGGGGAGAATGTTAAATAGACGGTTCCCAAGGGTTTTAATAGAGCAGCAAAACTGTTAATGTAGGATACTATCATGGTGCATATATGACCTTTTTTTGTGTTTTTTTAAATTTTTTTTTAATTTATTTTTGACAGAGAGAGAGAGAGAGAGAGAGACAGCATGAGCAGGGGAAGGTCAGAGAGAGAGGGAAACACAGAATCTGAAGCAGGCTCCAGGCTCTGAGCTAGCTGTCAGCACAGAGCCCGATGCGGGGCTCCAACCCACGAACCGTGAGATCATGACCCGAGCTGAAGCCGGACACTCAACCGACTGAGCCACCCAGGCGCCCCTGTGTTTTTTTTTTAAATTTATTTTTGAGAGATAGAGACAGTGAGAGCAGGGGAGGGTGGGAGAGAGAGGGAGATACAGAATCCAAAGCAGGCTCCAGGCTCTGAGCTAGCTGTCAGCACAGAGCCCAAAGCGGGGCTTGAACCCACAAGCCATGAGATCATGATCTGAGCCATTGTCAGTTGCTTAACTGACTGAGCCACCCAGGCTCATATATACAACTCTAGTTGATAAAGTTATATCCCATCAAAGTATGGGTTAACAATTTCAAAACCATTACACGTTCATATTGGAATTAACTGTTTCTTACTGTTGGAATGGATTGTGACGGGGAAGAGAAGGGAAGACCTGTGGAGAAGAAAGATGAAGGAAGGAGACATGCACACACTCCCCCAGGGTGAAGCAGAAATACAAGAGGCATATTTGGGAAACCATGTTGGAACATCAGTTTATATAAAGCAGTGGTTTTCAAATTATGTTCTGATGAGCCCCTTCAGAGGCTGGTGGGTAGGCGGGTAAGGAGGCCAGCAGTTGAAGAAGTCTTCAAGCAAAGAAGTGCAGCAGGCTTATCAGGAAGACTGATCTGACAGTGGAGCCAGAGGCATGTTTTGGGAAATTATCCAATAATTATCCAATAATAAATGCATGAGCCTAAAGGTATCACTGAGCACTCCTAGTTTGAAAAATGACAGGAAGATGCAAGCGTGGACTCTCACCAAGAAAAAACCAACAGGACTGGGTTACACAGATAGGATGGAGGGGAAGGAGGAATCAAAGATCTATGATAGAAATGGGTAAAGGGAGTCAAAAGGTACAGTCTTCCAGTTATAAAATAAGTAAGTCATGAGGATATAATGTACAGCATGCTGACAATAGTTAATAATATTGGATTGCATATTTGAAAGTTGCTGAGAGTAGATCTTAAAAGTTTTCATCACACAAAAAAAATTTTATAACTCTTAATGGCATTAATTAGACTTACTGTGATCATTATGCAATATATACAAGTATCAAATTGTTATGTTGTACGTCTGAAACCATTATATTATAGGTAAATTACTCCTCAGTTTAAAAAAAGGGGGGGGGGAGTTAAGCATTAAAAAAAAAATACTATCTTGCTACCAAACCACTCCAGACTAGCAAATAGAGGGACTTTTTCATAGCAGCTTAATATAAAATGTCTTTTAAGGTCTTCAGCTTTACAAAAGAATATCATCATCATTGTGATTTATGGAATAAAAGAAGTATTTAAAAGTTTTTTTTTTCTGAAGAATTTCATGTGGAGTTTAAATCCAGTGGTACTGGGTTATATGGGCATATAAAAGATAATACATTGATTTTACCCATATTCTAGAGGGAAATACAAAGTGGACAAAATTAACTTGAGTATATAAACTTGAAATATGGTGACTAACTGTGGGATAGTACCTCGTGTCAGCAGTGGGGATGAACACACAGCAGATTGAAAATTGTGTTCTTGTTAAGCTTCAGTTCTTAAGGTTAGTCGCTTTCTCAGAAGTCACTAGGCTAGATAGCCTCTGTGCCTTTTGGGGGGTGCCATGTGTTAAATCATAAAGCCCTAGGTTCTGTGGAACAGCTAAAAGTCCCATATCCAGAGTCTGGATTGGCTTCTGCTGAAGTAGACTTCACAGAGCAGTGTTGTTAGGTAAGACAGAGATTATTAATGATGTGGCTTCCAGCTGGTGAAGGTGAAATAAATCCCCAGCAGAAGATTTGGTATTCCTCTAAGCTGGTGACATCAGCCCCAAACCCAGGGTTCAGTTTTGTGGGGAATAATGAAGTCACCAGGGATTTACTGCCCATTCCTCCCACAAGAAATTAAACTATGAACGAACTAAAAATATAAGAAAAGCTAATCTAACACAAATGCAAACTTCTATCAAGGTTCACAAATACCCACGTTCATATTAGCAAAATTTGTAAACAAAATCAAAAGATAACATACTAGAAAAATATTGGTTAGGATATAAAATAGACAAAAGAGGGCCTAAAATCAGGAATACTCTAGTAGTAGTGAGCACACCAACCACCCAGATCTTGGTTTCAAATACATTTTCCAATAAAAGGAACCAGGGATCCTTGGCAAAATAGCTGATTCTAAGAATGCGGCAAAAAGTATACAAGATGAGGCTGGACCATCTTGGAGTGCTGGAAAGTAACAAAGTGCTCAAAAAAGATAAAAATAAGAACAATGATGGTATGTCAAAGGGACATAGGAGCCAACTGAAAGAGATCCCAATGACCAAATCTAGAACAATTTGAGGGACACAATAAAGCACTAGTGTAATAGAACCCAAAGTGTACAATAAATTCATGAATTGATAGTGATATAAATAATGATTGAATAAATAAATGGAGGAAAATAGAAAATCTCCCACACAGGGGAATTCCATGGATTGTATATAGATGCTCTGCCCTCAAGGTGGTGGAACATAACTTGCCACTCAATGAGCACAGGTTCTATATAGTGACTTTCTTCCAAAAAGTATGGTATGGGGAGTGGGGCAGGATTGGGGCGGGGGGAGGGGAGCACTGAAAAATACTGCTGCAGTCAAGTGATCAAGGTTAACATCATGAATGATTCAGTCGTGCTTATTGTACATACTCCTGATACGTGATCAAGATGGCATAAAAAAATCAGAAAAGCTTGAGAAACTTTCTAAGGAGCCCAGGGAGACAATGATCAAATGTAATGTGGTAAATGGGTGGGATCCCAGATGGAATCCTAGAATAGATATATGTTGAAACTATGCAAATCTGAATAAAGTATGGACTTAGTTAATGCTAATATATTGTTAATGGTTCATGAATTGTGCAAATATTCCATTCTAAGGTAAGATTTTAATAGGGGATATCACATTTGTGATACATGGGAACTGTCTGTACTATCATCACAATTTTTCTGTAAATGACACTGTGACATTCAGCCCTAATTATTATGTCTCCTAAACAAGGGCATTCTTATATAGCCGCAAGACTAATATCCTCCCAAAAATATAACACTGATAAGATATTAACACTGAAAGTACAAACGGCCGAAGTTGTCCTGATAATGCCTTATGTAGCTGCACAGTTGTTTTTTGTTTGTTTGTTTGTTTGTTTAAAAAAAATGCAAAGCTTGAACTCATGACCCTGAGATCAAGACCAGAACTGAGATCAAGAGTCAGACTCCTAACTGGCTGAGCCACCCAGGTGTCCCTGCACTGTTGTTCTTAATCCAGAATCCAATCAAAGATTACACATTGCACTTAATTGTCATTTCTCTTTAGTCTCTTTAACATACAATAGTCCTCTGATGAAGAGGGATTTTAACACACCATTTTCTTTAGAATTGATAGATCAGGGGCGCCTGGGTGGCTCAGCCGGTTAAGGGTCCGTCCAGCTTCGGCTCAGATCATGATCTCACAGTTCATGGGTTTGAGCCCCACGTCGGGCTCTGTGCTGACAGCTAGCTCAGAGCCTGGAGCCTGCTTTAGATTCTGTCTTCCTCTCTCTCTGACCCTCCCCTGCTCACGCTGTCTCTCTCTGTCTCTCAAAAATAAATTTAAAACATTTTTTAAAAAATTTTTAAAGAATTGATCAATTGCTCTTTGTTTAATCATTTATGTGTATATATGTGTATGTATGTACATATATATATATATACATACGTATGTTTTTGCTTAATTTTAATGAGCAAAAAGTAGGAAAGTCACAATTGGTAGAGACTGTACCATTTCTCAAAAATGAAAGTAGGGTCATCTAAAACTACTTCTCATGAAACAATGAATGATGTTTCATAAGAGGCAGAGGGCTTGGTAGTACCAACCAGCCAGCATGCTGGTTTTGTGCTGTCATTACTGACGTCAGAATTAAATTAGGTGGTGGTGTAGTTTTTGCAGCACATGTCTGCTTGCTTTTTTCCTCCTAGTGAGTTGTCCAAGATAGTATAAAGTACCCCCTCTAATTATCTTATACAAAGAAAGTACTTAAGACATCTGCTAATCAGTTGACTACCTCAAGAGAAGAGAATATAAAGACTATTTAATTCTTTCATGTTTAAATTACAAAAATGACCACAACATAAAAATTTCTGTTATTCATTCACTATACAAGATAGAGGCCAAAACTTGCAATCTCATTGATGAGAAATGGTAACATGCAGGATGCTCATGAAAAAAGAGGTATTCTAGCTCTAGGAAAAGGCATGAGAAAAAAACAATCACTGAGTTGGAGATACTGGAGGTAGTAGAAAGATTTAAATGAATGATGAAATGGTTTAAGAAATATAAAAATAGAATGTTTTGGGCACCTGGGTGACTTAGTTGGTTAAATGTCCAATGCTTGATCCTAGCTTAGGTCTTGATCTCAGGATTGTGAGTTCAAGGTCTGTGTTGAGCCTACTTAAAACTAAATAAATAAAGAAAGAAAAATAAAATCTTTTGATTTCCAAATCATTGTAAACTTAATTTTAATTAAAAAAGCAATGGGGGATTCACAGATATATCCTTAGTGCTGTAAGAGTGCCTGGCACACTTTTGTGTAGTGGAGAGGAATTTAAAGATTATTTTAAAGCAGAATATAAAGTTCACCTTAGGGTAGGTGGAACCCAGAAGAGTTGTCATGTGCATCTGTGAGGCTTTGTGGTCCAAGCTACATATAAGTGTCTAATGGGATGACTTGGCCACAATTTTACTTTTTAATTTAGTTTTGTGGTTTTGTTTTGTTTTGTTTTGTTGTTTTGTTTTTGAGAGAAAGAGCATGAATAGGGGAGGGAGAGAGAGAATCTTAAGCAGGCTCCATGCCCAGTGTGAGGACTAATGTGGAGCTTGATCTAAAGACCTTGAGATCATGACTGGAACCGAAATCAAGAGTCAGACACTTAAATGAGCCATCCAGGCACCTCTGTGCAGCAAATTTAGATCTGAGTTCAATTCATTAAGTTCACTTCATGTTCATGTGGTATTGAATGAACTGTACAGGACAAGACAGAATCCACATTTACAGCTTTCCTTAGTCATTTAGAGCCATGTATTTTTAAAAAGGAAATTTTCCCAATATTTTTAAAAGTGGTTTGGGATTTTCCTTCAATACAAGCTTTTTCTAAACCTTAGATTACAACTGAACTCTTGTTATTAATGTCAATGGTACTAAGCTAAGTTTGGGTTTCAACATAACCTGTGCTGAAGAGGCTAAATAATAAAAAACAGTTCCTCTTGAGTCTGAGGTTGGTCAGATGATAGGAGTAATTCTTAACTTCATCTAGTGTAGTCACATAACCAGTTTGATAGGAACTGAACAACCTGTAAATTTAAACTGAAGATGCAGGTATTCCTCCATGTAGAATTTGTTCACAACCAAGAACTGGGTCTCTAAGATCTTTCTACACATGACAGTAGTGAGTAATTGGTGAGTCACCAATTACTTAGGTTAACTTCTGAATATTGACTTAATTCAACTAGTGTTGGGGATCTGCTTGCTTTGGATTATAGATTACATAAAGTACAAAGTTTTTTAAATTTTTGTGGTTTTGTTGTTTTGGTTTTTTTTTTTTTTTTGCTGTAGAGGGAAGAGCGTAACTCTTAAAATTAGAAGTTTTGTGTTTATTATGTTTTGGCTTTGATACTTGCTGGATGCTTAATTCAGATGTTCCTTAATATCTCCAAACCTTATGTTTATCATCTGTAGAAATAGAATAATACCTACCCCACCTAGGAGTTTATTTGTAGTGACACTCAGAAAAATTACACTTGGTAAACTGGGGAATGCTGGAGATTGGCTCACTTAGCTAGAAGATGACAGTCCCCACATTCTGTGGAGCTCTCCCCACCAGATGCAAGGTTACGTTAGTGCTTCAAGCGCTTTCAGCCCTTGGTTCTATAGTGTACTCTACTGAGTTCAGCTTTCTTTTTAAACCCTTTTCTTTGGTTTGGGTCTACCACATAATAGGCCCTAGTGGCAGGGAGGGGTGGGGGTGGCTAGGGAAGACAGTGAGAGAACAAGTCTGATTTGCTGTGGACTGATTTCTGTCCCCTAGTTTTATCTTTAGCTTTCCTTTTAAAGTAGAAATGAGAAGCTCTGGAGTAAAATTAGTAGTTTAGCTCTGACAACATGAAAATTCCAAGCTTCCTAGTACTTGATGACTATAATTAAAACATGTATAAGGTCTTTCAGAGGAATTTTTACTGTCTTTATCTCTCCTTGGCAGTTTTAAACTTGTATCATTGGTTACGGAATTCAGGATTTGGGATTTTCTCATAGGTTTCACTCCCCCCCCCCCCGTGTAATTTTCATAATTCTCTTCAAGGCTGTAGTTACCTGATGGCCACTTAACTCTGTTTTACTGAATGGGAATTTACTAGCTGAGATTCCTAGCAATAAATCTTTCTCAAAATGTGTGTAAGACAGAGTTGTGTATTATTTTGGTGGTGATCATGCACAAACTTTGATGGCTGCTTTAACAGTGGCATAATTAGGGGTGCCTGAGTGTCTCAGTCATTTAAGCATCTGACTCTTGGGTTTGGCTCAGGTCATGACTTCATGGTCATGAGATTGAGCCCTGCATCCAGCTCTGCGCTGACTGCGTGAAGATTGCTTGGGATTTTCTCTCCCTCTCCTACCCCTTCTCTGCTGTGTGCGCATGTTCTCTCTCCCTCAAAATAAATTTTTTAAAAAGATACTGTTTCTAGGATACCGTATCAGTTAAGATTCGATTTTGAAAATCCACAAGTCTTTGTTGATATTATAGATCTAATATTCAAACAGAATTGAAGTGAATTATGGTAAAGGGCAGAAAGCTTTTTTTCTTTTTCTTTATCTCACATGAAGCCCTTAATAAACTTGCTTGCCATAATAGCCTGCCTTCTATCAACTTCAGTAAATTCTGTTAATTCCCTCTACATACAGTGGTTCATGGTTTTCTGATGGAAAGATACTGTAGTTTCTCCCTTGGCTAAAACACATATGCAGTGGTGTGCTGGTAACGCTTACCAACTGAGGGAAAGAAGTCTGATTCATGTCATTTACTAATTTCCCTAATGTGAATTCTCCCTACAATAATAGCCTTTTCAAGACACCAATGTGAGGTCACTGTATGTGAAGCTGGGAAGAGAAAGACATAGTACAATGAGCATTTCCACCATACAGAGGAATAGATGTAAATAACTTCAAGATCACATAGTAAAATGTAGTAAGATAATTGGAAAATTAGGAGTTTGAGTATTTATAGTCAGTTTTTAATATATCTTATATATTTAAGTTGTTTTACCACAGGATATACAGGAAAGTATTTACATGCCTATTTTTGGGGAACGATGTGGTTTCAAAACAGGAAAAGACTTTTACTTTGCATTTTCATTCTTACGTCCTTTACATTAGTTACCTGTGTTAAATTTATGAGCAACAACAAACACAGTATTAAAGCAGCAGCTTTCGAGGTGATTCTGATGTATGTCTAAGTTGAGGAGCTACTAGTGGTTCTCAGCCACTCACTTCCTAAACTGAAACTGTTTTTCTTGGTTCTCCTGCACCTTAGAGCTGATTTTGTACTTCATCACAGTGATTATTTATCCTGTTAATTTACATACTATTGTGTTCTTCGAGATGATTTGAGAAATTTTTTGCTAAATGTAGATGTTAAAATGTAAAGAAAAATAAGAGATTTACTGCCAGCAAAAAAAGTTGCAAAGTGGAAAATAAGAATTTGCAAATACAAGTATGCCAGTCTTAAGGTTTGCCATAGTTGATAGAGTCTAACAACTGACTTTTGCTTCTGAGCTTCCTGGCAATCATTGGGGGCTGGGAGGAAGGAATAGTATTTTTCTCCAAGAATGCTAAGCATTGCATTGTACTGAATTCCAAAGTAAACCACATACATAAAATTTCATATATTGGGGTACTAATAGCCATTACCCTTAACACTATTCCTCTAGTATTTATAGCCATAGGTTTCATGTGGCTGTTTCCTATACTTGAAGAAAAATTTTTAAAAACTATGAAAATATATTCTTAATTTTTTTAATATTTATTTTTGAGAGAGAGACAGACAGTGCAAGAGAGGGAGGAGGAGAGACAGAAGGAGACAGAATCTGAAACAGGCTCCAAGCTCTGAGCTGTCAGCACAGAGCCTGACATGAGGCTTGAACTCACAGACCACAAGACCATGACCTGAGCCAAGTCACATGCTTAACCAACTGAGCTACGTAGGTGACCCAAGAATGTAATATTAAAAAGCATCTCAGTTGAAATGACTCTTCCCCTAAGGAGATAGGTTTAACAGTCAAGCTTGATTCAAATTTGGAATGACACTCCCTAGAGGAATAAAGGTTTAGAACAAGGCTGACAAAACATGGCAAATAAGTCTACTCAGCTCCTGTCTTTTGTAGGTATGAGTTTATGGTGCTGTGTTGAAGAGGACTGTAAGACCAGGGGTAGCAGAAAGGAGTACGGTCTGTTTGGGTTACAGGAATGGAAACAACAGAGAAACTTCTGTGTGTTTGCCATCCTTATGCCAGGCTTTCTTATATAAATTTCACTGGTCTCAGACAGTCTGTCTCTAGTGTAAAGTGGATTGCAGACAAATGGGGTTAACAGTCTGATAAGGGCCTGGAGTGTTATATTTGTGTTGTGTTTTGAGAGTATATGTGGTATCTATGTTAATTGTGACTGACTCATCCTAACAGCCTGGTGCATCTGTCATCATTCTGGTTTTTAATTCTGTAGTTTACTTCACTTATTTATTATTTGGTGTCCCATTTTAGTTCATCTCCAGTCTCATTGAGTTGTTTTCAGTTCTTTCATCTAATAGAACATGATCATTACTATTTGTTTGTTTGTTTGTTTGTTTGGGAGTATGATTCTAAAAGCAGTAGAGTAAGGAGAATTTGCCAAGTAATTCCTGTAGGAGCATCATCTTATTATTCATTAGTATCATGGAGTTTATATTATTGGCAATGAGCTACTTGTTGCAGTCACTTTCAATGAACTACAACAAATTCTTTTATATTATTAGAGAGGGAATTTTTTATCTAAAGATAAAAGAGGGGACATTAAAATATTTCAGAAATGTTAATATCATTAGCTATGATACTTTGGGATTTTTTTCAGTAGTGATACAGAAGTTAAACTAATGTCATACACCTTGTAAATTTGCTGGCTCTCTCATGCACTATCATTCCAAAACCCACATTCAAAAATCAGTGTTTATTTCCTAATGACATCCTACAAGTGGAAAAACTAGGTAAAAGGGTTTGAGATTCCAAGGGTTTTGTTTTATATTACCAAAGTGTGTAGAAGAGTACCCTAAATTTATATTCTTATGAGGAAATACTCATTCAAGGACTACTTTTAATAGACTTAGGAAAAAAATTACATAGTAAATAGTAGGCATTTTTTTTCGATAGATGAACTGTGTTTTTTTCTGAGATACAGATTAAAACAATTCTACAAAAACAGTCATGCAGTGTATTAGCCTCAGTCTTCACAGCTGTAAAATAGGATGAAAATAGTACCAGTCTCTGGGTATTATTGTGAGAATTAAGTGCAGCAATATATGGAAACTGCTTCATATCCTACCTAGTATAAAATGTCAATAATTATTAGTTATTAGTTCATTATAGCATTAATTAAAATAGTAAACATAGGAAAGGATTTGAATCATTTTCATCCATATGAGGGAACATTTTACCATGTAGGTTTTTTTTTATGTTTATGTATTTATTTTGAGAGAGAGAGCACATGTGGGCAGGGGAGAGGCGGCGGGTGGGGGGAGAACCCAAGCAGGCTATGCATGCTGACCTGAGCCAAAAATCAAGAGTCAGACACTTAACTGACTGAGCCACCCAGGTACCCCATACATACCATGCAGTTTTAATTTTTTTTATTTTTTAAAAATTTTTCTTTAATGTTTATTCATTTTTGAGAAACAGAGCACAAGTGGGTGTAGGGCAGAGAGAGGAGAGGGAACCACAGAATCCGAAGCAGGCTTCTGGTTCTGAGCTGTCAGCACAGAGCCCAATACAGGGCTCGAACTCAACAAACTGCAAAATCATGACCTGAGTTGAAGTTAAATTCTTCACCACCTGAGCCACCGCCCCTCTACGCAGTTTTTAAATGACCTTCTTTAAGAATATGTAAAGACGTAAGAAAATGGCTTGTAATATCACATTTACTGAAAGAACAGGATAAAAATCTATATACTCTAAGATGTCAGTTAATTATGTTTAAATTGTATTTTAATTAGGTTCTAAAATATTATCTTTAAATATGTTAACTATATTTAAATGTGTTCCTTTAAAATATCATAGAAAAACTGGAAAATACCAAAATGTTAAGGATTAATGTTAAGGATACTCTTTTTAATTATTTTTTTAATGTTTGTTTATTTTTGAGAGAGAGGGAGAGTGCAAGCCAGGGAAGGGGAGAGAGATAGAAGAGGAAGGAAGATTGAAACCTGGCTCTCTACTGACAGCAGAGAGCCTAATGCAGGGCTTGAACCCACGAACCGTGAGATCATGACCTGAGCCAAAGTTGGACACTTAACTGACTGAGCCACCCAGGCACTCCAGTGTTAGTATTTCCTTTTTTTTTTTTTAGTAGAATAGTTCCATTTTTTTGGTTTTTACTTATTTTGATAGAGAGAGAGAGACAGAGCATGAGCAGGAGAAGGGCAGGGAGGGAGGGAGACAGACAATCTGAAGCAGGCTTTAGTCTCTGGGCTGTCAACACAGAGCACACCATGGGGCTCAAACTTACAAGAGTGCAAGATCATGACCTGAGCTGAAGTAGGACGCTCAACTGACTGAGCCACCCAGGCACCCCTGTTAGTAATTCTTAAAAGTAGACAATAGATATAGGGTAATTACACTAATACTATTCTGTTTCTACACTGTAGGTTTTCATTTTTCATAATCATCTTTTTTAAAAGAATGACAATAATAAAAGTTTAAATCCTTGGAATTAGTGTTTTGTAACTTAATGTTTAGCAGTAAATTAATCCCTTGACCAGTTTTGTTATTAAACTTTTATTGGTGCTTGAAGATTTTTAAAACATTTAAGAGAATGATAGGTAAAACTTGAGAACATTTGATAAAAATTATAACAAATAATTCTAAATATTTGGAATGGCATTTAACAGAAAAGATAGTTCATGCAGTAATGGAATTACTTTGTGATTTTTGTCTTTTTTTTTTTTGCTATTTTACATCTTCTAAAAATTCTACAGTAAGCTGTGTTTAGAATCTTCAGGAAAAGCTTTAATATTTAATGAAATCCAGATAACTTTTATCATTAAGGACATTATTCTAGTACTAAGAGTATAAAGGATAAATTTATATCTGAACATCTGTCCAGAAAATAGCTATCTCAGGTATTTTCTGTAAATGAAATACGCTATAAGGGCCACTTCTACTACTACATTCCCATAAAATTTCCTTTTTTAAAAATAGTACAAATCTTTCAATATAGCCAGTGTTCATATAGAAAACTTTACCTTAGTGGGAGGTAAGGGTATCATGAGTATTTTGGCAAGTTTTCCCTCTTTGGGCAGAAATAAGATTAAGAGGAAATGAGTAACTATTTCTCCCTAGTACTGAAACAGTATTCAAATTTATGGGTGAATTTTATTTGTAGCAAACACTTTCTTTATAAACCACGAGTTTATTTTGTAGGTGGCCTTTTAAAATAAACTATTTAATTTTATAAACTGTGCTCATACTCTGGCTTTATGCCCAACCTCCCAGGTCACAAACATCCAGACTAAGACCCAATATTAAAGAAAATAAACCAGAAAAAAAACCACCTAGAAAATATTACAGATGTTAGTAATAAATTACTCAGTGATATTCACACTAGAGCAGTAATAAATTATAATAGTGGTGGTCCTTAAAAATCATCCCGCTGTTTACTAAGACATTTAGCCTTTCCTGTGTTCCAAATGAAATATGTTATTGTTTTCTCCTCTTGCAAGAGTTAGATGTTAGGGGATATTGTGTTTATTTATTTGACTGATTCTATTGAATACAGAGGTTAAAAAATAAAGTCAAGGCACCTATATGCATTGTATTAACTAGCACCAAATCCTTACTATAGCCGAGAAAATTACCTGTTTTGGGAGTCAGTGACATTAAAAAATACAATCTAGAATATGCTAAAGGCAAAATGATTAATCCTGACAAATTCGAAAATTCAAAACAATTTAGAAGTCTATGAAGGGGTAGAAGTCTATGAAGGGGTAGGGGTAGATCTTGAAGAAAAAAGAGATTAATTGAATAAGGGGGGAAAAAGAGGCATATTGAGAAAACCATGTTGGAACAGATGGATTTTATAAGGAAGAAGTTTTCAGAGTATGTTTTGATGAGCCCCTATAGAGGCTGGTCAACAAGGAAGTAAGGAGGCCAACTATTGAAGTCTTTAAGCAAGACAGTGCAGTAGGCATATTAGGAAGATTGGTTTGACATTGGAGCCAGAGGCATGTGTTGGGAAATTTTTCAGTAAGTCAGATGAGATGGCATGAGCCTAAATGTATCATTGGCCATGGGTTTGAAAATAAATCAGGAAGATGGATGCTTGGACTCTCACCAAGGAAAAACCAACAGGACTGGGTTAAAGATTGGATGGATATTATAGCAGGAGAAGGAGGAGCCGAAGATCCATATGGTGACAGAAATTAAGAGTCTCGTGTTGAATTTAAATCCGGTGGTACACGATGACACGGGACTATGGCAGATAAGTGATTGTATCCAGTCTAAAGGGAAATACAAACGGAATTAAAATTAACTTGAATATGTAAACTAGAAACATCAGGACTAACTGGGATACTACCTTGTGTCAGCAGTGGGGATGAACACACAATAGACCTGGAAATTGTGTTCTTGTTCTTCAGTTCTTAATGTTGATTGCTTTCTCAGAAGTCACTAGGCTAGAAAGCCTCTGTGCCCTGTGTTAAATGGTAAAGCTCTGGGTTCTGTGACACAGCTAAAAATCCCATATCCAGAGTCTAGATTGGCTTCTGCTGAAGGAGCCTTCACAGGGTAGTGTTGTTAGGTAAGATAGAGATTATTAATGACGTGGCTTCCAGTTGGTGAAGGTAAAATCCCCATCAGAAAACTTCCTATTCCTCTGAACTGGCAACATCAGCCCCAAACCCAGGATTCATTTGTTTGAGGGATAATAAAGTCACCAGGAATTTACTATCCCTCCCCCACCAAAAAATAAACTATAAATGAACTAAAATTATAGAAATTTATATATTCATTCTCAGTGTAAGAAAAGCTTATTTAATATAAATGCAAACACCTATTTAATATAAAATCTCATAAATATATATGTTAAGCCAATAAATATATATGTTATGGGCTGAATTGTACCCCCTTTCCAAATGCATTTGTTGAAGGCTTAACCCCCAGTACCTCAGAATGTGACTATTTGGAGGTAGAAAGTTAAACAAAGTGATTGAGTTAAAATGAGGCCTTTAGAGTGTTTTAATCCAATATGACTGGTGTTCTTATAAGCCACATTTACACAATTCAAGGGATAACCATGTGAGGACACAGTGAGAAAGTGGCCATTACAATCCATGAAGAAAAACTTCAAAAGAAACCAAACCTGCTGACATTTTGATCTTGGCCTAGTAGCCTCCAAAACTATGAGAAGACACATATCTTTGTTTAAGCTATCAAGCCTGTGGTATCTTTTTAATGACAGCCCAACAAACATAATTTAACACATATTTTAGCAAACTTTAGAATCAAAAGGTAACAACTTAGACAAATATTGGCTAATATGCAAAATAGGCAAAGAAGGGCCTAGAACCTACATGACTCCAGTAACAGTGAGCATCTGTAGTACCCAGAACTTGGTCTTAAATACCTCCTCCACTGAAAAGAACCAAGGCTTCTTGGAGAAATGACTGATTCTAAGAATGAGGCAGGAAATGCATGAGATGAGCCAGACATCACGTAGTGCAAGAAAGTAGCAAACTGTCAGAAACCCTCACAGTTCTAGGTCTGTCAGAGGGACACAGGTGAGAACTGAAAGACTTTAACGTACAAAGCCTTGAGCAACAAAACAAAGTACTTTTGGTGATTAGAACCCAACATATAAAATAAAAATACAGGAGTCCATATTGATATAAATAAATCATTGAATAAATAATGGAGAATACACTAATCTCCTTTGCAGAAAAATTCCAAATAACTCATGTAGATACTTCACACTGTCAAGGTGGAACATAACTCCCTACTCATTTATAGCCTGTGTATAGTGGCTTTCTTTCAAAGAATGGACAGGGGGGAGGTAGGGAGTAACCTTACAATTAAGTCTGGCAAACACTACCTCCACCAGGTGGTCAAGGTTAACATCACTAGCGGTAAGTCATGTCAGTAGTGTGTCCTGGATATAATAAGGATGAAATGGTAGTTTACCTCTTGTGGTCTTCCTCCCAAAAACCCGTACCTCGGTTTAATCATGAGAAAAACATCAGATAAATTCCAATAAAGGGACCTCCTCCAATAGTCTTGAGTAATACTCCTCAAAACTGTCAAGGTTATTTCTGAAGAAAAGCCTGAGAAATGGTTTTTCTTTTACAACCAAGAAGAGCTAAGGAGACATGACAGGTAAACATAGGTGCTATCCTGGATGGGATCTTGGGACAGAAAAAGGATCGTAGGTAAAATCTAAAGAAATCTGAATAGAGGATGGACTTTAGTTAATAATGTATCAATATTAGTTTGTTAATTGTGACAAATGTACCATGCTAATGCAAGACTAGATACTAGGGGAAACATCATATACAGCTGACGGCAACTATAGTATATTCCCAACTCCTCTGTAAAATTTAAACTATTCCAACAGATTCTTTCATATATAGGCTAGAAAAGTAGACAACAAAATATCATATACCCTATGCATCAAAAGGCCAGTAAACACTTGAAAAGAAAATCATATGTAGTGCTATTCAGGAATGAACTAAGGGAATCTCAGTGTGGAATGTAACGAAGATATTAAGAATACACACTGTAGAATGTTCGGGGACAAAAAAGTACCATGGTGTATTACATGAAAATGCCAACTGTAAACCGTATATATACTGTGTCATGCCATTTCTGGGTCTATCCTTTCATTTTATGTGTGATTGTACGTATCTGCTACGTCTGGGATTTGGCAAAATAATCTTAACAGATGGCATTAAATTAAGTCCCATTAATGATTTAGGCATTTGATAAATGTTTAAAGAGAGCTATTTTAATGCATGTTGTAACATATCAAGTATCAACAGCCCCATTGTTATATTAGAAGGCAGTGCTTCTCAAGATAATGGAGTAAAGGACCACTTTTGTATTACACGTTGTGCATGTACATACATGTTATATTTAGGTTTTATGAATGTTATGTGTGAATAAAAAGGGGGATTTGCATACAGGGATCTCTGGTAGAGTTGTGACAATTTTTTGTTTTTGGTGATTTTCTACATTTTTCCAAATGTTCAAAGAATCATGAATATTTGGGGGGATGAAAAGGCGTTTTATTTTAAAATTCACATATAATAACTGTATTGTTAGTTTCAGATGTGCAAGGATAAAGATTTTTTATTAAAGGTGATTTTTTAAATGTAATTTTTCCCATGATCCTACACCTAGAATATTGAAATCCTCATTTTGTTACAAAAGTATTTTCACTTTGCTTTCAGTGGACTTAGTCTGTGTACAAATACGCATTTATACAAACGTATCTTACTGCATGTTTCCCGTGTAGTTCCTACTTTTCTGTTAGGTAAAATTTTTATGAGCTGTTAAAAGCATTGTTGTATTTGATCAGTCTCTCTTTTTATTTTTAGGTTGGTGTTTGGAATGCTTTATCCTGCATATTATTCATACAAAGCTGTGAAAACAAAAAATGTGAAGGAATATGTAAGTATAGTTTTATGAGTGACTAATTCTAGCTTAATGTATCTGTGATATATAAGACGAGAAAATTATTAGTTTAGAAATAACTGGAATAATGTTTTTGGTTAAAAATATTATATAAATATGAAGTTAATCTTTTTAAAATAATTTTGAATATAATTTTAAAGTGGAGTTTCAAAAAAAAGTTCACTGTCAGTTGGTATTTAAATAAGTGTATGATCCAGTGAGTAATTGGATCTCTTACTCATTTTGTCTTAAGTTCCAGTATAAGAAGTTAGGAGGCTGTCTGTTTTGTAGCCTTGTGAATTTAGAGGTACACTGAGAACATAGTTCTTATTCCAAACCTTTTCCTTTTTTCATAACTGGTTTGTCACTTTTTAATTGATTTAAGTATACAGATGCCTCATCACTACTGACATAGCAATCTTTTTTCTTCTTAAATCAGAAGTTGACCCTTGAAAATCATGGTTAGAGCCACCAACCTCTCCCTCCCCTGTAATAGAAAATCTGAGTATAATTTAAAAAACATTTTTTAAGGTTAATTTGTCTTTTGAGGGAAAGAGAGAGGGAGAGTGTGAGCAGGGGAGGGACAGAGAGAGAGGGTGGCAGAGGATCCAAGCAGGCTTTGCGCCGACAGCAGTATAATTTTTAACTCCCCAAAAACTTTACTATTAATTGCCTCCTGTTGGTCAGAAGCCTTATACATAAGATAAACACATGTATGTATGTTATATACTCTGTTAAAAGTAAGCTAGGAGGGCTCCTGGGTTGCTCAGTCAGTTAAGTGTCTGACTTCATCTTAGGTCATGATCACAGTCTGTGCGTTCAAGCCCAGCAATGGGTTCCGTGCTGACAGCTGGGAGTCTAGAGCTTGCTTCGGATTCTGTGACTTCCTCTCTCTTTGCCTCTCTTTTCTCTCTCTCTTTTTCTCCCTGTCTCTCAAAAAAAACACATTGAAAAGAGAAAGTAAGGGAGAGAAAAGAGGTTAAGAAAAATCAAAGGAAGAGAAAATACATTAATGGGACTGTAAAGCAAATGTATGTGTAAGTGGGCCTGCACAGTTCAAATCCGTGTTGTTCGAGGGTCAACTGTACTAGCCAATACATTCCTCATTTGGAATGTTTCTCATATTGTTATTAAAGTAGATCTTTTTTCTAAATCTGATTAACTCTACAGTTGAAATACAGGATGAAGTTTCTCAACTTTGCAACCATTCTTTCATCTATAAAGTATTATAAACTGAGGATATGTAATAACTCGTGTCTCTATGCGTCTTTGTGTATGTTTCTGTGCTTATGGTATTCTCCTATCTTCCCTCCAAATCTGGGTGATTTTGTTGGGAAAAAATTAAGTACAAATTGAAAATAAGTTTATATGAGAAGCTCTAGTGATATAGAGATAAGCAGTGGGCACACAGATACCACGCCCTAAAATAAAAAGGGGATAAAAGTAAGAAATATGAAGGTATAATAAATTATAATAAAATGAAATAGGCCTGTCATTTATAAACTAATGCTAAAAGAGCAGAAAAGATGGTGTTATTTAGGGATTAGCCTAAGACCCATTATAAAATATTAGTCTATTTCTTACTGTGCATCAGTTTAACTTTGTTAGTGTTAACTTTTAGACTTAAAAACACATGTTTGTGTGTTTGAATCCTAAATAAATACTCAAATTTTTATTACTGTATTATTCTATAAATTTGGGATGAATAAGGGGCCCCTGGGTGGCTCAGTCAGTTAGGCGTCTGACTTCAGAGCTCAGGTCATGATTTCACCGTTCATGAATTCAGCCCTGCATCAGGCTCTGTGCTGACAGCTCAGAGCCTGGAGCCTGCTTCAGATTCTGTGTCTCCTTCTCTCTCTGCCCCTTCCCCGCTCACACTCTATCTCTCTCTCTATCTCTCAAAAATAAATAAACATTTAAAAAAAATTTTTTTAATTGGGGATGAATAAGAATGGTTAAACCCTGAAATTTTTTTAAAATAGTTTATTGTCAAATTGGTTTCCATACAACACCCAGTGCTCTTCCCCACAAGTGCCCTCCTCCATCACCACCACCTCTTTCCCCTCCCCCTTCCCCTTCAACCCTCAGTTTATTTTCAGTATTCAATAGTCTCTCAAGTTTTGCATCCCTCTGTCTCCCCAACTCTCTTTCCCTCTTCCCCTCCCCCTGGTCCTCCATTAGGTTTCTCCTGTTCTCCTGTTGGACCTATGAGTGCAAACATATGGTATCTGTCCTTCTCTGCCTGATTTATTTCGCTTAGCATGACACCCTGAAATTTTAATTCTACTTCATAAGTTAAAGATAACCTATGGAAGAGATTCCAGTAACATTCATATTCAAACTGATGGAAAAACTAGGGAAGTAGAAAGGCAGTTGGTTTGATAATTACATGGAAATCAACTCTCCACAAATGAAAGCTTAAAGCAAAAATGGTAAGGCATTAAATCAAAAGGCAGGACATTTGCTTATCACAAGGAAGTGTGCTGCAGCTCAGAAGACGTGGTGACCAAGTTGTCTGCCATCAGGGCTGCTAGAGAGACCAAGCTAAGATAGCATATTAGAACATTTGCACTTACATAATTTTCTACCAATTTCAAAAATACTTTTAAACATTACTGTTTGCAATTGCTACTATAACAACTTGCCAGCTTAAACTAACCCAAATGTATTTATTCTCTTACTGTCCTGGGGATCAGAAATCTTAGGTGGGCCTACAAAGTTCTACTCTTTCTGGAGTCTCTAAATTTCTTTTTTTTTTTTTATGTTTTTTTATTTATTTTTGAGAGACAGAGAGAGACCGCGCAAGCAGGGGAGGGTCAGAGAGAGAGGGAGACACAGAATCTGAAGCAGGCTCCAGGCTCTGAGCTAGCTGTTAGCACAGAGCCCAGCGCGTGTTTGAACCCACCAACCGTGAGATCATGACCTGAGCAGAAGCCAGACGCTCAACCGACTGAGCCACACAGGCGCCCCATCTTTCTGGAGTCTCTAAAGGAAAATCTTTTTCCTTGCCTTTTCTAGCTTCAGCAGGCTGACTGCATCCTTGACTTATGGTTCAATTCATCAGCTTTATAGCCAGAAATGTTGAGCTGAAACCTGTCACATTTCCATCCCTCTGGTTCTCTCTTCTACCTCCCACTTCCACTTGTAAGGATGCTTGTGATTATGTTGGGTCCACCTGAGTAACCCAGGAGCCTCTCCCATCTTAAGGTCAGCTGATTAGCAACCTGAATTCCATCTGCAGCCTGATTACTACTTTACCATGTAACCTAACATACTCACAGGTTTTAGGAATTAGGTAGGACATGGACATCTTTGCCGGAAAGAGACATTTTTCTGCACACCATAATATCTCACTGGTGCTTACTTCAAATATAAATAAATAAATAAATAAATAAATAAATAAATAAATAAATAAATAAAATTTCAGTATTACAGTCTCAGAGAAATAAATTGACTTGCCCAGGGTAACATGGACCATTAAGGCAGGAATGGTACCAGATTGGATATGTTGTTACAAATATTTAATTCTTTCTCTTCTACTATGCTACCTTTAGAAAAGTAGGTGAAGATTCTAGCTTGTAAAACAGTTTTCACAAGCAGCCAGTGGATGTGCTTCCAAAGTAGACCTTCAGGGGCCACAAAAATAAGGATATTTTCAAAGAAGGGCAGTGAGGCTGTTTATCCCGTACTAGGGCAGGACTCCTAAGCATCAAAATCAACTATGATCACAATGGCTGAAGATGAAATTAGGTTTTGAAAGTGTTGGCAAGTATGTATTTCCAACCTAAATTTACTTTTTTTAGTTTATGAATTTATTTTGAGAGAGAACTCAAGCACATGCACGTGCGTGCACAAGGAGGGATGAGGCAGGAGGAGAGGGAGAGAATTCCAAGCAGGCTCCGCGCTCTGTGCTGAGCCCATGGCAGAGTTCAGTCTCACAAACCTGAGCCAAAATCAGGAGTTGGAACCTTACCCCCGTGAGTCACCCAGGTTTTGACAAAATGTTTCAATATTATTTTCTTGCTGAGTCCCACCTAATCTTAATTTAAGCTCTGATTATGACAGTTTTACTAGAACTCTGTTCTCATAAGGTTTTCCTATATAGTGATCCCCTCCTAATTTGTTTGGTTTTACATATGGTAGTTTCTTAGCAAAGTTAACCTACTCCATACTTCCCTGTTACATTTTTTTTAATAGTTTATTATCAAATTGGTTTCCATATAATACCCAGTGCTTCTCCCCACAAGTGCCGCCGACCATGACCATCTCCTCCTTCCCTCCCTCCCACTTCCCCTTCAGTCCATGTTCGTTTTCAGTATTCAATAGTCTCTCATGATTTGTGTCCCTCACTCTCCCCAGCTCTCTTTTCCCCTTCCTCTCCCTATAGTCCTCTGTTAGGTTTGTCCTGTTATACCTATGAGTGCAAATACATGGTATCTGTCCTTCTCTGCCTGAGTTATTTTGCTTAGCATAACACCCTCGAGGTCCATCCACTTTCCTACAAATGGCCATATTTCATTCTTTCTCATTGCCATATAGTACTCCATTGTATATATATACTACATCTTCTTGATCCATTCATCAGGTGATGGACATTTAGGCTCTTTCCATGGTTTGGCCATTGTAGAAAGTGCCGCTATGAACATTGGGGTACATGTGCTCCTATGCATCAGCACTTCTGTATCCCCTGGGTAAATCCAGAGCAGTGGTATTGCTGGATCATAGGGGAGTTCTATCGATAGTTTTTTGAGGAGCCTCCACACTGTTTTCCAGAGCTTCATATTTCCCTGTTTTATTTTTAATAGCCTTTTATGTTATCTGATATAGTATTTGTACGTGTTTGTCCTCCCACCAGAAACAGCTCCATAGAATTTTGTTGCTTTGTTAATCAATACGTTTCCCTACCTAGAATAGTACATGTATATATAATAGGTGCTTAATATTGTTTAAACGAAGAGTTGAAGAGCATGTACATTTCTTAAGTAGATTGGTCTAGTTTCTCAGCTTTGATTCTGCTGGGTAAGGAGTACAACAGTCCAGTCTGACTTATCCCAAAGCTCAGTGTCTTTGTGGTATTTGGTTATTACCTAAATTCCACTGATACCTACTTCAAAATTGTTTTCAGAAAGCAAACATTTTAGATTAATTTACTTCTTTCTACCCTAACTACTACCATTCCCCATAAGCCTACAAACAGTAGATTGCACCTGATAAAACAGATGCTGTGCTCAAATCAAAACAAATGGAAAGTGCTGTGTATTTTGGCAACCTTACTTTCTTCCTGTGCCTATTTTTAAAACAGAGCTTTCCTAGGATATAATTTCCTGTATAGTGTGGCTGATATGGCCTACTTAAAGTCTTTCAGCCTTGCAGTAATTGAAATGTAAACTTACTGAAGATTTAGTATGGTTTTGCAAATTTTTTTAGGCTTATACCATCTCGTGACTTGAAAATAGAGTGTTTATTTCCAAGTCGTGTGTAATTGCTGTAGCTTTTCTAGGAAACCGTGTTCTTATTCTAAGAATGTTGGAGAATGTGGCAATGAAAAGATTGGCTAACAGCACTTAAAAATCAAAATCAGACATTTGGTCCTGAGGTTTACTGTGAACAAGAACAAAGAACAGGGGAAATTCTGGGAGATTACTCTTTTAAAGGCTTAGAAATAGCCCTCTAGGGGTGCTCAGGCACCTAAGCCTGAGTCTGAGCCACTGGGTGGCTCAGCCAGCTAAGAGTCTGACTTTAACATAGTTCATGATCTCATGGTTCGGGTTCAAGCCCCACATCAGGCTCTGCACTTACACATGCATTTTCTTTCTCAAAATAAATAATAAACTTAAAAAAAAAAAGGAAATACCCCTCTAAAACCCTATTAACTTGGTTTTGAAAGTGATGTAATTTTTCCTAAATACTTGGGTAATATGAAAATGAATAAATATACCACACACTAGCTTTACAGTTCTTGTGAATTGGTAAAATCTGAAGTTATTTACTAGCTTTGGAGTGGATATAGAAGGGGGAAATGCAATAGGTACCTTTTTTATTGTCAAGAAGTGTTTCCTGGGCATATTTTTATATTTTGGATTAAAAATACCTATTTAAATCAAGGGTTTTGATTTGGGACATGTAAAGGTTAACCCACTGATTAAGATGGAATTTTTGAAATTTAGTCTTGTTAGACCACATGTTTATCTCTGTATTTTCACTCTGATCTGCTTTTAATTTAGTTTTTATTTCTATCAAAGCTGTGATTATTTATAATTTTAAAAATCAAATAGTTTTCTAAAGCTTCTTATGAAAAGAACAAGAATTCCCCAACTTCCCCATCCCTGTTTCTCTCTAGAGGCAATTATTTTTGGCTCTTTTAGCTGAATCCCTTAGTATTTATTTCCATATCTAAATAACATGCTTATATTGCTATTTCTTAATTTTTCAGATGGACATTATCAGTTGACTTCTTTCTATTATTAAAGATGATTAATAGTAGTTACCCCATATCACTACACACATGCATATTTCCCTGGCCACTATAGCCTCCCAGAGTCATTACAGTGCAATTTGTTTGGATCGGTATTCAATATTTGCATTATGTAGGCTAAGTTAGAAAGAAAGAAGCAGTAGACTAAATGAATACAGAACACAGCATCTAGAACCAGTCTGCCTGGGTTAACATCCCAGCCCCATCTGTTACTCGCTATGTCTTTGTACAAGTTATCTGACCTTTCTGTGCCTCAGTTTCCTTATTTGTAAAATGAGAACTATTATAGTACTTACTTCCTCCGGTGGTGGTGAGAATTATATAGTTAATGAACACGAAGCATTTAAATCAGTACCTGACATATAGTCATACCTGTCTTATAGTATTTTTCATGATATAAACAATATTTGCATTTGGTCTCTACAGTTACCTACCTACCATTACCATTTTTTTCTCTGCACAATGATTTGTTTTCCCAGCTGTTATTCATTGTCTTGTTTGCTGGTTTGTTTTTGTTTGGTCGGTTTTTCACTTATGTGGGATTCTCTATTATTTCACATTTACACCTGAACTCTGCTGCAGTTGTGTGGATTTCTTCTCAGCACATTATCATCCAATGGATATTCCAGACTGGCTCTTATTTTAGATCCTTAGATTTCTTAATCTCCTGTTTTCCTCCTTTTTAGTTTACTTCCTCATTTTAATGAAATACATCCTTCCGGAGGAGGCTGTATAAAAGGCAAATTTTGTTTATGTTTAAAGTTTTATAATTATGTGCCTTGATGTGAGTCAATTGTGATAGATTTTGCTAAATCCTCATTACTCCCTTTTAACTTGGGAAATCCTTTGTCCTTCAGCTCTAGGAAATTTGGTTAAAATTTATTTCTTTATCGATTTTTTCCACTTCATTTTCGCTGTTTGTTCTGTCTGGTATTCCATTTATTCAGTTATAAAGCTACTTGGACTGATTATCTTATTTTCTGATCTTTTTTATTCTCTTTCCTATCACTTCTTTTTTGCTCTATTTTATAATGAGTTCCTCAGTGTTATCTTCTAACCCTTTAGTTAATCTTTAATTTCTGCTCCTGTGTGTTTAACTTCTAAGAACTCTTTTTATTGTCTGACTATTCCTTTTCCTATAGTGTTCCATGCTTATGTTGTTTAAAGTAGCTCCTTTTTGTCTATGTATATGAATAATGGGTGTTTTTTTTAGACATATTCTTCTTTCTGCATAGTCTCTCCTTTGACTTCTGGTTTTTGTTTGTTTGAGCCTCTTTCTCTCATGCATGATTTTCTCAAATGCTGGATAATCCTTGGTCCTCCACTCGCATTTGAGTATGATAATCAAAAGCTGGTTAGAAGGCCTGTGCCCATCAAGAGGCTTGCTAAATGTCATCTTCACTGTAGGGTGATCTGAAAAGACAGCTGTATTTGTTCCCAGTGTTCCCAGTTGTACCACAAACCAAGTGGCTTTAAAAAACAGAAATATATTGTCTAACAGCTCTGGAGGCCAGGAGTGAATAATCAAGATGTGGACAGGGCCATATTCCCTCTGAAACCTGTTAAGGAGAATCCTTTCTTTTTTTTTTTTTTTAAAGTTTATTTATTTATTTTGGGGAGGAGGAAGTGATAGAGAGAGAGGGAGAGAGAAAATTCCAAGCAGGCTCTCTGTCAGCGCCAATGGAGCCCTCTAGGCACTCTGAGGAGAATCCTTTCTTGCCTGTTGGTCGCTCCTGGTAGTTGCCAGCCGTCCTCAGTGTTCCTTACTCTGCAGCACTTTGGTCTCTGTCTCTGTTGTCACATGATGTTCTTCCCTTGTGTCTGTGTCTCCAGAGTCTCTCCTTCTTACAAGGAACCAGGCATGTTAGATTCAGGGCCCACCATATCCCAGTATGACCCCAGTATAACCAATTAAATATGCAGTGACCCTATTTCCAAATGATGTCACATTTTGAGGCACTGAGGGTGAGAACTTTGTATTAGTCAGCTTAGGCTGCCATAACAAAACACCATAGAGTGAATAGCTTAAACAACACACATTTATTTTCTGATAGTTGTGGAGGCTGAAAGTCCAAGATTAGGAGCCATCAGGGATGCTTTTGGGTGAAGCCACTTCCTGGCTTATACATAGCCACCTTCTCTCTGTGTCTTCATGTGGCCTCTTCTGGATGCCTTTGTGAAGAAACTTCTGGTGAGTGTCTCTTTATTATAAGGACACCAGGTCTATCAAATTCGGGTCCCCATATGACCTCATTTAATCTTAATTACCTCCATAAAGGCCCTGTTTCCAAATAAAGTCCTTGGGGGTTATGGCTTCAACATATCTTTCTGAGGAGACACAGTTCAAACCGTAACAGCTGTTTCCTGGAAAAATTATCAGTGTCTATATGTTTAGATATTTCCTCTCATGTCACAGTTTTCAGACAAGATTCTTTTATTCTGAAAGGTACTTGGTTGCTAGCATTCTGGTGAGAGACTAAGGGTTGAGGGCTTTCAATATTTAATTTATAAACTAGAACTTAATTCCTACTCTCAACTGTGCCAGAGATTTGCAAATCCAGAGGCCCCCTGACTCTTCCCAGAGAATCAGCAGCAAGGTTCCTCTCGGAGGGATCGGGCATTGCCAGACCCTGAAAAGGAGAGGACATCTGGGGGCCTACCTGCTCCTCAAGCGGACTTAACAGCCATACTTCCTATCTTTTGCCCTCGTGGCCAAGAACTGTGTCACCATTTCTTGAGCCTTTGAGGAGCTCTGCTATGTAAAGGTAGATTGCTTCTCAGTTTTCCCGCTATCGGCTTATATCCAATTTTCTCAGGCCTCCTAAGTCAGTTGCTCCTCTTCCACTTCTTTCCTACTTCCCCAAAATTCAGATTGCTGGCTTCTTTTCTTATTCTTCTGGACTTGTCTTTTTGAAAAATCACTTTTGTTGTTGTTTTAATGAGCTTTGTGGTGAGGATGCAATTACGTATGTATGTGCAGTTTATCATCTTTACCCAGATTCCCAAATTGACTTGGTGAGTGGAATACTTCTAGTTGAAATATACTGTGATACCAAGTAAAACTTGTTTTATCATCAAATAAACCATTATCATTGGTTTTTAAAATGTGCTTACATAGAAGACAGATTTAAAGTATTAATAGATACCATTCTTTTAGATCTTTGACAATAGTTTTGAAGTTTAATCTTAACTGACATACAGTGAATACATGTGTATCATGTCTTGAGTTATATGGTTTGTAAATCAAGTATTGATAAATAAAAATCACAATTTTTATTTAGGACAGTTGAATAAAGTGGTTTGGGACAATTACCCTTTAATGAACTAAATCTACTTACATTTTCTTGAAGTAAAGCAGGTGACAAATATTCTTTTATTAACCTAATTCTTGATGTGCCAAGTTTACATATTATACATATATAATACATATCAGTATGTAACTTCACTGCTGAGGGAATTGATGCTGTTATAATTAAGTGACTTATACACTTATGTTCTCTAGAAACAATTTCTTCATGATCATCTCATGACCATAACAGTGGATCCACTGTTAAATTTAAATAAGATTATTTAATTGGGGAAAGTGTTTAATGAATGCTTAGCAGTTTTTTCTAAAATTTTTGAATGTGAGGGGTACCTGTGTGGCTCAGTCAGTTAAGTTCCAACTTTGGCTCATGATCTCACAGTTAGTGAGTTTGAGCCCTATGTCAGGCTCTGCACTGAGGGCTCAGAGCCTGGGACCTACTTCAGATTCTGTGTCTCCCTCTTTCTCTGCCCCTCCTCCGATTGTGCGCACTTGCTTGCGGGCTCTCTCTCTCGCTCTCTCTCTCTCTCTCTCTCTCTCTCTCTCTCGCTCTCTCTCTCTCTCTCTCTCAAAAATAGATAAATAAACTTTAAAATAAAATAAAATTTTAGAATGTGAATAAGAGCACCCTTGACCTTTATGAAGTAATTCGAAAGCATCCTCACAGTTTTCACACTAAAATGTAGCCAGCTGACTGCAGCAGTCTTAGCCTTTACTAGCTTCCCGTGCAAATGCTTTGGAAAACATACACATAGGGAGAAAAAAATTCATACAGTTAACATTTAAACTTAAGAGGCTAACTCGGGCTTTTGCTAATGTCTAGGAAGAATTTTACCAACTGTAATGCCAATGGAAATAGACTTTTTAAAAACAGGGACAGAAACGGTTGTTTCCATGAAAGGAAATGTTGCTAAGTAGTAAATTGGAGGGAGGCCTAGCCACCTCCACCCTAATACCATGATGGAACAGCTTAAAATCTGAACAGCTAGAGCAACCACGAAGGACTGCCACCACCCTCAGTGTGGGGGAACGTGTTTAGAGGCAGCCAGTGCTCTGCATGCCCTCCTTATCTGCTCACAAATCATAACCTCTCTGCTGTGAAGAAACCCCCAATAAGCTCCAAAAAGGAAAAATAACAACTGAGTACTAGAGAAAATCAGAAGTGCAGTACTAAATGAATTCAAAAACAAATACAACAGCAATTCATATTACAATTGATATTCTGAATCACTTTGAAAGCCTGTATTTTAGGGGCAGCTGGGGGGCTCAGTCAGTTAAGCATCCAACTTCAGCTCAGGTCATGATCTCACGGTTCATGAATTTGAGCCCCACATGGAGCTCACAGCCCATTTGAGATCCTTTGTCCTCAGCTCCCCCACTCTCTCTGCCCCTCCCCCACTCACTCTTTCTTGCTTAAAAATAAATAAACATTTTTTAAAAAGGAAAGAAAGCCTGTATTTTAAAAAGGAAGAAAATGGAACACTGAACTCAACAAAGCAAGAAAAAAATACCAAAATAAAAGAATCTGTAAAGGAAGTAGGATGAACAAAGCAATAAAAAAGCAGAAATAAAAATAAAAAGCAAAATTGAGGTAATTAAAGTAAGAGTTGTTCCCTTAAGTAAGTCTAATAAGAGAAACACTTGAAATAGTTAAGGTAGGGAGAGGAATAGAAAGGGGAGTGACACAATGAGAGATCAGAAAAGATTTAAGCAAGCAATGCTAAATTAAAATTAGAAAATGCCAAACTACTAAGAATTCTTATTCAAAAATTTTTATTGGGGCACCTGGGTGGCTCAGTTGGGTAAGCATCCAACTCTTGATTTCTCATGGTCATGAGATCAAGTCCCACTTTGCACTCTGTGCTCAGTGTGGAGCCTGCTTAAGATTTTCTCTTCCTCTCTCTCTGCTCCTCCCCTGCTCATGTATGCATGTGCACACACTTTCTTTCTCTCTCTAAAAGAAAAAAAATAAAATGTTTAAAAATTTTGTTAAATTTCATATTTTTATTAAAAATTTTTTATTTTTAGAAAATGGAATCTTTTCTGATACGATACCCCTAAGCCTTTTCCTTTTCAGCCAAAGTTGACAATATTTTTGCAGAGAAATTTTCCCTTTTACACAATACCAGGGTCTACCTTTGATATGTTCATATATGGACTTCATCTGTCCATAGTGTAATTTTAGAACTAGAGTGCTTTCCCAACCACAGATGTGATAGATTGTCGGCCATATCACCACCACACTGTGAAAGGTTCTCCTAAAAATATAAAAGCTAGAACTGATTCTTAAGATTTTAGCTAAGTAAGAAAAAGAAAAGTCTTTCCCCAGACCTCATCTAATTTTAAAAGCATGAGGAATGTTACTTAAGAAATATTACAGAATTGTAAAAACATGAAGTTCTTTTGACAGATTACAAAAAATTTTAAATATATCAAATTATATAAATAATATGAAATTTTGGGACACCTCAGTGGCTCAGTCAGTTAAGCATCTGACTTTGGCTCAGGTCATGATCTAACTCTTTCTGAGTTCAAGCCCTGCATCAGGCTCTGTGCTGACAGCTCAGAACCTGGAGCCTACTTCAGATTCTTTGTCTCCCTCTCTCTCTAACCCCTCCCCTGTTCATGCCCTGTCGTCTTTTAGCTATCAGAATGAATATAAACTGATTCCCTTTTTTCCTTAAACCACAGACCCAAACTCTGTAGGTAACATGGGAAAACAGTCTTCAAAAGGTCTTGAAAAGTCACAAAAATAGGCTGAGTTGAGTAATTTTGTTTTAAAGTATTGTATTAATTTACAAAGGTTTCTAATAGACATCTTTTTCTAATGTTTTTATTAAAATTCCAGTTAATACACCGTGTACTATTAGTTGCAGGTGTACAATACAGTGTTTCAACACCACACACATCATCCAGTGCTCATCCCAATCCTTAATCCATCACCTGTTTAACCCATCTCCCAATCCACCTCCCCTCTGGTGGTTATCAGTTTCTTCTCTGTAAAGAATCTGTTTCTTGGTTTGCCTCTCTTTTTTTTCCCTATGCTCATTTGTTTTGTTTCTTAAATTCCATATATGTGTGAAATCATATGGTATCTGTCTGTCTTTTTCTGCCTGACTTATTTCACTTAGCATAATACTGTCTAAATCCATCCATGTCATTGGAGAAATGGCAAGATGTCATTCTTTTATAGATAGATAGATAGATAGATAGATAGATAGATAGATAGATAGATAGATGTCAATATATACCACATCATCTTTATCCATTCACCAATGGATGGACACTTGGGCTCTTTCCATAATTTGGTTATTGTAGATAATGCTGCTATAAACCTTAGGGTATATATATCCCTTTGAATTAGTATCTTTTTATTGTTTGGGTAAATACCTAGTAGTGTGATTGCTAGGTCATGGCGTGGTTCTGTTTTTAACTTTTTGAGGAACCTCCATACTGTTTTCCAGTGTGGCTGCACCAGTTTGCATCCCACCAACAGTTCAGGAGGGTTCCTGTTTCTCCACATCCTTGCCAATGCCTCTCATTCTTATATTGTTGATTTTAGCCATTCTGAGTGATGTGTCTTGGCTATCAGAATAAATATAGACTGATTCCTTTTTTTGTTTAAACCACAGATCCAAACTCTAGGTAAAATGGGAAAAAATGTTTGTGGCCTGGGTGGCTCAGTCAGGTAAGCATCCGGCTCTTGGTTTTGACTCATGTCATGATCTCACACAGTTCGTGAGTTTGAGCCCCACATTGGGCTCTACACTGGCAGCGTGGAACCTGACTGGGATTCTTTCTCTCTCTCCCCTTCTCTCTCCCCTTCTCCTGCTAATGCTTTCTCTCAATCTCTCTCTCTCTCTCTTTCTCTCTCTCTCTCTGTCTCTATCTTTCAAAATAAATAAATAAATAAGCATTAAAAAATAATTTTAAAAATGGGAAAAATCTTCAAAAGCTCTTGAAAAGTCACAAAAATAGGTAGAGTTTAATAGTTTTATTTTAAAATATTATATTAACTTTGAAAGGTTTCCAAAAGACAACTCTTATTTATTTATATTTTAGGGTTTTTTTTTAAGTTTATTTATTTATGGAAAGAGAGAGATAGCAGGGGAGGGGCAGAGAGAGAGAGTAAATCCCAGGCAGGCTCTGCACCATTAGCACAGAGCCTGATGCAGCACTCGAACCCATCAACCATGAGATTATGAACTGTGAGATCATGACCTGAGCCAAAACCAAGAATTAGACACTTCACCAACGGAACCATCCATTCTTTTAAATGAAGTTCTAACATTCCAGCTTTATCATGGCATATCCTTCTTACAATGATTATCAAAATCAATTATTGGAGCCACCCAGAGAAGTTCCTGCCGTTAATATGATGTTTGAATATAATTTCAGCCTACTAAGTCAACATTCTTACCATTTCTCTATAAGAGGCAGATTTAGATTTACTCTAAGAAGGAGAATCTGAGGGAGTCTGCACCAAGTGGTCAGTGTCCAGATACCTCTGGGGTCTGGTGATGGGTAGACAACAGGGACATTCCTTGTGGAATCTCTTCAGGGTAGAAGAGCCTGTAGGCTGCTCTTCCAGGAGGATTTACCCAAAGGTTTGTAAACAGGGCCTCTGAGAAGTGGGCTAAAGGTCCAGCTTCTTCATTTTTTTTTTAGCTTTGTCTTTAAATGATGGTGTGCTTAAGCAGTGTTATGAAAATAGGGGTACATTTTAACTGTTCGCACTGAATAAATCATCACAGAAAACAATTCATCATCTTTTCTACGAACCCAAGGCTCTTCTTACATTCTCAAGAATGATACCCACCTTCCCCTAGGTGATGTTGTCAGAGCATTCTCCTGTTACAGTGCTTCCCAAATTTTAAGACGCATAGGAACCCCCTGGTATCTTGTTGGAATGCAGATTCTGACTTAGTAGGTCTGGCCTGAGCTTGAAATTCTGCAGCATTTCCATCAGGCTTCCAGGTGATTCCAGTATGACTTGACACCACAGTTCAAATAGCAAGACTTTTGGACACATTCTCACCTCTGGTTACATATCAAAAACACTCTTTTATTTATTCTTTTAATTTAATTAAAAAATTTTTTTAGAGAGTGCAAGCAGGAGAGAGGGGAAGTGGGGATGAGAGAGAGAGACAGAGAGAGAGAGAGACAGAGAGAGAATTGTAAGCAGGCTGTACACTCAGCACAGAGCCTGATGCAGGGCTTGATCTCACAACCCTGGGATCATGACCTGAGCCGAAATCAAGAGTTGGCCGTTCTACCAACTGAGCCACCCAGGCACCCCAAAAACATGCTTGTCTTTTAAATTACTATCTGGATATGGTAATGATGAGGCCTAGAATCTAAATAAATATTTTTTAATTCCCACGGAATTTTTATCTACAACCAAGGTGGAAAATAATGGAGTAAGAGGTATCTTATGTTATTGTGAAAAGTGAACCACATTGCTCTTTTTTACTATAACTTTATGTATGCAGATGGATACTAAATAGCAAGCAGTTTGTTTTAGAAACATCTGTATGTACATTGGCTGATTAATAACTTGGAAAATACTATAGGAAAATAGTATCATAACAAAAATAACCATATGATACAATTATCAGGGTAAGGATATTGAGTTAGACTTTCACCTAGTTTCTGTGTTGTAGGGCTGACCATAAACAAAATTTTCTACATCAGTGAAATTTCGCACATTATTCCAGCCTCTTTGTTCCTCCCACTGTGTTTATCCAGGTCCTTCATGCTGTCCTGCACTCTGGCACTGAGCCAGCCCTTTCTTGCCCCAAGTATCCTGTGACCCCTCACTTGTCCCTCTGCACTCATCCAAATGTGAACTTCAGTTCTCTAGGTGAGGTTGATTGCACATGTTTTTGAAGGAAAGTAATTTGATATTGTAGGTTTGTTTTCAATCATGACAAAGATTTATTCTTCCTGGAATTTTTGCCTACCAGTCTTCATTTCTCAAGAATACTGTGTTATCCTATGTGGTAAAAAGCCTGGTTCTTACTGTTTGAATGATTATTGCACATGTAAAGTGTACTGTCCATGGGGCACCTGAGTGGCTCAGTCGATTGAGCGTCTGATTCTTGATTTCGGCTCAGGTCATGATCTCACAGTTTGTGAGATCAAGCCTCGCACCCAGCTCTGCACTGACAGCATGGAGCCTACTTGGGACCCTTTCTCCCCTCTCTGTCTGTCCCTCCCCTCCACATACTCTCTGTCTCTCTCTCTCTCTCAAAAAATAAAAAACTTTAAAAATAAATAAAGTATGCTGTTCAGCTAGACTGTAAAGCTATAAGTTGTATATAAAAGAGCATATCTTACCTAGAGAATGAAAACTTTCATTTTCTAGGTCAGTCGTAGTCCTGCCTGTCACCTGGACAAAGGAGCATACCATTTAGTAGCTCGGTTAGCTCACTCGTAGAAATAGTACAGTGGAATTGTCTATGTGAAGACAGATGGAATGCGCGTACGTAGGTGCCTAAGAAATGGTACCAGTCCTTGGGAAACATGATAGGCCAAGACTTTGGGAACACCAAGGGAAAGAGAAGGTAGAGTGACAATTTAGTGTTAAGATGAGCACATTTCACTCCTCTCTATCGGGATATGCTCTTTCCCATGCTACAATCCAGAGAAATTCTGTGTGGTTCTATTAGAAGGGAACTGTCTTTCTCAAAAATATTTATTATTCCAACTAAATCAATAATACTTTAAACAAAAACAGCAAATTCTAAATTCTCAGCCTGTGTGAATGGAGAGAGTTATTTTGGACTGAGAGGTCATTCCTTCCTAAAGTCTGCTCCCGGGAATGATTCCCATAAGCAGATCCTACTTTTTACATCTTCTTTCCAATACTTCTTTTAAATTAATAATCAGTTAGTTTTAGAATATTTTTGCACTTTTGCTTTCTCTCAAGTTCCTCAAACTGCTGAGGGATGTATCCTTCAGGGATGGGATACGCCAGGCTTCTATGATTCAGAGTCATTGGGAGTGGGCACCAGGGTGGCTCAGTCAGTTAAGCGTCCAACTTCTGCTTGGTCATGATATCATGGCTCGTGAGGTCAAGCCCTGTATTGGGCTTTGTGCTGACAGTTCAGACCCTGGAGCCTGCTTTGGATTCTGTGCCTCCCTCCCTCTCTGCCCCTCTGCCACTCATACTCTCTTTCTCTCTCAAAAATAAACATTAAAAAAATTATTTTAAACCACTGGGGAGGAACAAAATAGTGTCGTTGACAGAGGTTTTCCTTTCTAGTTACAATCCTTCAAACTTGAAGAATGATCTGTGAGCTCTTTGGGCATGATGGCTGGAAGCTGGAGGTAAACTATGTTGTTGCAACCTCAGCATCTGAAAGTATAACCCCCAAACATCTGAGTTTGGGGAAGCTGTACAAAGTTAAGATGATCTTCTTAAACAGGGCAAGGAGGGAAGAAGTATCCCAGAGTTGAGGAAGCTCAAATCAATTCCAGCCTAATGTATTCACCCTGAACGCATGCCTCTTTTTAGAAAGAACTCTTTTCAGCCATGGTCTCTATGCACTTTGGATTGAACTTCAACTAGTTTATTTTCAAGCATGCTTCTAACTTGGCACAGCTGTGGGAAAAATCCCATAACTGAGCCATCTGGGTTGGATAAAAGAGGGAGTTTTTCTATTGATTTCTCACATTTTGTTCCTTTTTGTTTTTAATGGGGGAAAATCATTATGAAATAACCAAATTATTGCATAATGTTAATGAAAAGGGAGAAATCTTTTCAACTCTATACTATTTCTAAAGAATTCTATATTGTAAGTTCTCTCTGTTGTCTCTGAAATGTGGTGTAGAATGAATGTTTTGGGTGAATTGACTTGAGTGAATAATAATCGTCAGAAAATAAAGTTCTCTTTGGGTGGTCTGAAATTCAGCAGTGTTTATTTCTTTTCAGACTCAGCAAAGATTTTTCCCCCCCAGGGAAGCATATTTTAGCATTTGATGATCTGGATTTACTTAGTGTGGTTATAATTGAAATCATTAGGCATATATAACTTTTCATTTTTTCTTAAAGACCAGGATTAATTGCTTTATGGTTCAAAGAATCTGAAATTAAGAAACATTGGAAAATTGTTTAATCTCTGATAACTTTGAGAACAACTTTGACAAAATAGACTATTTTATATGTTATACACTGCTGTTTGCAGTCCAGAGTTACTTGTTTGAGTCTTGCATCAATTCAGACCTTAGAATTAAGAGACGTTTAAGTAGAAGTCTTCCTCTGTACTTGCTTCACCATGGGTACTGGGAACATGATGAAAACAGGATGGTTTCTGTCCTTTTTGGTTGTTACAGTCAGATGACAGGGGCAGATGTTACACAAACCATTGCTCAGATATGCCACAAAGAAAAAATATGGTGCCCAAAGATTGTATATGACCTTTAGAGGGGGAGGAATTAGTTAGGAAAGGCTTTCCTTTAGAACTGAAGAAATTCCATTCATACAAATCCAATATATATATGCTAAAATATATATAATATAGCATAAAATAGTAGTTATGTTGTAGATCAAACATTATGCTGGTAATCACCTATTCTTACCCTTCTTGTCTTCTTTTACTAATCCCTCCCGTGAAAGCTTCTTGGCAGCAGAAACACCTTGACCTTAGAGTTTATGCCTAGTTCATGTCAGAGGGCTTTGTTTATATAAGGCCCTGAGTAATATTTCTCATATTAATATAGCACATAATTTTTCTTTTCATCATGCTAGTGTAATTCAGTAGTTATATCATTTAACATACATCACTGTTAATATCATTCTTGTTATAATATCACATGGGTCCTAGTATAGGAATAATAATGTATATAGAGATACAGTTTAAGAAAAATATTTTGGTGGGGGAGACCTAGGTGGCTCAGTTGGTTGGGTGTCTAACTTCAGCTCAGGTCATGATCTTGTAGTTCATGAGTTCGGGCCCCAGCTCAGGCTCCGTGCTGATAGCTCAGAGCCTGCCTGGAGTCTGCTTCTAGATTCTATGTCTCCCTCTCTCTCTGCCCCCTCCCTCCAAAATAAACATTAAAAATTTTTTTTTCTTTAAAAATATGCCATTTTACTGCTATTACATTTCTTTAATTAATATGCCATTTACTGCTATTACCATGACTCCTAAATCTACAGCAAGATGCCTTCCACCAGAACGTAACATCCCTCTATGTATTTGGGGCCTGAGCATTGCTCTCAGTTTCTTTGATGGAAATCATGAGAATTGTTTAAAGTTGCTGTTCACTTTTTGTTTGCTTTATTTGTTTGGGCATTTAAATTAATTTCATTGCCTAAGAATGTAAATCATAAAAACTTGTTTTCTTTAAAAATGTTAAAAGATTATGAAATGAGGCCTACTTTTGGCATCAAGGATAGATAAATTCATACCTATTAAATGGAGCATGGTCTTTTGATAGTAAATTTAGCCTATGGGTATATTCATTTTACAGTGTTCACTCGGGCTTAAAATACCTCTAATGCCTTTGAGAGAATAAAGCTAAGAATGCCATCACGTGACTGTCTGGGTTTCTGAAATGCTAAGGCTTTGTAAAAGCCTTATGGATTTTGAATAATAATAAAGCAAGTGCTGGCTTATTAAATAAGATAATCTGATCCATGCACTATATAAACCAGAATATTATTTTAGATACTGTGGTTTTACATCACAGATGATTCTGTAATCTCCAAAAGAACTTGCCTAATTATAAGAATATATTTTCTTGGAATATAAATTCATTTTCATATTTAAATGATTTTAAGATTCCATTTGAGGAATCTTTTACTTAAAAATATTATATTTTAAATTAAAATATTCACCACATTTCTCTAGTCATAAAAAATATAGTATATAAAGTGTTCCAAGATTTAAATATGACTGCCATTTCATTATGACTGCTTTCAAAAGAAGTTGATTACCAAACAATTAGGAAAAATGGAAGTTACAATCTTGCGTATAGTTAGCCCCGTTTGTTAATTCTTATAATAAATATGTTTGAGTATCTTTTCTGTTCCAGGTACCATAGTAGCCATCAACTATATCCTTGAGAAACAAAACAAAGTTTGCAAAACAGACCATCAAACAACCTTTCTCAGATTGTATTCCCGCTGACGTTTATGTACTTTATTCTTTGGCTGTCTTGGCCTCCCACTCAGAATATGTCCACTTCAGACTTTCAAACTTTGCACATATCTCAAACAAGCTTGTGTTTCCGACTTATTGGCCTACTGGAAGTAGAGGGGATTGCTGCTGAAGCCATCCACAGTGACAGTGCCAGTGATAGTGACCAAATTCACACAGACAGAGCCACATTTGACAGGGGATCACAAAGATATTTTCAAGTAGTATTTCTCTGGCCCTGCTCCAATCTGCTGCATGAGAACATCAATCTTTCCTACCCTCCAGTTCCTTCTGAGAGCCCCCAGAAGGTGTCTCAACTAGAATTTCTTAGCACAGCTGTCCTCCTCTCTGTTTCCAGGTCACTGCGGAGGTATCGCCCATCATCACCACGGGGCATTAACCATGCCGCACATGGCAGCGGATGGCGCTGTGACCAGTGCTAACCTCATGCTACTCCAGCCTTGCTTTCTCAGTCTCCACAGAGATTAGAATTTAACCTTTCATGTTAATGTAAGCTAAGTTGCTGTAATTATAATATGTAACAAAAATGCAACAGCTGAGGGAATATAGAAGTTTATTTCTTTCTCACATAGTGGTCCATGTTAGATGTTCATTTTAGCAACAAATTCTTGTGCATCATTCAAGAACCAGGGCTCTGCTCATCTTCAACACACAACCTCCAGGGTTGCCCTGATCCCTGCCCTTCTGGCCCACAGGAAAGGGGAAGAGCCTGTGGGGGAGATACCCCCACTTCTCAAAAGCCTCAGCTCACAATCTGTTGGAGAGAATTGGCCCCACCTCTCTGCAAAGGGTCCTAGTCACCCTCCTGCTATTAGGCCTCTTTACAAATAGCAAGCTGTCACCTCCGTCTCTCTTGTTCCGCTGTCCTAGTCCTAGACTTCTAGCAGCCTCTTGGATCTAACCTCCAGAGCAACTGAGGACATCCTTTGTCACGTAATCTGCAGCTTCTCTACCCTAGGCTGCTCCCTTTCCCATTCAGATCAACAACTTGTCTAAACCTTTATTGCTGTCCTCAGATCCACCTTCCTTGCCACTCACACCAGCCTGAAAGGCTGACCTGCCCCCCAATGGGGGGCCCTGGCTGTGGTCCTCTCCCCAACAAAGCCACTCTTCCTTCAATCCCAGCGGAGGACACATCTCTGTTGCTATCTCAAGCCCACTCTCCTCCCTAATCTAATTCTTGTCGATCTCCTGTGGAATCTTTTCCATTAAATATTCCTGCTTTCTCTGAAGAGAATTTTATCTTCTTATCTGTAAATATTTTAATTGTTGAGAGAATAAACGTTTTCTTTTGCTTCATGCTGTTTTTTTTATTCCCCCCCTTTTTCCTTTTTAAGCCAGATCTCCTCAAAGGTTAGTTCATGCTCACCTGCCCTGTCTGCATCTCCTGTCTCGTGTCTAGCCTCTTGCAATCCTAACAGAAAAGGAGCGCACTGAGCTGTGCAGTCCATATTCATTCAGCAACTTGTCAACATGTTCTTCTGAGCTCTATCTGTGCCAGGCCTGGGGAATTCAGCAGTGAACAAAATAAGTCTTTGTCCTCCTGGAGTTTACGTTCTAGTAGGGAAAGACAAAAAATAAAAAAGTAAACATTTGTTAGGTGTGTAAAGGATCTGTGGAATGTTCTAAAGAGAAATCAGAGGATACGGGGGCTAAGAGGACATGGATATCTTTAAAGACCTCTCAGGTGAATATTTGAGCAGAGACCTAAAGTAAGTGAGAAAGCAATCCATGTGGATAACCAGAGGCCAAGCATTTCAGGCAAGAAAAACAAAACAGAACAAAAACTCATATGTGCTAAGGCCCTGAGACGGAGCATATCTGCGTATCCAAGGGACAGTAAAAGAGCCCGTATGACTAGAGCAGAACAGGGCAGGAAGGAGTAGCAGATGAGGCCGGAGACGTAGCTGGTGCCAGATCCACAGGGTCTTCTAGACTAGGGTAAGGATTTTGACGGGAGCCATAAGAGGAGCTTGAGCAGAGGAATAACAAGCTTCTGGTTTTGCTTTGTTTTTTTTTTTAGCTTACTTAATTTATTTGTGGGGCGGGGGGATAGGGGCAGAGAGAGAGAGAATGAGAATCCCAAGCAGGCTCTGCACTGTCAGCACAAAGCCTGACACAGGGCTGGAACTTAGGAACCATGAAATCATGACCATCTGAAATCAAGAGCCAGATGCTTAACCAACTGAGCCACCCAGGCACCAATTGTTTCTGTTTTAAGGAGAGGCTCTGACTGCTGTATGCAGAATAGACCCCAAAAAGGCAGAGTGATCAGTTAAGTTGCTATTGGAACAATCCAGACAGGAGACGATATGATGGTCATCTGGGCGAAGGAGGTATCTGTGGACGCAGTGAGAGATCCATTCAGGGTAGATCAAAGAGATGACAGGCTAAGTAGTGCAGGCACCTTTCATTCGCCCCTGCAGTGGAATTTCCCCTGCATGTTACACATTTCTCCACCTTGCTTAATGGCCCAGGAAGTTGATCCATACAGATTCCATCATATCTGGCTTCCCTTTGGTTTGGCTCCTCACGCTTCTGCAGAAGATCAGAAGGCAGAATGAGCATGAGGTCAGAGTATTGTTCTCCCAGCATCCTCCCTTCCTCCCTGCCACCAGGGGTTGGCTGTGACTGTCTTCCTGAGGCTACTGCTCTCCCTCCCTCCCTACCTGAGGCTACAGTTGCCCTCTCTGGATGCCAGGAAGCTTTCCTTTGTCTTCCCTTTTTCACATCCAGGGTTATGCCAATTCCTACTGTTGCTAGCTCCAGGGTGCTTCAGTATCCTTTCATTGGGTTTCCTAAACCTTGCCCACAACTTTATAAATAGTCCCTTTACTAAGCTTTTCTCAGATTCTTATGACTCATACTGGAAGCTAGGACATCTAATGTAGTAAAAACAGCAGAACACTTTTTTTAGTTTATTTGTCCATTTTGAGAGAGAAAGAAAGAGGGAGAGAAAGAAAGAGAGAAAGAATGAGCAGGGGAGAGGCAGAGAGAGAGAGGGAGAGAGCAAATCCCAAACAGGCTCTAAACCATCAGTGCGAGCCGAAACCAGGCATAGCTTAACTGATTTAACCAACTGAGCCACCCAGGCACCCCAGATCATTTTTTTAAATCACAGTGTTTTACTTGTTTTTCTCTCCAGTAAAATGTTAAATCCTCGAGGATAGGAACTATCATTCTCAGTTGCTATTCTCACAACATAAAGTAGGGTTTACTACAGTCATATCAGTGATATTGTATGTAATGATACCACCTGAGTCCTTAAGAATTGTCTAAATTATGTTTGCTATGAAGGATTTATCAAAAGTATGGTGTGTATATCCATCTTAGTGCTTATAGGTATAATCTTCGCCTTGTTGGATAATTCAATTCTCTGGGACCAAAGAGACTTTCAAGAAAAAGTTGAGTACAACTTTCTTATTACTCATCCTCATGGAGATATTTAGACAATGATTTGTTGATTTTGCCAATTGTTTCTGAACTAGAAGATATTATACTATTTTTTCCTGCTTTTCCCAAGAACATAAATTGTTACCAAATAAAGATGAAGTCAGTAATTTTTTATCCCCAGCAACTTAAAAGGTGTGTGATTTATTAAGGTTACCAGTTAAATTATGACTTACATTTGCAAAACATTTTAGCAGTGATTATATTTGGTTATATACATTCATAAGATTATCAGTGTGAGGGACTTCTTGGTAGCTCAGTTGGTTAAGCATCCGACTTTTGATTTTGGCTCAGGTCATGATCTCATGGTTTGTCAGCTCAAGCCCTGTGTCAGGCTCTGCCTTGGCTGTGCAGAGACTGCTTGGGGTTCTCTCTCTCTCTTTCTCACTCTCTCTCACTCTCTCTCTCCCTCTCTCCCTCCCTCCCTCTCTCCCCCACGAAATAAATAAGCTTTTAAAAGAAAGATTATCATGTGATCACTTTCCTACTAATTTTTGGTTTTAGTTTTGCATTTTGTTATTGATGTTTTCTGTTGGCCTAAATAATGTTTTATCTTTAATCTTCACGTATTTACTTACGCTTTTAGAGTTTTATAAACTATAGTTTATAGTGCCTTATCTTTTTGACCTTGACTTCTTTCTTGCTATTTCCTTGGAGCAAAACCTTAAACAGTAAGCTGCATGGCCTTGAGGTATAGTTTTAATAAAAGCTGTGCTGAGTAATCATTTGGTATAAAATCCCAACCAAATCCATTAATAGAAAAAGGGAAGCAATATCTTTTCAAGGTTAACTTCCTTTGTGGTTGCTCCCATGAATAATACACACTCATTACATTCATTTAATTATTGCCTCCCTATTATACTTTAAGACCTATATTTCTGGCAAGGACAACCAAAAAATCCTTAAATTTAAGCGCAGATTATCAAAGAATTTGTTTATTAAGGAAAAATTAATATACCATGGAGTTTTGATTATATAAAATTGTTATTAATACTCTAAGAAAATGTCCAGGAATCCCCTCTTGACTGGGTAGTTTGTTGTGTTTTAACTAAAAGACATGGCTTGGGACCCTTGAGTGGCTGTCAGTTGAGCGTCTAACTGTTGATTTCAGCTCAGGTAGTAATTCCAGAGTGGTGGGATCAAGCCCCATATCGGGCTCTGCACTGAGCATAGAGCCTGTTTAAGATTCTCTCTCTCTCCTTCTGCCCCTCTCCCCTGCTCACATTCTCTCCAAAAGAAAAAAGAAAAAAATGAAAATCTATTTTTAAAAGGCATGACCTTTTTCTCCTTTATTTTTGACATTACTAAATATTCTCACAACCTAAATAAGTGGGTTTTTTTTTTAAAGAGTTAAAATTACATCCTTTGAAGCACTTTTGTTTTGTGGGTTTTAAAACTAATAACTCCAGGGGCACCTGGGTGGCTCAGTCGGTTAAGCCTCTGACTTCGGCTCAGGTCAGGTCTCACGTTCGTGGGTTCAAGCCCCGCGTCAGGCTCTGTGCTGACAGCCAGCTCAGAGCCTGCAGCCTGCTTCCAGTTCTGTGTCTCCTTCTCTCTCTGCCCCTCCCCCTCTCATGCTCTGTCTCTCTCTGTATCAAAAATAAATAAAACATTTAAAAAAACCTAATAACTCCATTTGGAAACTGAGTTAAGCACTTGAACTTACTGAAGCAAGTGTGCACTTGAAATCTGTGGGACGTGTAGTGGTTCTCACTCATTCAAGACCAGTCATTCAGGGGGTATCACCAGCCACTCTCCATGCAGTCCGTTTTTCCTCTCTCTCCTCCTCGTTAACCAGTAAATTATGACTACTTGGGGAGTTGTTATCCATTTGGAAACTCACAAGCATAACAAAAGTGGGAAATAGTGAAATAACGAAAATTAACAAGCACTGACTTAAATAATTTTATGTTTCTGAAAGTTTCCCAAGCTTTCTGCAAGAGACTCAACTTAAGCCTCCTCTTCCTGGGAAAGAAGGGAGTAGTTTAACCTGAAATCCCCGCGTTGAGTCCAAAGAAGGGGACAGGGGATCTAAAGATCTGGTCTGTAGGCATCACGCTTTGAGAAGCGGCCTCCTTCGCTTCAGGATAGACTTGTTCCTACTCCAGCCATTTCTTAGCTCACCAGCCTTATGCACCTTATTTATTTCTGCCCTCAGGAAAGTAAGAGGAGTTTACCATATAGTTTCTAACTCTGGCCCTTCGAGTGCTCCAGTCTCCTCCAGGGTCCCACCATGGGTGGATGGGTGGGGCCCAGCGGAACCAGTTTCATTTGTGATTGTCTTGTTTTTTGTTTTTTGTTTTTCAGTAAAGGGCTCTATAGTTTTAAAAAATGTAATCACCTCTAAGATTCCTTCTAGCTGTGTAAAAGCTGATTCTTCTGTTTGCAGCCTTTTTTCTTCATTTCTTTTTTGGGAGAGGCATATAGTTAATCAGGGTACAAGCTGATGCTCTGAATACAGCTGAAAGGTAAAAGTGCTGAGTCAGTGTTTGGCTCTGGAGGGGCCAGCGAATCAGCTCTTATAAGAGCATCACTTTCCTTAAATAAGGGAGGGGCAGGAGGAAATATACATAGGATGTTAGCCCTGGAAGAAAATCCCCATATTTGGACAAAAGCTTGGAATTGGCAGCAGTGAGAGATTTTAGAGAACTCATGAAAAGTGAAAAACTACAGAATCCATTTGGGCTGTTTTATTTTGTTCTTTTTTTTTAATTTGAGATGATCATTGTAAATCTTGTTGCTTTTCAGATACAGATAATATACCCAATTATTTGCTTTGGGCAGTTTTTTTTAAGGTTTTAGGACTCTATAAATTAGAGTAAATTGGTATGATTTCTATTTCATAATACATTGCTTCCAAAGTTATTTGTGGCTATTTTTAATTTATTTGTCCATGTAAATAGAAAACCATAAAAGCCACTTGAATTATATTTAATTTCTATTGTCTATAGAACACCCAAACAAGCTTCTATATTAAAATTAAATAGTAAGTCAATTTTCTAGCTATTTATAGAGACCTAAATTTTTGTCATCTCATTGGGAAGAGAACAAGGGAAGTTGTGGTTATTCTCAGATTTCATTTAGCCAATCCTCAAATCCTTTCTCTACATAGTATAATTGATTAATAGCACCAAATCCAGGGTCAGAGACCCTGGATTCAAATTCTGGCTAAATGACCTTGAGCAAGTCATTTCACCTGTCTGTCACTGTTTCGTATCTGTAGTGGAAATAATTATGTCCCATATTTTGTAATACTGCTGCGGAAAGTAAATAATTTACCATATGTGATGCAGTGAGTACAGTCCCAAGCCCATAGTTAGCATGGTTTTACGTATTAGCTTTTATTATAATATCGAGCAGAAGAGCAGAGATTTTAATGCTTGAGGAAAATCCAACCTACTTGAGTGATGAGAGTTTGTGTACTCAAGAAAATTAATCTGGCAGCATTCAATGAAAAGGATTGTTATAAAGAGACACTAGTCTCAGGAACCAGTTAGGATGCTCTATTCCAGGAAAGAGGTAAAATGTCTTGAACTACTGTCTCAGTCTATTCAGATTTCTGTAACAGAACTACCATAGACTGGGTGGTTTGTAAACAAGAGAAACATATTTCTCACTGTTCTGGAGGTTAGGAAGTCCAAGATCAAGGCAGGGCTGGTTTCTGATGAGACCTATTTCTTGGTTCATACATGACTGTTTTCTCACTGTGTTCCCATGTGGTAGAAGACATGAGAGATATTTTCAGAGGCCCTATTAGAAGAACAGTAACTCCATTTATGAGAGCCCCACCGTCACAACCTCATCAGTTACTGAAGGCCCCACGTCCTAATACACATTTGGGGGTAGGATTTCAACATATGAATTTGAGGGGGAGCAGGACACAAACATTCAGCCTGTTGCAACTATCATTGTGGTATTGGTAGAAGATGGAAAACGGTGTGTGAGAAGTTACAGGCTTACATGTAGGGGAAGAAGAATACACTAACTTGGGGCATGTGGGACGCCCAGGTGATTAATAAGCTCTTGATTTCAGCCCAGGTCATGATCTCATCGTTTGTGGGTTCAAGCCCCTTGTCGGGCTCTGCATGCCTTCTCTCTTTCTGCCTCTCAGAGCCCCACTCATGATCTGTTTCTCTTTCTTAAATAAATAAAGCTAAAAAAAATAAAGGGTTAAACATTAAAAAAAGAGAGAGAGAGTGCAGTACCTGCCTTTCAAACTGGGTAACTAGCATTATGGATGTAATAAACTCAGGATCATTCTTTGGTTTCTGAACAGTTTCTATGTATTGAGAATTAAGGAATGTAAAATTTAAAAGACTAGTAAAGATTAAATGTGGTCATATCTTTTTATGCTGTTATTTATATAATCATCATCATAAAGGAGCATGTCAATAATAAGAAGATCTTGGGGCACCTGGGTGGCTCAGTTAGTTAAGTGGCCACCTTCGGCTCAGGTCATGATCTCACAGTTCATGGGTTCAAGCCCTGCTTCAGGCTCTGTCCTGACAGCTCAGAGCCTGGAGCCTTCTTCAGATTCTGTGTTTCCCTCTCTCTCTGCCCCTCCCCCTTCATTCTCTGTTCCTCTCTGTCTCAATAAAATAAAAACATTAAAAAAAATTTTTTTAAATAATAGTAAGATCTTTCAAAGAACTTTCCTCCAGTTAAGAAAAATGTATCCTATTGTTCTGATTCTTTCATTCAGTTTCCTACATTATATTGTGACAGAACTGGAGATTTGTTATTCTTTGACTCTTGTCTTGTATCCCAAGATTATTGATATTGTGATATGAGGAATTCAGCCATAAGCCTATTGAGAATTAAACCATCAACTTCTGCATTTGATTGAACTATATATTTAATTATTCAGAGCTGCAAATAATTTTCATCTGTTATTTCATGAGTATTTTTATTATTCCCAGGTCCGATGGATGATGTACTGGATTGTTTTTGCCCTCTATACTGTGATTGAAACAATAACAGATCAAACAGTTGCTTGGTAAGTCCTAGCACTGAGAAAGGGCCAGATTATGCACATCTCATCAGGTGTCCTGAGTTCTTATCCTGCTCTTGGCTGGTAAGCAGGTGAATTTGATCCAGTTACCTACTTATCCAGTGTTTCACTTTCTTTATCTGGTTTCCCCATAAGAACATTATTTTCCTTACAGTCCCCCCTCCAATAAAGGCAGCTCATTTCTCCCCATGTGTTGCTCCCTGCCCAACTCCCACACAGGTTGGAGGACCTTGGAATATAAAAACTTGGTTGTTATTGCCTTTTTCCACAGGATGACTTGAGGCTATTTTTCCTTATCACTTCCTAAATGACTCCCCCTTTGAAGCCCTAGCATCTGGTTCTAGAACTCCCTCCCCATCCTTAAAACTCTCAACTACAAACAGTCAAGCTGGATGACGTCAGCATCCATGTGGACGCCCACTCACCACCAGCTCCTTGGCTGCTCTGTTCCAAATAGCTGAGACAAAATTAAAGCATGTTTATGCCCTCAAGGATTTAACATTTTACCAAGAAGTAATACCAAATGGAACCACTTGAATCTCCTTGTGCCATATTTTACTGCTGCATTTCCATGTAAACCTTACCATCGCTGGAGAAGTCCTCCTTTCAAAGTCTTTAAACTTCATACCTTGCCAGTATCTTAAACTGCCCTCTCTGCACAAAACTTCAGCCTAAAATAGCCTTTCTTTGTTTCCTTTCCTGGGCTGCCCAATGCAGCTCTCCCCAGAACATCCGTCAGCTGCTCTCATGTAGGTATGAGTTTGAGCCTCCCCATTCCCTTGACTTGCTGCTTCCCTGCCCTCCTATATCTGTTCCAGACATTTGCTATTCTCTCCTTTAAATTGTCTTTCTGGCGGGGCGCCTGGGTAGCTCAGTTGGTTAAACATCCGGCTTCAGCTCAGGTCATGATCTCACTGTTCATGGGTTCGAGCCCCGCCTCAGTCTCTGTGCTGACAGCTGGCTCAGAGCCTGGAGCCTGCTTCACATTCTGTGTCTCCTCTCACTCTGACCCTCCCCTGCTTGCACTGTCTCTCTGTCTCTCAAATATAAATAAAAGACATAAAAAAAATTTAAACTGTCTTTCTGGCTTTGCTATTCTCGTCATATTCTCACAGCACATTAAGTCACATTGGATTGCTAGGAAAAAATAAAGAAGTCATCAGACTTCAACGTCCTTAACAACTTGCCCTTATTTATGAACTTCTCTGTGTCTGCAACCGTCTTTCTCTTCTGATTTGAAATGTAAGTTGTCCTTCCTCTCTCCCATAGCTCATTTGTTTACCTGTTAAGTGCTTGGTGGAGAGTTTTGGAGGAGGTTTTTGTTTGTTTGGTTGGTTTTAAATGGCAGAACACAGATTTCAAACCATGCTAGGTCTCTTAAGTTTCACAGTTCTTTTTCAAGACTTCTCATTTTTTCCTGATTGCAAATGTTGCCCATATACGTGTACAAAAAGTTCACTGCAAATAGTGAAAGCCCAGAAACTCCTCTGTAACTGCGCCATGGCAGAGACCCTTTGTTGACTACACGACAGCCTTTCCTTACTGCGCTAGACCCCCCCTCTGCCTCATCAAAAGAGCCCAGATTTGCTCAGTTACTGTGTATCTTAATCATTTGTGACCCATAGGATGCTAGCCCCCCTCTGGTATATTAGCTCACTTCTGCTGTGGCAGCAAACATCCCTAAAAGCATAAGGGGTTAGAAAAACAAACTTATTTCTTGCTCAACTTATGTAAGAACAAAAGGGTGACTGCAGCTCAGCGGGGCTCAGTTCAGTTCTAAGTGTCTTCTCGTTTCAGGCCCAAGGCTGAAGGAGCAGCTGTTCTCATGGCAGAAAGCAAAAACTTAAAGCAAGAGGTTGGGGGTGTTGGGGTGAGGAGGTCAAAGGGCACTTAAAGCCTCTGCGTGTGTGTGACATGTCACACTCACATTATGTTGGCCAGAGTAAGTCACATGGCTCACCCTGCAGTCATTCCTCAAGGAAGTGCACTCAGCCCACAGAGAAGGCACCACGAAGTCACATGGAAAGGGTAGCGTGGGTAGCTAACACTAATTCCCAGTCTACCACAGCGTAATTCCATTCTCCTTACAAGTGAGTGATTGTCTGCCAAGTGCCACAATTCCAGCCAAATGAGATTGAAAGGGGAGTTCTGGGGGAGTGCTGAGAAAGAAGATGTGTTCATGGGGTAACTTTGTACCCTTGGATCATTATAAAGCTGTGTCCTGGCACTTAGAGAGATGTCTGGCACTGATACCATAGTTGGGCTCCATGGAATGGTGGGTGGCGTGCCTTACTGCCCTGAGTAAATGCTGTTACTGTTCTCTATGGACTGCTACAGTCAGTGGGCAACTTGCCTATGGTTTCTTAAACAGTTGTTCTAGAAGTTTCTGAATCACTGCAGGGATCAGGTTACTCTTTGGTTAACTGATCTATAGTTAATGAAATTAATTCATCAATTCAAACATAGTTATTTCCTTAATCACTCACTTTTACATGTGAAAACTTAACACAACTATTGAACTTTCTTAAAAGTGTGTGGGGGGGGGGGAATTGATTTCTTCATTGTAGTTTATTTTCACCAGCAGTTTTTTCAAATTTTTTCTTGTTAGGTTCCCCCTGTACTATGAGCTTAAGATTGCTTTTGTCATATGGCTGTTGTCTCCCTATACCAAAGGAGCAAGTCTAATATATAGAAAATTCCTTCATCCACTTCTTTCTTCAAAGGAAAGGGTAAGATCTATAAATCCACAAATTGTTAGAAATGTACATCATCACATGTTTTATGCTCTTAAACGAGTAAAACTATTATATTATGGTGGAAAGTCCTGGGTTTTGGTCTGTTGACACTATTGTTAAATGAAATTTATACCCAGGAGTTTGTTTTTCCCCCAGGAGATCGATGACTATATTGTACAAGCGAAGGAGCGGGGCTATGAGACCGTGGTAAACTTCGGGCGGCAAGGTTTGGCCTATGCAGCCACTGCTGCTGTCACTGCAGCAGTGAAGGTAATTGTTTATTTAGGTTCTTTTACCGAATGTCCCATTAAGTCAATGGACAAAGTAGGGTAGCTTTTTATTCCAGACCATTGTAAAAAATTTTGCTTATTTTTGTAATGTAAATATAATTTTAAAAAACATTTTAATGCATGTGTTTTATAACTGCTCAGTATTTTAAAAGTCTTAATTGATCACAAAATGAGAGCTAATTAATATATAAAACCATACCTGAAGATGTCATTTTGTCATAATTTTCCTACTTTATAACCTTAAAATAAGGTTGAGTAAATTACCTATTGTAAAGATGACCATTCTTTCTTTCCCTGTCTCTGGTATTTCTCTCTCTTTCTCTCTCGATGGCAATTTCTTGGTAGGATTTCTGGCTTACTCCTGCACTCCTACTTCAACCAATTTGAGGTAACTGATTATTCAAAATAAGGCATGAAAAAATTCTGTTCTTAAAACTTCAGATTTTTACTTAGCCAGTTACTAATGTCATGTGTTGTGTTTTTTTTTTTTGCAAGTGAAATCAAATGTATGCCTTCTGTGAAAACTTGCATTATGGCTTTTGGATTTCTTTGCATGTAGTCATTAGTGTGGTTTATTTTAAATACCATGGAGTAATTGATTTTGGTGTGTAGTACATGGAAAAAAAACAAGCTTCAGATCTCGAAAATGCTGAGTGTGACATTTTAAATCACTGCTGGCGATTTACTTAACCTCTGTTTTCACTGGTTGCTTCATGTATAAAATAGAGGTAATAGGGGCACCTGGGTGGTTCAGTCAGTTGAGCATCCAACTTTGGCTCAGGTCATGATCTTGCGGTTCATGGGTCTGAGCCCCGCATCAGTTTCTGTGCTGACAGCTCAGAGCCTAGAGCCTGTCTCAGATTCTGTTTCTCTCGTTGTCTGCCCCTCCCCCACTCATGCTTTGTCTTTCTCTATCTCAAAAATAAAAAAACTATTAAAAAAAGAAAGAAAAAGAAGTAAGTTTCTTAAAAATAAAAAATAGGCGTAATATGCCTATATGCATGTACAAAAGCACAGTGCTTGCCAAAACATAGAAGGAGTCCAATAAACATTAATATCATATGTGTGTATCTCTCTTTCAAGTGAAAGTTTGAGTTGCTATGAAGTTAAATTGAGATTAAGTAGAATTCCAGCTTCTGAGTTAGACTTTTTCAACTTGGCTATCTTGAACTAAAATAACAGTGCTATATAAATAAATATTCTAAGTGGTGATTCTGTATAATAGCAATGGTGAAGGGATGCAAAATGTCAGTGGACTTTCCAGAATGATTCTTAATTTTTCATAGTGATCTTTGGCTCAAGTATAATTAATATAATCAACAAAATTAAAAATCAAAATTATATTCAAATTATATACCCAAATGTGTTGGCATTAAGAATTAAGTGGAAACTTATTAACTCTGCAGCCGTAGCCATGTAAGACAACTGTATTATTAATGGTTATTAACTACCAGCACTTTAATGAAGAATAGTTTGCCTGTTACCTGGCTTTTAAAGGCTTTTTCTTTTTTATTAGTATAGATATAAACAAATACTAAAATAGCAAAATTTTAATCTTATTGAAGGACCATTTTCCAGTGTAAAAAAAGTTCATTTGCTTTTTTATTTCTTGCTTAATGAAAATACATTCCTGATTTCCATATATACTATAAAAGATCATCCAAGAGACCTAATATTCAACAACTATAAATTCTACCACAAGATCACAGATGCAGTTATCAAAGAAATAATACAATAATATTTCCCAGAACTGAAGGGCATGAATTTCTATATTGAAAGAATCCACAAGGCCTCTGGGTGGCTCAGTCAGTTAAGCAACCCTCTAGATCTCATCTCAGGTCTTGATCTCACCTTGAGAGTTCAAGCTGTGCGCTGGGCTCCACACTGGGCATGAATCTTACTTAAAAAAAAAAATAGAGCCCACAAAGTACCCAGCACAATGAATCAAAAAAGACTGACTGTAAGCAAGGTTATTGGAATAGTCCAGAAACACCAGACACAAGGAAAAAGTATTTAAAGATTCCAAAAATTAAAAGTAGGTCACATCCAAATGATCAAGAATCAGAATGGCATTACATTTCTGAATAGTGACAATGGAAGCTTCAAGACCAAAGAGTAATACCATTCGTGATACCATAATGATTTTCACCCTCACATTCTGAAACAGTCAAGCTCTCAGTCATGTGTGAGCTTAGAATCAATCTAATTTTTTAAGGCATGCGAAGTCACAAAATTTGCCTCCTATTTGTTCTTTGTCAGTGTAGATATGCCCTGCCAAAATTAAGGTATGATCCATGGAAAAGGAAACCCATGGGGTCAGGAGACAGGGTATCTAGCAAAGAAGGGAAGGGACAGCACTTTCCAGAATGAACTACGTAGCAAGTCAAGTGCAATTGACTAAAATTGGATGTGATGGGTGCAGAGTGCCAGGAGAGGTGTCCCAGGGGAACGTATGGGGATGTGAGTATCTAATAGGTTTAACCATATGCAGGGATGATACCTAAATTAGCACATGCTACAGCCAGTCAGAAGATACACTGAACACCACAAAAGATGTACTGGAGGCAATGTGAAGAGGGAGGCATAGGATGACTCATCCAAGGAGTATTTTAAAAACGGGATAATTGTTGACTCCGGAAAATAACGGTTATATAAGTTATATAAGAAGGGAAGTGTAATAATGGAGCATGACTAGGCCCAGCAGCAAGCAGCATTTACATCAGAATCGTGAGAACACAGACTGAACAACTGTGATTTTGCTCTATCAGGCAGGTGGGGGGAGGAGATAAGGAAGTGGAAGAGAAAGAAAATCCTCACCTGCCAGCTAGGAGAGGTAGGTAGAGTTTAAAGTGGTGCCTTTAGGAGGATACAGAGGAGAAGGGGACCAGGGACAAAACAAGAAAGCATATTGCTTTCCTTTGTTATAAAATGTACTTTTATTTGACTTTACAAATGCAGTACAGTTGATCCCTGAACAATAAGCGTTTCGATCGCCCAGGTCCACTTACATGCCAGTATTTTTTTTCTCCAGTAAATTCAGTACAGTACTGTATATGTATTTTCTCTTCCTTAAGACTTTCTCAGTAGTATTTTCCTAGCTTACTTTATTGTGAGAGTACAGTATATAATACATATAACATATGAAATATATGTTAATCAGCTCTTACCAGTGAGGCTTCCATTCAAGGGAGTCACAACTTATAGGCAGATTTTTCACTGCCTGGTAGTTGATGCCCGTAACCCCCACGAAAATGCTTTCTCAGTTTTCCATATTTAAAAAAGCATCACACCTCATGATTCTATGGCAAAAACCTAAACATTAAATTTCAACTTGAAAAATTGCTTAGAAAATATGGACATCTTAGAGCATTGTTTTAGGAAACGTAGAAGTATATAAGTCCCATTTTCCCTTCTCATTTTAACACTTAAATACAGTTTCTAGTCCTGCTACTCTATGAGACACCTTCCTACATCTTGTGACTAGTTCATGGACTATGTATTTTAATTTCACTTAGGTTTATTGCTTCCAAACCCTCTACGTGGGGGATGACAAAAATCCCCACTAGAGCCACCTGGGTGGCTCAGTCAGTTAAGGTCCAACCCTTCATTTTGGCTCAGGTCATGATCCCACACACTATGGGATGGAGCCCTGTGTGGGGCTCCATACTGGGCATGGTGCCCGCTTAAGATTCTTGCTTCGCCTTCCACACCTTTCCCCACAAGCATGCTCTCTTTCAAAAAAAAAAAAAAAGAAAAAGAAAAAGAAATCCCCACTATGTTATCTTATCCTCATTCCCTCCTTATTTGTTTTTATTTTATTCTTTGCTGCCATCCATGTTTAGCATCCTGCACATTTACTCAACATCTGTTGGTTTAATGCCTACTATATGGTCGGTGCCAGGGATGCAGCCGTGAACAAGATAGATATGGTCACTGCTCTCACTGGCTGCTGGCTTGCTGAATATCTGTTTTCATTAACTGAAAATCTGATCTCATCTTGGTTGCTGAGAGCTTTCCCCTTGCCCTCCATTATTAAAATAAGCATTAACTAACAGAAATACTTTCCTTTAGGAAGGTTATAAAAGCAATCCTATACCTATATTTCTCTGCTTTCTTCTTTGTGATTCATTGTTTTTAATCTATATGTTTAGCATCATAAAACCACCTTCCCATTTAAAGGCAGGAAATAACATGGGAATCATTAGAGTTAACCACTGCAAATCAAATGCACGTCCCATAATTTGAATTCATTTTGGAACTTTCCCTTCTTGTTTGTGATGTGGTGGTCCTTTTGTTTCAAGATCTCTATATGTGAGGTAGCCCTCACCATTCTCAGCATGAACACAGTGAGTGTTGCCTTCAGCCTGGATTTTATTCATTAGAAATAGTCATTAAATATGCCAAACTAGCATTATGTTAACACTGTTTGCCTCAGTTTATACTGTGCCTATTTTCGTGTGAGTAGAATTAGTTTCATCGCTGGAGATGTCAAAGAAAGGCACTATACTGGAAGAAATCACTGAACCAGACACTTCATACCAAAGAGTAAATTGAAACTGAAATAGGAAATAGGTCAAGTTTAAGGAGAAACTCCAAGAAAGCCAATAGTAAGGCTTGAGAATTAATTTACGATTTTTACAGCATATAGTTTGTTAAAAATATCTTTCAGGCTAAAAATGATTGGACTCTTGGTTTGACCTTTAGAGATCGGTAATATTTCCTGACTAGGATTCCCAGGTTGAACCACCTGAGCATGTTAAAGATGAAAATAGGAATCTAATCAGAACATTTATTACACCATAAAGCAATTTTCTGAAAATGTTACTCAGTTCTGTGACCTCATTACCAGGCATCTGTTCACAAGGTCAGTGTACAAGTTTATTTTGGCTGAGCAAAGCAGAGACATATGAAGGACCTTCAAGGATTTTGCCAAGGATGTTCAGCATTCCACAGCTTTCACATAAGAAATGCAGGCGGCATTTGTATAGATGAACAACATTACTGCCAGATAAAGGATCAGTAGAGAAAAGTACAGTTAGTCATATTAACCATCTCTGACTTTTCTCTGGCAGCCTTTTCTTGGTGAAGTCTTCAGCAGGTATTATTTAAAAAAAAAATCAATTATCACAGAAATTAGAGCATTCTAGGTAAAACTGCTAAAATCTAATAGACTTTAAATGATGACGATTAGGTCAAAATCCTGACATCTTGTGGTCTGCTTTAATGGCTTTCTGTTTGTGAAAGGATTTGAGGATATTCAGGGGCTTAGTATCATCCATTTAAAAAGAGAGCATTTGTCCAGACAATGGAAAGAAGGGTCATACTATATTCCCTACAATCTAGGGAAGCAGAATGTTATAATGAATATTTAATTCACTAATAATCTGAGTATCTGTGTTTTCTAGCCCTGATCTGCCCTAATAAGTCTTGAGATTTGGGGTAGACCATCTGTATTGATCTAAGTTTTAATTTTCTTACCTATAAAACAAAGAGGTGATACCTGACTTCTGAAACCTCTTACAGTTCCAACACAGTGGTTGGATCTCACTGGAAGAAGATTTTGCCCCCAAAGGAACATTTGGCAATGGCTGGAGACATTTGGGGTTGTCAACAACTGGGCTGCTACTTGCATCTAGGGGGTAGAGGTTAGGAATGCTGTTTAATTGCCTATGATCCAGCCCCAAATTATCCAGTCCCAAAACAGCAGCAGTGCTGAGGCTGAGAAAGCCTGCTCTAGAAGTATAATGAGACAGAAAAAAGTAAAAGGCTATATAAATATGTTTAGATAGTTTTGGTGTGGGTTACAAATAATTGTACTTCCTTTTTTATGTTTTTCTCTGTTAACAGATGTTCTTTGATAAATATATATATATTGATAAATATATATAATCTTTAGTGTTTATTTTTGAGAGAGAGACAGAGGCAGACACAGAATAGGGGTAGGGGCAGAGAGAGAGAGAAGGAGACACAGAATCTGAAGCAGGTTCCAGGCTGTCAGCACAGAGCCCAACAGAGGGCTTGAACCTACGAACCACAAGATCGTGACTTCAGCCAAAGTTGGATGCTTAACTGACTGAGCCACCCAGGCAGCCCTTTATTACTTTAATTTTAAAACCACTAAAATTTATTATTCACTTAACAGGAATCTAATCAATTTCATTCTAGGCTTAATCAGATTAATTTTCAAATGTCCTTAGGGGAAAAGAATATTTCCCTAAAAACTTGGAAGTAACCTTATCTGCATTTTAATGTAGTATGTCAAAGATTGACAAGAAATAGAGCTTAATGGCTATTAATTATTGAACAGTATAGTAAGAATTATTCTGTAAAAAATTGCTTGTAAGATTAAAAGATTGTTTTTAAGTTCTTAATAAAAAACAAAAACGAGAGTAAGCTGAAGGTTTTATACAAAACCTGCTGGTAAGCATGGTAAATTCTCCTTATTTAACACAAAATATAATAATCTTAACACAATGTTTAACGAGGAAATGAAGTATTTAAACAAAGGCAGAATTTTTTTTAAGTAAATAAATAATAAACAAAGAATTGTTTGGGAGTAGCAAAGTTAGAATTAGTCATGCAAACAGGCTCCCCTTTTACTATTTCTCAGCTGAAGAATACTTCCCAGAGCATGAATGTGTTAGAGCTGAACCCAGGGGTCAAGCCAGTCAACCCCTTCCAAGTGTTCTCATTTTATTTTTATTTTATTTTGAGAGAGGGAAAGAGAGAGAGAGCATGCATAGGAGGGGCAGAGAGCAGGGGAGAGAGAGAGAATCCCTGTTGGGCTCCTTACTGTGAGCACAGAGCCCCAAGTGGGACTCAAACTCACAAACAGAGAGGTCTTGACCTGAGCCAAAAGCAAGAGTCAAACAACTAAACGACTGAGCCACCCAGGTGCCCCACAAGTTATTCTCATTTTAAACGGATGTTCTGGTCCCATCCAAATTCAAACCCTGAAAACTTTGAGTCCCTGAAGGATTTAGGAACACTGCTGCTAGTGATGATCAGTTTTAAGGTAAAATATTCTGCAAAATTATTCTTAATTACTTTGATTTTTGTGTTCTCAAAGTAATCATTCTGTTCCTTTCTCTTCAATTTTTAGGATCCATTTTAACACCAGCAGTGTACATGCAATTCTGTAGAGAATAGGATCTAAAATCTGGGATATTGACTTTGTGGATGGTAACTCCCTTCCTCCTTACTGACTAATGCCTAATACTGCTGTTTCCACACATCTTTTGCTCCTTGACCTAGAGCCTTTCTTCATTTTTCTTATACTTCTTGTTTAATACAGTATAAACCAAAAAGAAGAAAATAAATCAAACATTATTAATTTGAACAAAACCTCAGTACTTCTTGGCATTGTTATTGACAAGGGACTGTAAAATCTACTTGTGCCCTCAAAATAGAGAACAGTGTTTCTCTTAATGATGGGAATAAGGGATTGGATATAGCAAATGAACAGGAAATAGATTAGAAATCCTTACAGTGGACACAATACAATTAAAGCTTCACTGTAAGAATAGAAAACGTTCATTCATTTGGAGAGTTGTAGCCAGGCATTGGAGAAAACGAAAGGAACTCAGGATCTCATCCAGTATATGATAAACAGTATTCAAATCTAAAACAAATAAAAACGTCACTATACCATCTATCTATGACTAGGTTTGTAATATTACAGAAATTGTTGAGAAAAAGAATAAAATCGCCCATCCCATCTGCCTAAACATCATACTGTTTCTATTTTTGCATATTTTTGCTGCCTCAGTAAGTCATACTACATACTTGTAACTTGTAACTGTGATTTAGAATTCGGAGGTCTGGGGGAGGGATTTCCACTTAACATTTTATTATGAACATAATTTCTTTGTTAGTGGACTTTTTTGTGCTGAAGACATAAAAATTGGAGGGAATAGGTCTGTCTCTAAATGTGAATATTTTATAATTACACTTCTTTAAAGTGATCACATTGGATACTTATAATTTATGTCATGTTTCTGAAGTTCACAATACTGCATTAATTCTCTCTTCCCCCATTAGTTCTATTCTGAACCCAGAAGAACATATATCGTGGAAAATCCAATTTTTGAGGTGATGACTTTTGAAGTGTTGGGAGTCCTCAAAGAGTGTGTACAGTACTGGGCCTTTCTTTAAGCCTTGATGATATTGACAGTACATGGTCACTCAAGAGCTCCACTGAAATCCAGGCTGTCACCCAGCTCACCCAGATCCTCAGGGCCGGTCATTGCTCGCCTTTAATCTAAACCCACAGCAAACCCTTGGTGGACCATGTAGTCCACCTCTGTGAACACCCATGTCCACACCTGCGACTCACTGCTGAATCTCTCTTATATAGTCCAGTGGGTACATTAAAACACACTGCTGCCAAGGGAGAGCCCTCTAGCAATCAAGAGCAATGAAAAAGAGGAGGCATGAAAAGAATATTTAGTTTACTTATTACATTTACCATACCAGTGTGCTAGGAGAATGGAAGAAACCTAAAATTAGTCACTCTCCTTTAGTTTCTGAAATTCCTCCTCTGAAAACAAGATATACACAGCACAGCAATAGAACTAACAATTACATGTGAGTTCATTTGTGAAGTGTGCTCTAAGTAATTCATTGATTATACCCGTTAAAGGTACCAAACTTTGTAGATGATATAATGTTAGACTGATTCAGTGGCAGTTTGGCTTAATTGCATTCCGAAATGTTCTTTATTGAGTGAGAGGGTTTTGGCGATTACGACCAGACTTGGAAATAGCACCTGAGTCAGATGGAGGGTGTCCTAGATGTGCACACCAGTTACCATCTGCTTGGCAGTAGGTAAAAATCAAGAATTGCTGTGAGGGGCACAGAAATGCAAAGGTGGGGCAGAGAAAATGACAATTGTGAGAAAACAAAAGGGTCTGTTTCAGATGTGCACTGGTCCCTTCCTTTTAGTGTGTCCCTGATGTCTTCTGTCACCTCTCCTTAAAGGGACATCTGATAAAGATGAAGAAAGTACTTTAAAAAAAAATAATAAAAATACAAAGTCCAAGTGGGGTATAGGGATGGTCTTTGGTTTTGATATAATACGATATCACTGAGTGTAGTTGAACCAAGATCTTTCTTCAGTGTAAAATACAGTAACATCCAAATGTTTATAGTGTCTCAGGCTTTGAAATCTGGAAATTTAGAGATGAACCATTATGGATGAGTTTCTACAGTAACATAATAACTAGCGGCAATCATAAATTCACATTTGTAAGAAGAAATAATGAGTAAAAAAAACCTTTAGAATAATATTTTTAAAGCAGCTATAAATGAGTCATCTGTATGCTATGCAAATTTCCAAAGTGGGTAAATTTAGAAATGATTTTTTCTCTTTAAATTTGGAAAAGAAATGTAATTAGGTCTGTAAAGTTCAGAAGTGTCTCTTTCAGGGCTATGCATAATGAAAATCATTGAACTGTCTGCAGTGATGGAAATGTTCTGTGTCTGCTCTGTCCAATACAGTAGCCTCATGTGGCTACTGAGCCTTTGAAATACTCAAATACTGAGCCTTTGAAATGTGCAATTAAGGAACTACATTTTTAAGGTTCTTTAATTTTAGTTAATTTAAATTAAATACCCACATGTGCCCAGTGTCTGTCATATTGTTAAGGCTTTAAAATGACTTAAGTCAAATTGCATAGTAGTACATATTCCTTGCCAGATAGTGAATTCATTTACTAAATATCATTTTGTATCCAAGGTTCTTTGCTTTTTTTTTTTTTAACTTTGTGCTAAGTGGAGCCATTATCACTGCTAACTTAGCTTATCTTTAAAGTATGTCTTTTACTTTAAAAAATTCTTCTAGGGGCACCTGGGTGGCTCAGCTGGTTAAGCATCTGGCTTTGGCTCAGGTCATGATCTCACAGTTCGCCAGTTTGAGCTCCATGTTGGGCTCTGTGCTGACAGCTAACCTAGAGCCTGGAGCCTGTTTCAGATTCTGTATCTCCCTCTCTCTCTGATCCTTCCCTACTTGTGCTGTCTCTCTCTCTCTCTCTCTCTCTCTCTCTCTCTCTCTCTCTCTCTCAAAAATAAACAAAAAACAGAAAAAAAGAATTTAAAAAAAAAAAGTTCTTCTAAATCATAAACCCCAAAGTGCCAGTTTCAGGAGAGAGCAAAAGAATGGATGCTGTCTACTCTGTCGTAAGCTCATCATACATTTTTTACATTTAAAATAAACTACAAAACCAAAATGTTTGGGAGTGTAATATACTGATGTCTACAACTTACTTTGAAATGCATTTTCAAAATGAATTGATGGAGGCTCCTGGGTGGCTCAATTGGTTACGCTTCTGACTTTTGTTTTCTACTCAGGTCACAATCTCATGGTTTCATGAGTTCAAGCTTCACATCAGGCTCTGTGCTAGCAGCTCAGAGCCTGCTTGGGATTCTCTCTCTCCCTCTCTCCCCCTCCCCAATCTCTCTGTCACTCTCTCTCTCAAAATAAATAAACTTTAAAAAAATGGATTGAGGGGTGCCTGCGTGGCTCAGTCAGTTAAGTGTCCGTCTTCAGCTCCAGCCATGATCTCATGGTCTGTGAGTTCAAACCCTGTGTTGGGCTCTGTGCTGACAGCTCAGAGCCTGGAGCCTGCTTTGGATTCCGTGTCTCCCTCTCTCTCTGTCTGTCCCCCACTTACACTCTGTCTCTCTTTCAAAAATAAACATTAAAAAAATTTTTTTAATGGATTGATGGATGGATGAATAGTAGATATATGATAAAATACAGGAAAATATAAACAATATCTGGGTATTCACTCTCAAATTCTTTCAACCTTTCTGAAAGTTTCATAATTAGTAAGCTTCATGATAAAGTTTTGGGAGAAATTTAAATGTAAGCATAGTAAATATTTTAAAGTGTATTCTTTTTCTCGGATCTATCACTTCTTTGTTAAATAGAGCCAAGGAGCAATAACGGAACGTTTACGAAGTTTTAGTATGCACGATCTAACAGCTATCCAAGGGGATGAGCCTGTGGGACAAAGACCATACCAACCTCTACAGGAAACAAAGAAGAAAAGCAAATCAGTCTCTGGTGAATCAGCAGGTGTGCTTGTTTGTTTTAATATATTTTCCTTTCAGTATTGGAATTTTGAGTCCAGGTGAGTACTAAAATAATGCATGGTAACTATCTCAATTTGAGCAGAAAGAAATTTACTTTTAAGCTTATGTTGCAAATTTACACTTAACCGTAGTTCTCTTTCTCTAAGTTTTCTCTGAATAAAGTTGGTGCTTGCCTATTGTTGACTCCAGAGATAATCCAACTAAGAAAGTAATAGTAGTTTCTTGTGCTGCCAGGAATTTTTAGAAACCTTTGGTATGATTATTACTGCCTCCCTGCCACCAGCACCAGTTCTGACTTGTCATCAATGGTCATTCTACTCAAATCATGTGGTGACATCTAAGGAGTTTTATAGTTAAACACTCTTTACTGTAAATGCCATGAACAAATAAGGATATTGACTCACAAGATAAAATGTTTTAAGTGGGTGACAAAGGGTGACTCAGTTTGTAAATAGACTTACTACAATAGAAAATATGTTGAAGTTACATAGTCTAGTTCAAGAACTAACTTGTAGGTATTTCTAATATAAATTATGAGCATGGCATAGTTGATATGTTCTAAAGCTTTAATAAAGGATTCTGATCTTAGAAATACACATAAATAAAAAGATATACCTCCTTAGTTATTTTGTCACATATAAGAAAATTTTAGTTCAAGGGTTAGCTGAAACTTAAGATCTTTATGACATTTCTTATTAATATGTTATTAACTCCTTAAGGTACAAAGCATTTTGGGGTGTGTGTGTGTGTGTGTGTGTGTGTGTGTGTGTGTGTGTTTAAGTAGTTTTCTTTTGAGAGAGGTTAAAAACCAATCCTTTACATTGAAACCAATTTGAGAAATAAAATAACAGTCCCTCCTTATAGACAAAAAATAGTGAACTTTTTCTGAGTTCTCTGTAGAATGAATAACTTTACCAAGTTGGTGACTGTTGCCTAAACGGTAATTAATTAGTTAATTAGCATTAGCCATTGGTTAAGGTAGTACTATTTTTAAGAATGAGAACCAGTGAACTTTGAACCATCATCCTTAATACATTAACAGTGTAAAAATAGTTTCTAATATTGGCATTTTCTTAATATACATTTAAAAATTAGATATACTGATTTTGATTATGGCGTCTACTATATATATTTTGCTTGATTTTGAACAGTTATCTGAGTCCTTTGTCAGCAGTTTATTCATAATTATACTTTAGAGTTGGTTAAGAATATTCTAATAATTAAATGAAAACAAGATTATATGGGGTGCTCGGGTGGCTCAGTCGGTTGAGCATCCAACTTTGGCTCAGGTCATGATCTCAAGGTTCGTGGGTTCAAGCCCCATATCGGGCTCTGTGCTGACAGCTCACAAGCCTGAATCCTGCTTCGGATTCTGTGTCTCTTTCTCTCTCTGCCCCTCCTCTGTTCACTCTCTGTCTCTCTCTGTCTCTCAAAAATAAATAAATGTTAACCAAAAAAAGATTATAAATATGAAAATGTATAGCTATTTTTATGATATTCATCTATTAAACTTAAAATAATGTGGTTAAAATACTATAAGATAGGAAGGTGCTATTTAGGTCTTCTGTTAAATTTTAAGCCATGAAATTAAAATGACTTAAGATTAGAGACACATGAAGTAAGTAGTAGCAGTACAAGAAAGGGACTGGTCAGTTATGAAATTAAAATTTCAATATGCATTACTTTGCCCAAGTTCTAAGTTTCCTACAGAATGGTATATACTTTGAGCCCTTCTTCCCTGAGGAAGAAATTTGACAAAAAGCATTCTCTCTTAAAATTTTTTTTTTAGGGGCGCCTGGGTGGCTCAGTCGGTTAAGCCTCCGACTTCGGCTCAGGTCAGATCTCACGATCGTGGGTTCAAGCCCCGCGTCAGGGTCTGTGCTGAGCTCTAGCTCAGAGCCTGGAGCCTGCTTCTGGTTCTGTGTCTCCTTCTCTCTTTGCCCCTCCCCCTCTCATGCTCTGTCTCTTTCTGTATTAAAAATAAATAAATCATTAAAGAAAAAAGTTAAAAAATAAATAAATAAATAAATAGTTTTTTTAGGAGGCTTCTGGGTGGCTCAGTCAGTTATGCTCTGACTTTAGCTCAGGTCATGATCTCACAGTTCATGGGTTCAAGACCTGCATTGGGCTCTGAGCTGACAGCTCAGAACCCAGAGCCTGCTTTGGATTCTGTATTTCCCACTCTCTCTGCCCCTCCCCAGCTCATACTTTCTCTCTCTCTAAAAAATGTATTAAAAATTTTTTTTTTATATTTTCTAGGGACACCTGGGTGGCTCAGTCAGTTAAGCTTTTGACTTCAGTTCAGGTCATGATCTCACAGCTCATGAATTCAAGCCCCACATCGGGCTCTGTGCTGACAGCTCAGAGCCTGGAGCCTGTTCAGATTCTATCTCTGACTCTCTCTGCCTTTCCCCCTCTCACACTCTGTCTCTCTCTCAAAAATCAATAAACATTTTAAAAGATTGAAAAAGCGTTCTTTTTTTAAAAGGACAGGAATAGTTGGATAGAAGATAATAGTAGACAGTCTATATAAACACAATTCCAGGATATACATGGAAATTTATCAGATGAGAATGATGGCCTTTCAGGCAGGTGGGAGATGTGTCAGAATAATTGCTAGACGTAGAAGATAGGTTAGGGAATGAAGTTATTCCTCTACCTCAAACCTCTTAGCAAAATACTTACAAGATTATGACTTAAATGTAAGATACTAAGCTATAATATCGTAGGAAATTCCTGAGTATATATTTGAACCAGACTTAAGCATGACATCAGAACTAGAAGATATAAAGGAAAAAGTTGAGAGCTTTTTCTAGATAAAATATATATATAACATATAAGTGAAAAATACTGCATACAAAATAAACCAGAAGAAATATTCTCATGTGATACAAAGGGTTCAGATTTTAACAATACAAAGAATTCTTGCAAGCCAATTATTGTTAATTCTACCAATGAATACAGCTGACCAGTTAATACATGAAAAAGATATTTAGCCTCACAGCCAAAGAAAGTAAAATAAAATAATAACAGTAATTTTTGCTCACCAGATTGGCAAAAATATTTTTTAAATACAGTGCTACCTATTGCTAGCTATTCTAGTTATCTATTTATGTGTAATGAGCTGTAAACAGTGGCCTGAAAAAGGCACAGTCACTTTTTTGCTCATGAATCTGGGGGTGACTGGGTCAGGAAGGCAGATCTTGCCCAAGGTCTTCGGCCAGCCACCAAGAGCACCTGGGGCTAGAGTCAGAATCTCAAACACTTCTTCACATGTCTGCTGTTATAGCTTTAAAGAGTCAAACAGGTGTTGGCTAAAACAGTTGGGGCCTCTCTGGCCTCCCCTTCTCTAGGTCTTTCTACATTGTCCCTAAGAGTTATGGGGCTTCTTACCTGACAGCTAAAAGCTCCCAGAGCAGGTTTTCCAAGACAAGTGGCAGAATGCAGCATCAATTCCGCCTTATGACAGTTTGTTGAGACCAGTACCTAAGGGAGGAGGGGGGGCACCTGGCTGGCTTAGTTGTTGGAGCATGCAACGCTTGATCTCAGGTCCTAAGCTCGAGCCCTGCATTGGGCACAGAGATTATCTTAAAAAAAAAAAAAGTAAAACATATTTAAGAGAGGAGGAGAAAAGTGTCAGAATTTGTGGACATGTTTTAAAATCACCACAACAAGCATGTTGGGAAACAAACACTCTCATACACTTTTTATGAGAGTTTAAAGTGGAATAATCCTTTTTGATGACAATCTGGCAATAATTATCGAATTGCATTCCCTCTAAGACTAGGTCATAAAGAATTAATCAGACAAGTGTTCAAAGTTGTAGGTACAAGAACATTCATCTTATTGTTTATAGCAACAAAATATTGGAACAAATTAAATGCCTAAGAGAAATGGTTAAGCAAGAGCATGGTTTATTAAACATGAAAATTGATAACGTCATTCTCTACTTACTGATATAAAACCATATCCAGATTGTGAGGAAATAACAAAAACAAAACCATCTGTGTGTTATAATCCTATACTGTAGAGACACAATAAAGAGGTGAAATGAATTAATATATGTAAGTTATTTTTCAAATGTGTATACATAGGGAAGAGTCTGGAAAGGTATTGCTAAAATGTTAACAGTGTTCAGTTCTGAGTATGGGACTTAAGTGATTTTTTTTATCAACCTATTTTCAAAATCAGAAAGAACCATACTCTTCCTTTTGAAAATTAATTCAGGTATCCATTTTTTTAGGTCATGAATTATTTTTTATTTCATTTACTTCCAGAATTTCTCAAGAAAAAAAATAAGTTTTTCAGTGTGGTAATTACATTCACAGTGCAAAGTCTGTTTACTGGTCCATCTGATTAATACATTTACCCCAGATGCTTTGCTTGTTCGCACAAGCAAACTCAAATTATCTGGAAAAGTGGATCCATTTTGAAAACTCTTCACGGCCTGCCCTGAGTGCTTTGAGGTTGGCTAGTCAAGAAAAGTTCTGCTTTGATGAAGCTGTTCAGATCTGCATGTTGTCACCATGGCAAAAAGAGCTCCCTCCAGATGCATTTCTGTAAGAAAACGGACTCCTTGAACATGGTGTTCACATCCCTTGAAAGAACACCACGTTGTGATAAGTGGGAATGTTTTTTCTGCAAAGAAGCTGCTACTCCCATATTAGTTAAAAGTGGCTCAATATACAGTTTCAATACCAGCACATAAAGAAAGCACGTATTTTTTGCTTTGTTTTAGGTGCTTTACATATTTATTTAATCCTTAAGATGATTATACAGGTCATTTTATACTTATTTTTTAGATGATTAAACTGAGACATAAGGTGATTAAATTACCTGTCAGGATAGCCCTTGACCTAGTCAATGACATAAATGAAGTATCCAAGCTTCCTAAGCTAATTCTTACTCTTTCTCTTTTTATTTTATAAAAAGGCTACACTTAGGGAGACACTTTGACTGGAGCTGTGAATTTAAATATTTGAACAGGTAGCAACCTTAGAGATGCTTTAGTCAAAGATGGCCAATGGTGACATGCCTGCTTCCTGCTCCCGTGCCCATGGTGGCAGACATTGCTGAAGGACTGTGGCACTTTCCGATGCTAGATCACAGTCCCCCTCGACATAATGCCCCCAGCAGCTCAGCTGGGTCAGAGTTGGATAGAAACCTATCCATCATCCCTCATCTGTCTCACTACCTTACCATTTAAGAAAACAAAGGCCTGGGGCACATGGGTGGCTCAGTTAGTTAAGTGTCCAACTTCAGCTCAGGTCATGGTCTCATGGTTTGTGGATTCAAGCCTCACATCAGGCTCTACGCTGGCAACACAGAGCCTTTTTCAGATTCTTTCTTTCCCTCTGACTCTGCCCCTCCCCTGCTTGCCCACACTTTCTCTCTCTTTCTCAAAAAATAAAAAATAACATTTAAAAAAAAAAGAAAAGACCTGAAGGAAGGCAAGATGGACTCTAGCTCTCACAGCTAATAGGCAGTGAAGTACTCATGTCCTCTAACAGGTTCAGGGTGCCTTCCAGGTCAAACTCTGTGATTCTACACTTATATTAATACCTAGAAGCTGCTTAAAGCAGTCGATTGCTAAGTACTGGGTTAACATTGGCTATTATTACTATAAAATGGGAAAACTTAAAATATACCAACTGTAAGATGTATGAGCCGTGAATACCAGGTCAGTTTTCAAAAGCATCTGCTGATTTCCTAAAATGGTAACAGAGATCTGGGCTGGAGCTGGCTAGATAGCTACAGGGCACAGGGCAATACAGGCTCCTCGGCCCTGGGTCCCCAATCACTGCTTCTCAGGAATATGCATGGAACAGCTCCGTCCAGTGTAGATCAATAATGTAAACCAACCAGCCTAAGCATCACTTTTGTGTGGCCCCAGCAGTACCCCTCCAGTTTCACTTTCCTTGGGCTTGGCAGACCCATAAACCACTCAGCCAACTCGCAGAGTGCCTGCTGTGATAGAACACCCAGATCTGGGCTTCCCTCGTAGTCTCTGGTCTCCCTCCTACTCCAAACATTTTTAAATCCTTGGGCAACTTTGATTAACACTATTTTCAGCACTCACAGCAGAATGTTCATACATACTTATTGCCAGGTTTTAAGTGGAATAGAAAAATGCATATTCTGGTAAATAAATTTGACTTGACTCCTGGCTTTTTGACGCATAGTTTCTTTTAATAAATTGCTAAGATAAACTTGTCAATTTCATCTCCTAGTAGATCCCGCATTTGGCTCCTATCTCTGTCTTTGCTCCTTGGACCCCGTCATTTCTGACCTGCCCTACTGCAATAACATCCCTGTGTCCAGTGTCAGCCACATCATTCCCCAACGTGCAAAAGGAATCTCTGAGAGAACCCAGATGTAATCATGTCACCCTTCTGCTTAAAATGCCTCAGTGCCCCCCCCCCCACATTGCTCTCTGATGAAGTCCAGACTCAGTAGCATGTGGTGCATTCACTCCCCTGCCTCGTTCTCCCACTCCCTCATGTGCTGGCCATATTGAATCATGAGCCTTCCAGAAGTTAGCCACCATGTCCTACAAGAAGTCCTCTCTCACAGCCTACTTCCCCATCCCCAGGCTGAGTTAATTATCTTGCCATCGGCTCCCAGAGCACCTAACCCATCCTTGTCTTCAGTTTACAGCATCTATTATAGTATTGTCCGGCCCGTTAAAGTCTGTTTCCCTTTTTGGACTGTAAGTTTCTTAAGGTAAAAGAGGACAGTTGTGTCTTTTTCATCATTGTATCCCCATAATATCCCCATAAATCATCTTTTGAATAAGGTATCCAGTTCCTAATCATATTCATAAAATGAGGGGCAATTAAAATAGCCCAAACATGTTTGTTGAACTGTCATCTTACACTTCCTCCATGACCTTAGAGAACTTTCTGGTTACAGTTGTTTCCCTTCTGGCCCTCCTTGATTCCTCATTCTGTGTTTTACCTTTGTTTTACTTGTATCAGGAATATTGTGTAAGCAACAGCCATAGAGAAAAATTTAGAAATGACCAACCTAATAATTTTTTTCTGGTTTACTTTCCCCAATGATAAAAAATAATACAATTTTTAACTAAAAAAGGGAAAAAAGATTTTAAATGAAATTTAAGGGGTGTTGATTAAGTGTACGACTTCAGCTTAGGTCATGTTCTTACAGGTCATGAGTTCTAGCCCTACACCGGGCTCTGTGCTGACAGCTCAGAGCCTGGAGCCTGCTTCAGATTCTGTCTCCTTCTCTCTCTGCCCCTCGGGCCCTACTTGCAATCTCTCCCCACCCCAAAAAACAAACATTTAAATTTTTAAAAACTGAAATTTAAAATCACCTAAAGGCCACTTCTAACATAGATGTAATGGTTTCATGTTTATTTTTGTCCTGTGTTCTATATGTTCATTTTATTATTTGATCTGGAGCATTTTCCCAAGACTACTGACACTTCCCCTCCCCTGGCCACACTGGCCTGCTTGCAGCTCTTCTAAGCAGTCATGCGCCTCTGCCCTCACTCTGGGCAAGTGCTCTCTCTCTCTTCCACCTAGAACACAATTCCTCGGACTGGTGGGGCGGGGGTGGGCGGTGACAACAATGGATATTGGCCTAAATCCCTAAATCATGACCAATTCTACCCCCAAATCCTTCCTAATTTTTAGCCTAGTAGTCTGGCAGAGCATAAAATTGTTTTTGCATAATAAACAATTAAAGATATGTCTCTTATTATGAGAAAAAGCAGCTTATTAACAACTCTTCATGGTTTGCTCAGTGAGTCAAGTTATGCATGGCCTGGGAGAGCAGATTCATAGAAGTTTGTTCAGTTTTTTTCTCACCTGAAGATTTAGGTATTTATGCTCCTTATCTTTATTGGAAGGAGAATTTGAAACTTAATGGGGCCTTGTAACCTCACCCTTGTCTTTATAACTTGCCTCGTGCTCTCGTTGCCATGGACTTGGGCCCCTCTCTTGCTTCATCCAGGCAATGGTTCTCAAATTGTTGGAGCCCTGGACTCTAGGATAAGCATCACCTGGGAGCTTGTTAGAAATGCAGATTCTCAGCCCTACCATAGGTCCAGCAGACTTTGTAGTAGTAAGTTCCCCAGGGGACTCTTAATGTGCGCGAATAAGCCTTTATTAGTAAACTCCACTAAACTTGATAACCAAAGTGTTACCTTTGCTTCAGGAATAGGAGTGTTCCTGTCTCTGAATCTTGGGCGTCAGGATGCTAGCAGACTTCCTGACAATAACCAGCCTGACTACCTGCAAGTTTGCATATTGGCCAGTGATCCCTCTTTTGTGGCAACACACAGCAGCCTGTTAGCACATCCGCAGGATCTCTTACTGACCTTCCTGATACCGGCTATTTTCTTTGACTAACTTCTGTCACCATAGCCTGTGGTGTTTGTAATTGCTGTAGCCTGCCTGGCTGGCTTTCATCTCCACAGCTGCAACAGCGATGCTTTCACATCTCCACCACCTGCCCCCGGTGAACTTATCTTGCCCAAAGTTCTAGCCCCTTTGGGTCGTATTTGACTCCTTAAATTCACCCTCCGTTTCCCAGTCCTCACAAAAGTTTTGAGCCATGGTGGAAAGAAACCCTTAATTTCTAATTAAAGTCAAAGGCACAAATGACAAACTAAACAAAACCTTTTACAAAAGTGCTTAGATTGTTTAGAGTTCAGGAAAAGGAGAAAGGGCAGGGAAGAGATCCACTTAGATTCTTTGAGTTTTGAGCAAAGTGTTACCTCCTCAAAAGCCAATTATTTTGAGTTATTCTGGAAAATGCATAGTAAAAACAGGAACAGTCAGGGGAAGAAATGAGTTATGAGCCTCATCTAGAATAGTGCACCGGGCCATGATTAATGATAAAGGGCCAGGAGCGCATTCCAGAGGAGAAAGGGAGAGGATTAAAGGGGGCGAAAGCAGGCCATGCACAGAAGTTGCGCTTGGATGTAGGGGTGTCCTTTCACCAAAACACGCTGGTTTTGACCCATTTAGGTTATGGAATTCCACTGAAAGACGGGGATGAGAAAACAGATGAAGAACCCGAAGGGCCGTATTCGGATGATGAGATGTTAACACACAAAGGGCTTCGAAGATCGCAAAGCATGAAATCTGTGAAAACTGTGAAAGGTCGCAAAGAGGTTAGTCAAGTACAGAGTTGTTTTCCTAATGATTGGTGTTAAAGTGTTTCCCAGCTGCATTATCATTCAGGATATTAGCGATCCATAAATGAAGAAACCTAGTGGTAGATCAGCAGTTACATTTACAATTCTTTATTCAGTGCGCACCTGGGTGGCTCAGTAGTTCAAGTGCTTGACTCTTGGTTTCAGCTCAGGTCATGATCTCACAGTTTGTGATTTCGAGCCCCAAGTCAGGCTCTGCACTGGCAGTGTGGAGACTGATTGGGATTCTTTCTCTCTCCCTCTCTCTCTGCCCCTCCCCCTGCTCTCTGTCTCTCCCTCAAAATAAATAAATAAACTTAAAAAAATTCTTTATTAAGGGGATCCAGGGTGGCTCAAGTGTCAGACTCTTGATTTTACCTCAGGTCATGATCCCCCGTTGGGAGTTCAAGCCCTGTATTGGGGTCTGCACAGTGCAGAGCCTGCTTGGGAGTCTGTCTCCCTGTCTCTCTGCCCCTCCCCTGCTCCTGCTCTATCTCTCAACATAAATAAATAAAAAACATTTTAAAAATGTTTTTAATTTAAAAAAATTCTTTTTTCAGATCGGATATATTAGTATCTCTGGAAATTTACAAAATGGTGAATTCCTAGTCTTCCCCTGTAAGCAGAAGATGGTATTCTTATATAGCAAATCATATGGTGGTCATAAGGACCGAGTGCCAGCCCTACAGCTAAGCAAAGAAAGCAATTGACAAAAATAACCACATAGTTTTCTTTGAACCAACCCAGTATGAGGATTAACTAGAAGTTTATCCATAATGATTACTGTCTTTGTGTCCAAAAAGGAGGGTTCAGTGACTGGGCTCAGATCATTGTGAGCAATGCTCGTTGACCTACCAGGCAAAGCACAAATAAGAACAGTTAATGTTTTTATCGTGTTACATAAGTAGCCATGTCTTTTGAATACATACTTACAGGATAGTTGATTCTTTATATTAGAAACGTTTTAAAAAATAGTACTATGATCATGAGCTATTAAGTTTTATCTAAGTTCAAAAGTAATGGTCTAATTTGTAATAATGACACATTTCTCTCTTCAGGTGCGATATGGGTCACTAAAATATAAAGTGAAGAAGAGACCACAGGTGTATTTTTAGTCACCTGCACCTCAAGAATCCCAAGACAAGTTGTATTAATCCATCGACTTCTTCTAACACTATTCAGGATTTACACATTAAAATAATACTTTAAATTGTGGCGATGGTAGGGTTTATTTCATCAATTTGAGTAGCATTTCTTTAGCCATTACATTCATTTCTGACTACTCCTGGTAGTTATGCAAAGTTTGTTTATATATATGTATATATCTCTCAGAAATAATAGAAAATTATGTTACCTGTTTTCAAATTCTTCAACAACATTGAGTACCTGGGACATTAAGATGAAACACAAACCCACAGTATACTTGAAAGGAGTCTTTTTATGATTTAAGATACATCAGCCTTTGTGGTATTGTATTGTGTTTACCTCCATTTATATTATGTCTATCACATGAGGATAGTAATTAATAGGTTCTCATCCAGCAGTGATAGGACAAGTGTATAATGTAAGATACAGTGTGTTTTATATATTCTTCAAATTTTTACTTTTTAAATACTTGCTGGTTTATCCACCAACAGCTGAACGTTTTTGAAACAAATATTTGAAAGCCAGGTCTCCACATAGCACTTTTATTCCTGACTAGTTTTGCACACTTGAAAACTGTTTACTTATTTACAACTGTACATTTATTTTAAGCTTTATTGACACTTTATTGTTATTTGTCATATCCTGATATGTCACATTTATGCCTTGAATTTCATCATCTCTTTTCCTGTGGGTTTCATTTGTTAAATTTGTTAGGTTGTAAAAATATGAAACTATACCTAATTGTTCAACTTTATTTTTAATTCTCTCTATAGGAAGCCGTTTTAGACATCAGCCAGTTTTCCATATTTAGCCCTATATTGGTAGTCAAACTTAGCATGTTTTTGTTAACACTGGTGACATTTTAAGCATTTAGAACTCATAGCTTTTGTGAAACAGAGTCACGAAATTATCCAGCAGTGAGTCCATTCGCAAGTTGGCCTGTGTGTGCTGCTGATTTATAAATCTGCATTGACTACATTTAAATCCCTCGTCTTTCTGGCTGAGATCATTTCCTAAAGATGGATGCCAATGCAAAATGTTAATCTTACCTGTTAGAAACTATTAGACTAGATATCAGAAAAATGTTTTAATCCAAGAGATTTTGAGTTACTAAATGTGGAGGCTTTTTAGGTTGCATTGATAACTATGCATTAACTCTGTTTCTGGTGGTTGTTTTAGCGATCGCTAATCAAATGCATACAGTTATAACCATTCAGATAATTTACTTGACTGTTCTTTTTGTCCAAAAGAGAGTACAATGAGCGAGATTGGGGAGGTCTTTGACCTTTCTACTTTTTAAGAAATGAAACCAGCTGGCAGTGTATATTCAGGACCTCCTCAGAGTGTTGGCAGAGGACAGAATGTTTACTTAGGAGTAACTTAGTTTAATTCATACGTTTTTCTTGATACATTTTCTTACAACATTTTCTAGACTCGCTCACATTCTTGATATAGAACACAAAGAAAAACTTCCCTCAACTTCTCTTCTCTGAAAGTTTAATTCAGTGAGTATCTTCATCTACTTTTCCGTGACTAATTTTTAGCCTTTTCGTTTTCTAAAAAGACTCTTTTAATTTGTGTTCAAAATTCCTAGGAATCCTCATTATAAACTCTTGGAAGAGAGTTTTTATTTCATTGCCTAGTCTTAGACTTACCGATGTAAATGCTACACCATGTTTGTCTTTCCTACCCAAAGGCAGTGTCATCTCAAATTGCCTGACAAAGTCATGTAAGTGACTTTATGAAAACATTACCTCTGGGGCTGCTCTGCGCCATTTTATGTTTTCCAAAACTAATCTGAGTATTAAACCTATTCTGTAATTATAGTAAACTCATAAATACTGCTCTAAATCAGAGGAATTATTTGTCACTCTACGCTCCTACAAAGAAAACATTTACTCAAAGACAACACCAGTCACAAAGCGGTAACAATGCCTGTCCTTCTTAAATCTCTTTCTCCACACAGTGCTCCACCCCATCTATTTCTCCTCTTATGCTGTTATGTGCAGTGGATGTCATTTTTGCTGTTCTATCATTTCCTTTTTCTCCTTTCTTACATTTCTGAGATTTTGCTGCTTTTCTCTTGTGTGTGTTTTAGCATGCCCTTTCCTTTGAACTCTGTATGATAAGCTCACAAATCTTAGCCTCTTTTAAGGGGGAGCAGGCCATTTTTTTTCTCTGCTTTTGAGTCCACTGCTTTTAAAAGAGGGAAATCTGTCTCTAGGCCACAGTGCCTTGCTTTCCCACCACCACCATTTGGTGAATGGGCATCAGATGCAGCACACGCCTATTTAGGGCGCTGTTTTGGTAGCTGTTGAAGAAGCTGTTTGAAGCTGTTTATGCAGCTGGTGTTTTATTACATATTCCTTCAACTCATGCATTAATATTAACTGTTTCCAGAGGTTTTCGATGTGACAATTGATCTATTCGGTTTACCATGCTTTTTCTGGGATAAAAAAATGAGCCAGCAGTATGTCTTATTGCTAAGTAATTAATTACATAAGCCATCCTAGGCCCTGCACAAGATTCCTTCCGCACAATTCACTAGTCCATATATGTATGTGGATTTGGCTAGAAAGTGGTAAATGTCAGCATTGCTAATTATAAGTACTTGACTACACAGATTGATGGAACAAAATTATTAAAGTGTCTTCAGGGAACTAAATCTGTATGTCACCACCAAAGATTTCTACAGTGTTATAAAATATGTAAATATTCCAAATTTCTGTAAAACACTGGTTAGATAAATACGTTTTCTTTCATTTCTTTTTTTGAAATAACACAGTTCAAGCTTCTGTAATACTTGAACTTTTGTTTAAAATAATCCAATATTATCTTCTATGAAATATTAGTAATGTGTATGTTTAAATGGAATGAACTAAATTTTTATTTTGATTTTCTCTTACCGGGAAAATTAAGGAGTTAATATGTATTGACAGGCAATTTTCCTACATGTTATCCTATATAGGCTGGTTCATTGGCAAAGCAATTAGGTGATTTTGAGGCGATCATTGTTACCCGGGTAGGCAGTGTATATTTCTTTGTAAACATCATTTACGTTTACTTAGGTTTACTAAGTTTTACTGAGTAAAACTTTCTGAAGGAAAATATGGCTTTTTCCTCTAAATGTTTAAGACTTCATCTACTAGTAGTGTCATACAGATTTATTGTATATTAACTTTCTAAAAACTAACCATGAATTAATATTTTCACCTCTAACACCTCTTAAATCTGTGTACTTTAATCATTAAGAGAAAGCAGTTTTAGAATTTTTTAAACTCTTTGTAAAGGCTATCTTTAGGCCTAGTATGGGGGTAATTTTACAGATGTGTTTTTTGGAAAATTTAATATAAATAAACTCATTTTATTAGTGACAACTTGTATTTGTATGTGTGTGTCAGAATACCTATGTTGGGTTCCATAAATTTATATGATTTATTATTGAATATGTATATAATATGTGTGTGTATATATATATATATATTAAATAATAGATGACATATGCACACACTGAAGATTCCAAATCACAGAACAAATTACAAAAAATCATAAACATACTGGAACGATCACAAGATTACAAAAGAAACACTGAATTGTTAAATTGGATGTTGGAATGAGAAGAGGAAAAAAAATTACAGAAACCCTAGCCATTAATTTTTATTGGTTAGCTGCCTCAGACATAAAATATAACACAGAATTCAGCTTTATGTATCCTGGAAATGTTCTGAAGTTCCATCTGTTTTAAAATCAGACATCTGACTGCCTCACATTTAAGCTTCAGAGAAATCCCATGTTTAAGAAAGCTTCTTTGTGTTACTTCATTATGATATATAATGTGTTAAAGTATTTACAAATGGAGTTATGTTTTCATCTTTATTAGGAGGTACATCCTTGTGATGATCCAAAGAAGCTAGACACTTAAATAAAATTCGAAAGAACACAGTTAATATATGAACCGTGGCGTTTTCCCCTTTTTCTTCTCCCTTTAAATGGTTCACTGTTCTTGAGAAAGAGATTCATGGAACAAAAATCATGTCAGAGACTCTTCCCTGGAAAACTCCTCCCTTTCACCTGCACATCAATATTCTAGCCTTGAAACACTCTCCTTGTGGTCTGTTTTTGCTTTTTATAAGATAAGAAAATAATGCTTTAAACTGAAATTTCATTTATCTATTTATTTTGTGAGAGAGAGAATGCACCTAGTGTGGAAGGGGCATAGAGAGAGAGAGAGAGAGAGAGAGAGAGAATCCCAAGCAGGCTCTGTGCTGACAGCTGACGTGGGGCTCAAACACAGGAATCTTGAAATCACAACCTAGGCCGAAACCAGGAGTCGGACGTTTAACCAACTGAGCCACCCAAGTGCCCCTGTACTGAAATTTAAAGCACAAGACTGGTAATCGTCGGTATACGATACTAAAAGACCTGCTGAGCAGAAGTAGGAAAAGCCTTACTTTATCTGGCAATCCCAGATCAAAGAGAAAGAGGGAGAAAAAGCGTGGCATTTTGGCATTATGTGCAAATCAAATTAGCATCAATTTTTTTCACTCAAATACTCCTTTAGTAGCTCCTATTGTGTTTCTGAACACAGCCTATATTCAAGGAGCACATGGGCGGCCCAGCTGCTTAAGTGTCCAGCTCTGGATTTGGGCTCAGGTCATGATCTCACAGTTGGGCAGGGGATGGAGCCCTGCCGTGAGTGGGGAGCATGCTTGGGATTCTCTCCTCTCTCTCTGCCCCTGTCACCCCTACACACAACTTTTCACCCACCCTCCTCACCCCTGTGTGTGTGTGCTTTCTCAAAATAAACATTTTTTATTTTTAATGTTTTTATTTATTTTTGAGAGAGAGAGACAGAGTGAGTAGGGGAGGGTCAGAGAGAGAGAAACACAGAATCTGAAGACAGGCTCCAGGCTCTGAGCTAGCTGTCAGCACAGAGCCCAACGCCAGGCTCAAACCCAGGAACCGCGAGATCATGACCTGAGCCGTAGTCAGACACTGAACCGACTGAGTCACCCAGGCGCCCCAAATAAACATTTAAAAAAGAAACAATGCCTATATCCGAGTAGGATAACATAACAAATAATCAAGGAAAATAATTCCTGCTTTTCAAAAAACCAAACTCATTATTACCAGATGTTTGGATTATTTGAGTATGATTTATGTTGGCATTTCTTCTAGGTTATCAAATTATTTGGTTTCTTTCAGAGAGTTTTTTTTTTGTTTGCTTATTTGTTTTGTTTTTAATCCTTGATTCCCTTCTTTTCCTTACCTCTTACATTCAGAACATTCGTAAACCTTTTTGATTCTGTCCAAAATACACAGACATACCGTGGGGAAAGGGCCAGTTTGTTTCTAGACCACTGCAATAAAGCAGGTATCGCAATAAAGCAAGGCAAATAAATGTTTTGGTTTCCCGATCTATATAGAAGTTAGGTTTACATTTTACTGTAGTCCATTAACTGTGCAATAATAGCATTATATCTAAAAAGACAATGTACATCATTTAATTTTAAAATATTGCTTGAAAATGGTAGTCATTAATCACTCATCACAGACCTCCATCACCTTTAATTTGTAAAAAAAAAAAAAAATGTAACATATACACAACTCAGGAAAGTGAAGCACAATAAAATGAGGTATACCTGTATTCTGAATTTGTTAAACTCAAGTTCAGTTTACTAACCTAGTAACCTAGCTTAAGCCATCATCTCTCACCTGCAACACTCAGGGCATACCGTTTAGTGAAGGCAGAATTTCAGCAGGGGCAGATGGTCTTGCACATCAGCCTTGGGAGAGAAGTTTTTCTCTTCCAAGCATTGTTTAATGCTAAATTTGGAAGAAGTGAGTGAGAAGAGTTGGTGAAGCCAGGTTAGAGTATCTGGCTGAATTATGTGTTTTGACATGAAGCTATCCCAAAGTGTTAAGAAAGAATATGGGATAATAGGTGGCTTTTCTCCCTTCAGAACGTGAGGCCTCTTTACTCGAAATCTGAATGCTATGACAGATCATGGTAGTGGCAGGAATCAATACTAGGGGTCTGTATATTAGTGTTCTCTAGAAACATGGAACCAACAGATGTGTGTGTGTGTGTGTGTGTGTGTGTGTGTGTGCACCCGAGCGCGTGCACACACACAAAGGTGATCACAGGTGCGTGTGCACCCGTGCATGCATGTACATGGGTGTGGAGAGAAAAAGAGGGAGGAAGGGAGACCGACTCATTTTAAAGTGTTGACTCATGCAACTGTGGAGGTTGTCAAGTCCAAAATCTGCAGGGCAGATGGCTTACTGGAGACCAAAGGAAGAGTTGACATTACAGCTCCAGTCCCAAGGTCTACCACAAGTAATTCCTCTTAAGGCCTTCAACTACGTGGATGCAGACCACCCACATTATGAAGAGTAATACTCTCTTTATGCAAAGTCTACTGATAAACTGAGTATTAACCTCATTTGAAAAATGCCTTCATAGTAACATCTAGACCAACTCTTGACCAAACGTCTGAATACTCTGGCCTATGTAGTTAACACATAAAATTAACCATCACAGTATTCTTAATTAAGTTCCAAAGGAAAATATTTACCTTGAAATATAAAGTTACATGTAAAAATTACAGGTCCTGGGTTTTATTTATCTTACAAAGAAGAGGACTGTTGCAGCACATGGTTGGTTTGGAAGAGGAAGAATAGTATCTTGTAAGGCTTATAATGTCTCTTGTATTCAGGTGTGATAAGTAACACTTGTGTATCAATCAGTTTGTTTTCAGATTTTGGGAAGAGGTATCATCCATTTTGCAGACAGAGAAACCAGGACTCAATATTGACCAACCTATGACCCAACCACAATATTTGTGACTTTAGACCCTTGTTAATTCCATTACACTTGGTTATCTTGGCAATTACAAAAATATTTAAACAGCTCACATGGAGATAGCATATCTATTAAAGCAAAATTTTCAGATTAGTTCTCAGAAAACTAAATGGAGTGAAGCTTTTGAGTCATTTGATGTTAAGATGAGATTTCACTCGTAGGAGCAGCTTCAGTAAGGAGAGAAAGGATGCTTTCCAAATGGAGGAAAAAAATAAAGACAAATTATTTACTATCAATTATTGGGTAAGACAAACAGGAAGAGATCTGAAGAAAGGATGTAGCTTCAACAGGAGGAGTATCCTCTCAGGAAGTGCTTTCCTTCCTTCCTTCCTCTCCCCACCAGTACTTGCTCTGTGGTTTCCTCTCTTCAAACCACACCTTGTAAACCCTTTCATGTGCTCTGTTTGCAAGAATTTTTGTGCATTGTTCCACATTGGGTTTTAACCAATAAAACACAGACACACACACACACACACACAGACACACACACACACACACACACACACACACACAAGACAAACTCCTCTTTACATAGGAGATGAACGTCCTGTCTTTTAAGTGGAAAGTAAGTACAGTTAATATACATAGCAGGGGACAGTTTCCATATGTTCTAAGAAAGTGGTACTGTTATTTATAGTTTGCAACATGTTATATAAAAGGAAATCTTGCAAGGGGCTCCCAGGGGGGTAAATGAAGGGAAGACTTGGGGTACTCTATTTTGCTATAATCTGAGAAGATGCCAAAAAAATAGTTTTAAAAATATTTAACATTAGCTGATGTATAGAAGAGGTTGTGGTCTTTACCTTACAAAAACTTACATTCTAAAATTCGAGAAGACACTGAAGCATGAGGAGGGGGAAAAGCCCTTAATATTGTAACCTTACTAGGAAGGGGGGAGTTTCAGAAAGGTAAGAATAAGTAATTGTCATTAAAAGAATACGTCTTCCAAAATGCAAAGCACAGTTACATGAGATCTGGTTGATATTTGACCGGCCAATCTCAAAGTACATTAGACTGCTGCAAGTAATAATTGCTTCCTCATTTAGATTAGACAATGAGCTCTCTTTGCAAGCTGCTCTCCTCTAAATAGATTGTAGAGGGTAATTGAAACAAGTTATACTGGGAAGTGGAGTGACCAATTCCTCAAAGTGTGAGAGCAGAGCTATGGTAACCTCTTAAGCCTGGCCTTCATCCTGTTCCTATTTAGGGAATCCGCAGGGCGGTCAGCGTGGAGTGCAGTCTGCAGTTCGCCAGCTTTATTGTTTAGACTTGAAGGGAAGGTCATATGCCCTCTTTGACAGAGAGGTTTATGGGCTCTCTCTAATTAGCAGCACCCTCCACCAGACAGACTGTTGGCCACCTTCCAAGAATGAGATTTGGTAGCGGCCACTGATGAAGGAGAAAACAAGGTTATTTACCCTGTGACTGTAATTCTTGGCACAAATTCTCTTTACACGCAGACACATTTTCCTTTTGTTCCAACTTGCCTTTGGAATCCCGAGTAGGGCGTAAAGGGAGGGAAATGGGCTATATATTTAGTAGTGTAAACAACCCATATGTTGGCCTCAGATACTTTTTCTTTTTTGCTATTCTAGGGCCACATGGTTCAACAACATAAATTGAAAGAGAAATAAAAGGCAACATATTCAGAACGTTGCTCGCAAATGTAAATACTTGAGCAGATGCCCACACACAACCTCAGAAAAGGAAGTCTAATTTGAAACATTAAAATAACGACAATTGTGCACTAGGACACTTAGACATACCAGTGGTAAAATACGATTGCGTTTAGCCATTATTGCATTGTTAAAAGAGCACCGAGAATGCATTTGGCTTGTCCTGCCCTGTCGGTTCCATAAGACGGTGGGTTAAGCTGATAGAAATGCTTTTTGGTTGATTTAAACCAGATGCTCTGGCTATTTTTGTCCCGTTAGCAAATGCAGCCACACTGCAAAAGGCAATACTGCCCCCCTCGGCCGCCCGCCAACTGCAGGAGCGGGAGCCCCGTCTCCACCAGCTACCTCGGCCATAAAAACCTTTCAAGTCCCCGTTAGTATTCCAGGCACATTCCAAGGGGTTTGAGTCACAGGGTTCACTTGGCTTTCCTCCCGTCCTGAACTGCCAGTACCAGGTGGAAGACGACCTCCAACTTCAAAAATGAAATCCATAACCGGTCAAAGAGCAAGCCCCAGATGCAACTCGATTGCAACTTCTCTCCCACACCTGCAGTTTTGCTGGCTGCGCACCTGGAGTCCCAAGGCCAGAGCTAGGCCTGCTTGGTCTAAACACAAGGGTTTTCTTTGGGAAATCCTGTACACTTTCTCTGTTTTGCCTGCTGGTTTGAGAAGCTCCGAGGACTGGGCAGCAGGAACGGGTTGGAAATATCTTTCCTTTGGCGGTGCGTCGGGGAGCGCTTGGAGGCCAAGGCTGGAAGCCCAGGGGGCTGAGGTTCCGCAGGCTTTAAAGTCAGCTGGGAGGGAAAGCTCCCAGCGCCTCCCACACGTCCGTCCAGGCTCGCCTGTCGCCAGGCCCGGGGCGGAGGAGCGCGCACATCTGGCCGCCCAGGAACCACATCTGGAAGGAACACTAACCCCCATACCCAGATGTTCAAGGGGCAGGGGGAGTCCAAGAACTTGAAGGGCGGGGCTACCGCAGCTGCAACTCCTCCCCGCAGCCCAAACGGAAGGGGTCCAACCTCGGGAACCGCCCCCGGGGCATGGGTAGGGTGGGTGGCGGGGAGGATGTGGGAGCCGGGGTCGGGGGGCTGTTGGAGTGCTGGAGCCACACTGACGGATAGGGGTAGAGGTGTTGGGATGGTGGACGAAGCCTAGAAACTTGCCGAGGACGGCGTTGGGGAAGCTGGGGAGCTGCGGGTGCTGGAGTTGAGCCAAGGGCCCGCCCGGCTCCCGAGTCGGCCCCACTTCGTGGGATTTTACAACGCAAGCCCCCAGGAGGTAGTGATGGGGGAGGGGCAGGTAGGCACGTTTTTCCGGGGCGGGGAGGGGCGCGCTGATCCGGCGGGCACCACGGATGGGGTTCCCCCCTCCAGGCCCAGCGCTCTTGAGTAGACACGCAGGCGTTTCCTCCCGCCTCGCAGCTCGCCTCCGCCTCCACTGCGCCTCGCCGTGACCGCCAGGGGCGTCCTCCCAGACCTGGCGAGACCCTGAACCAGTTCCCTTCACACAGTTCCTGACCCTGAAAGGGAGGGGCTACACAAGTCCCCTAGACTTTCTCAACAACCCGAGCTTGCTCGTGGAGGCTGCTTGACGCCTGCCGGCCCGCCCCTTCCAACGTTTGTGTGTGCGCTGGACTTTTGACGTCTAGCTAGGTCGCAGTGTTTGCTAGGGAGTCAGGGCTGCTTGGAAGATCCTCTGATGTGAACAAATCCTTTCCTTTTGATTTGTTTAACCAAGGTGGGGGCGGGCCGTGTTCTTACTTAAAAATTGCCCTGCATCCAAGTTGTCCTTAGATTTTCATCTAAGGCTGTCACAACGTCATTAGGTCATTACGTAAATATTTTGTGGCAATTTAGAAAAACAGAGGAGAAAAATATCCTAAATAAAATCACAGCCGACAGGAAAATGCTAAAGAATGTTGGTTCTTCTTCATCTGACAGCCCCAGTCATCACGTATTCTCCATTCACAGCCTTCAATTTATGGCAAATCTCCCCCATTAGGGGCAAAGTGCATGAATGGGCTCTGGTCCTACCTTAGTCACCAGGTGAAACTGGACGAGCTTGTTTGGACTGGATGAGTTACCTCTCCCCAAAGATGGCTGGGCTTCACTGAGAACAATCAAAAGAATACATAGTCCGTTAAGTGGTCAGGGTACAGCGTCCAAATAATAGCTCTTCCGCTGCTTACCTCTGTGGCCTGTGGTGCAGTACTCTACCTCTGGGTGCCTGGTGCCTCAGCTTCACCATTATGAAATGTAACTGTACTTATAACAGCACAGGGATGGTTGTAAGGATTGAGGATTACTGAGATAGTGCAAACCCAATGCATAACACAAAGCCCAATGCATAGGAAGAATTCAGTATTGTTATTCGCACTGTCAATGAGAGCAGACTCTGTGTATCACTAAGATAAACGTCGTGGGCAGTGGCAGTTGCAACAGGTGGGCTCCAGAGCTCACCCCTTTAATATGAGTCTTTACACCTGATGAACCTGCAGCCCTCAAGCCACAGCTCCAAATCCTTGCCCTGGTAGAGTTTTCAGTGTAAGTAGAGGAAATTAGATGAAAGAACAATGATACATAAATGTGACTTTTTTATAACATGGATTTGACTTGAGTGTTAAATCCACTTCCCAGAGAAGATCACTTTTCTTTGAGAAAATTTCACTAGGGCGGTGGTAATATGTGCCAAACCCATCTTTCTTTATCTTTTCCTGTTCTGCACATTCCCTTCTCTTTTTGCTAATCACAGAGGAATCTGAGCAGGGCAGCATCCATAACAAATGAAATGTGGGTACTTTTAAAAATATTTTATTTTATTTTTTAAATCTACCTTTTTTTAGTAATTTTAGATGGCACAAAATGCATCAGTTTGAAAAAGTCAAGGCTATTGCGAACACAGGGCAGCTGTTGGAATGTATCTGAGTCTTAAATTCTGCTAAGCTTCCTCCATCTAAAGTAAAGGGGTTGGATTTCCTTTTCCTTCCTGCTCTAACATTCTTTAATTTCTGTAGGTTGCTGTGTCCAGGTGATACTTACTTCCAGGGCCCACAGTGGGTAAGGAAGGGATTTGGAGAGGCTTTGGGCTTGAGAAAGATCATCACTGGGTGATGAGGGATGGTGATGAAGGAACTGAGGTCAGTCCTGATCTGAGCAAGGTAAAGTATCTATAACCAGGTAAATGCTAATATATTTTTATGCACACAATGGATATATTTATATCACATACATTGGTGTATCTGTTTTGAATCTAGGAGGTACATACCTGTGTATTTATAGTACATCAACAGCTTAGATTCTATATACACAGATCCCTCCTCTACTAAGTTTCTCCACCACCGGAAAAAAAAAAAGGTAGAATTTTCTTCCTCTGGCCATGACGGCTCTGACTTTCCAGCAGAATGGGCTAAAACAGAGGGTGTCTTATTCTGACTGGATGAGAAAAGTGTGCCCTTTTGCTGGCCTCCAGTCATGTTGACAAGAAAGTCTTCCAAGAAAGGAAGACGGTGGCCCTTGTATCCACAGCCCTAATCCCATTTTACCTCAAAGTATCGGCCATACAATTTTCTGTCATCATCTTCCCTGAGAGATTTCCCAAATAATAATGCAGCTCCCCCCACTTCCTGTCACCCTAGATTCTTCCCTCTCACACTCCACATCCAGGATCAGCCATTCCTGTCAGGCACTCTAATTTATAAATACGGATATGGGTGTGAATGTATGGCAAACCCCACCTGTCTTACCACTAGCAACGGTCTCGAGCATCACTGTTTCTTGGGAAACCTACTGTGATAGCCTCCTAATGGTTGTCCCCTCGTCCACTCCTTCACCCTCATTTCATTCTCCGTGAAGCAGCAGCTGCAGCACTTTTAAAATAAAAATGAAATGCACTCATTCTCCTATTCAAAATCCTCTAGCCTCCCATCACATGTGGAATAAAATCCACACTCCAATGACAGCCTGTAGGATTTGACTCTTGTCTGATTCTCTCACCTCATCCTCTGTCACTTTCTCCCTTGTTCGTTCCTTTCTAGTCATTCAAGCTTTCTCATTGTTCCTCAAGAAATGTCAAGCTGACTCCTACTTCAGGGTCTTTGCGTTTGCTGTTTCCCCTGTTTTCAACCCAGATTTTCACATGGCTGCTCCTTAATTCATTCAGGGCTCTGGGCCAGTGTCACCTAAGAGAGGACCCCCGAGCACTCCATCTAATATAGATGTGACATAGCCATAGCTACTCCCTCACTGACTACCCTGGTTTATGTCCTTTCTTTTTTCTTTTCTTTTCTTTCTTTCTTTCTTTCTTTTTTTTTTTTTTTTTTTTTGGTGTGAAAAAGGTGATTTTATTAAAGCACAGGGACAGGACCCACAGGCAGAAAGAGCTGTTCCTTTCATATTTCTTATCAAATCTCTTATATGTTTACCTGTGTGTTTGATTATTATTTGTCTCCTCTCTAGAACATATGCTCTGAGGGGTGCCTGGGTGGCTCAGTCAGTTACGCATCTAACTCTTGACCTCAGCTCAGGTCTTGATCTCAGGGTCGTGAGTGAAACCCCTGTGTTGGGCTCTGTGGGGGGTGTGAAGACTATAAAACAAAAAATTAGAATGTATGCTCTGTGAGGGTAGGGCCTTGGTTGATCTTGTTCAACAAAGCTTGTCCAGTCTAAACCAGTGCCTGTCTTATAAAGGGCATCTAGAAAACAGTTGCTAAATGGATGAATATATAGAGTCTCCACTTGTAACAGCAGGGAGGAAACAAGATAGCCCTCAGTTAGTGTAAGCTCAAGAAAATGTCATGGTTCCCGAATCTTATGAGCTTGTTTCTGATTGACTACTCTTCCAAGATGGATCTTGACTCTTTGAATGGAGTTTAATTGTAAGTGCATATGAGTATGTGAATCAAACTACACTCACTCAATGGGGGAGGGGGAGAGAGAGAAATGGAGAAAGAAAACAATGTAAATAGTGTGGGTAATTAATTTACCATTTTACTCAGCAAGTGTATGTACTGAAATAAACCTGAGATGGGAGACGCAAATCTACTTTCTTCTCAGTTCCTCTCTGTTCCTCCTGCTTTTCTTAGTAAAATCAGTGTGTGCTCTGATTAAACATGCTGGGTGTTTAAACATGCTAATTGTCTGAATAGCATGGCCCCTGCAAAGCAGGTTTGAATCCTCAACCCACCACGCTGGTGTGTGACCTGGGGCAACTTACTTACCTTTTCAGTGCCTCAGTTTCCTCATCTGTGAAAGGGGCCAATAAGATTGTTAATTATAACAAATTTAACAAATATAACAAATTAAATAAATAATATTTGTAAAGTTCTTAGGACAGTGCCTGGAACATAGTAGTCTATGTATGAGTACTTTTTAAGAGAATCTATTTTAAATGTTTGACTTTACTTGATTTTCCCCTTCTCAGGGAATTTACTATAAGATACTGCTTTACTATGACTGTCACTGGAGTTTTCATTATTTTTTTAGGCTAGAAATTTTAGTTTTAGCGCCAAATATAATAATTATTTTGCAGTCGTTTTCTACTCTAGCATTTATACTTGGCCATAAATTCCATTTAAGCCAAAATATCCCTAACTTCACAAAAAAGAAATTGTACCTTCAGGAGGTAACCCCCCTCTATTATAATTGAACAAAAGTGTTCCTTACTCTTTAGATCTTTAAGCTTTTCTTGGCCAGCTTTTGTATAACATAATATTGTTATTTGGTAGTTGAATGTTAGTCCTGCATAAAAAAATGCTTTTCTAAACCTGTGTGTCAAATCATCCCTGAAACAGGGAATTGGGCCAGATAATCTCTGGAAGTCTCTTTAGCTCTGTTTTCATGAAAATAAAAATAGCTTTTAAACAAGAGGTTCAGGACTTAGCACTATGTTAGTTGTACCTGTTTGTTCTGTGAATGGTGAACAATTCAGATGGTTTCAACTCTGTTGTATTGTCTGCAACAGACTAAGTTCAATATTAGATTCAACAAGAATGAAGTCTCTTTGAGCTGTGAACAGTCTATCAGCACTCCTCTGGGATCAACATTTCACTCTTCCTCCCAGGGTCCTGATCACTCCTTCATACATATCTGCATTAGAAAGGATTGGAAACACCCTTTGGTTTGGTAAAATCTCTTTGAGATTATTCTACATACGATACATTAATAAACATACCTCCTGTAGTCTTTACCTTAGTTATGATAGCATCATTCATGCATTATTCATCCAGTAAATACTGACTGAGGGTTTAGTATGTGCAAGAATTGTACTAGTACTGGCCACTTGGTTGTTCAAGCTGGAAACCTAGGAGCCATCTCAAATACACTTTGTCCCTTACTCCCCACATACGAGATCAGCCACCAAACTGGTGTCTATGCTACCTTCAAGTATCTCTTATATTTTTGTCCCCCCTCCACCCACTCTGCATTCACTGTGTTGGTAAAGACAAGCTAAGCCCAGCAGAGTAAGAGGCACTCTATTTAGGAGGCACTCAGCAAGAGTGAGAGGGAAAGGGAATGAAGATGTGACCCCCGTGAGATGCACTGTGTTATCATCCTGGTTACTGTTGAGCAGTGACACAACAATCGCTCAGCGAATCCTGAGACTTTTCTGGAAGGGTTACAAGGAGAAACCACATCTTGGACTAGTCTACAAGAGGGGGAAGCTATCTGCTGACCTCTCTCCTGGCTCCATTTGTCATTGGTGAAGGTTTACCCCCTGAGAGCTGAAAGCCCCTGAAATTCTTCTGGGTTGTATCATCTGGACACTTGGTGGCTCCCAGGAAGGCAGATCCCATGCCCAACATGTGGTTCGTCATCAACTTTCAAAAGTAGAGCAGCAGCTTGACACAGGCGAAGCTCAGACCCAGAGAGAGGAAAGAGGCAGTCAGAGGATCTGAGGCAGTACACAGGTGTGTGTCTCATTATGAAAAAAAGACTTCAGGGGGCGCCTGGGTGGCTCAGTTGGTTAAGTATCTGACTCTTGTTTTAGCTCAGGTCATGATCTCACGGTTCATGAGTTCAAGCCTCATATCCAGCTCTGTCAGCAAGGAGTCTGCTTGGGATTCTCCCTCTTTTCTTTCTCACTCCCTCTCTCTCCCCCCGACCCTGGCTCAGGCTTCTCTCTCTCAAAATAAATAAATAAACTTTAAAATATAAATAAGTAAATAAATAAAAGACTTCATACTTTTTCCTTGTATCTGCCTTGTATCTTCGTATCTGCCTACAAAGTGGGTTTCGTACCTCTCATTCATTTCCTTCTAATCCATTCTTCACACTGTACCCAGAATGATCTTTGCAAGACTCTAATCTTTGACTAGCTCTCTTTAAACTCTATAATAAGATTCCACATTTATACTGTAGCATGTCAGGTTCCATGGTCTCCCCTGAGCTGTTACTTTCTTACTAAAGACAATTTTTATCAATAGAATCAGATAGGCATTCCTCTCAAGTTCTTTGTTAACCCTTAATGGTGTATTTTCTGAATCAAAAATTAATACACTCATTATAAAAAATTTGGAAAATACAAAAATATCAAAAAGGAAATAAAAACCGATTGCCTTGATGAGAAAACTCTTAATTAACATTGGGAGTACATTCTTGGACAGATTTGTCTGTGTGTATATATGCATTCTTTTAATTCTCATATGCATTTGACTAGTTCAGTCAGGAGAGCATGCAACTCTTGATCTCAGGGTTGTGACTTTGAACCTCACATTGGGTATGGAGATTACATTAAAAAAATTAAATCTTACAAAACATTATACCTCAAGAATTACTGTGTTGAAGTTTACATTCAAATGAAAATACATGTCAAGATCACCTAAATGATTGAATTTGATAACGTGCACCTTACTACAATTTTTCATTTCTTTGTTTCATTTCCTTAACTATTACATTTTAGAAATATAGCACATTTAAAAAGCCCTCTTAGACATAACCCCTTCTCAGTGTATGTCCCCGCTTTGTTTTAAATAAAATAGCTTAATAATAAACTTAATAGATAATCTAAAAATCATAACTGCAACTATTAACTTCTATTCTATTGGGAGAGATAATTGAAGGGAATTATAATTAGCTGTTTCCCACATCATGGCCTAAAACTAGATACAAAATTTGCCCTACATTAAAAGTTTGGCAAGAAATTGTTTTGTGATTCTATAAATACCAATATAAGATTTTTACTTTTTTATTGTCAGTACATTGACATTTTAGCATCACAAATTACTTTCTCCCAATCTATCACATATGGACCCTTCATGGCAGTTGATAAAATTGCTGTGTGTTGGGGCACCTGGGTAGCTCAGTTAGTTGAGTGCCTGACTTCGGCTCAGGTCGTGATCTCTCAGTTCAGGAGTTCAAGCCCCACATTGGGTTCACTGCTGTCAGCCTGTCAGCACAGAATCTGTTTCAGATTCTCTGTTCCCCTCTGTCCCCCCACCCCTGCTTGCACTCTCCCCAAAATAATAAATATGTTAAAAATAAAATAAAATTCTTCTAAGTCATCAAAAAAATCGCTATGTGTTAAAAAAATCAAATGTTCAAAACCAAATTTTGAAAACAATAGCAGCAAAAGTTGATCTTTTTTTTTTTAAATGTTTATATATTTTTGACAGAGAGAGACAGAGCATGAGTGGGGCAGGGGCAGAGGGAGACACAGAATCTGAAGTAGGCTCCAGGCTCTGAGTTGTCAGACAGAGCCTGAAGTGGGGCTCGAACCCCCAAATTGTAAAATCATGACCTGAGCAGGAGTCAGATGCTTAGCTGACTGAGCCACCTAGGCACCCCGGAGAAAGCTGATCTTTAAAAAATCATTAAGCCTTATTAAAATTGCAATGGTATGTCTAACGAAAACAATGAAGACAGTAAATACCAATCACATATATAATCATTTAAGGTTTTAAAGTCTATTATTCAAGAAAAATGAAATCAGACTAAATCTATATTAGTATTATCAAGATTCTGTTAGAGGAACAGAATCAACACCATCCTAACTTTCCCAAATATTATTTTGGACCACCACTTCAGTTAGATTAAAACTGGGGGGGGGGGAATGCCATTACACAAAAATGATCTTAGAAAGGCATAGTTATAATTCTGGATACTGGGAAAATTAACTATTCAGTCTTTATTTAATGACTGGAAATCTTATTCCTTGAGAAAGTAGTAACACATTTATTATTTTTAAAAAATTTAATGTTTATTTATTTTTGAGAGAGAGACAGAGTACAAGCAGGGGAGGGACAGAGAGACAGAATCCAAAGCAGCCTCCAGACTCTGAGCTGTCAGCACAGAACCCGATGCAGGGCTTGAACTCACCAGCTGTGAGATCATGACCTGAGCCTAAGTATGATGCTTAACCAACTGAGCCACCCATGTACTCCAATATTAACACATTTATAAATCAAAGAATTCTCTTGTCTATTGATTTATTAGAGAATCACTTAGGGTTCATTAGTTAAGCACTCAAATTATTTTACTTAATACAATTAGAAAAGAAATGTCTGCATGTTGGCCGTGTTTCATTTTACACATTACATTGTTCTCTTAGGGTTTCGGTCAGGGGGTGTCAATCATAGAAGGCAAAGCATCCCAATCTCAACTAAGGTTCCAATTATATTTAAATGATTTAAATTGTACATAATTATTTTTGAAATCTAAGTTTTCAAAGAAGTTTTTAAATAAAACCTAACCTGATTCACATAAGCTACCAGCTTAATTTATACTAAAGAAACTAAGCTTTAAAAAAATTTTTTTAAGGTTTATTTATTTTTGAGAGAGAGACAGAGCACAAGTGGGGGAGGAGCAGAGAGAGAGGGAGACACAACATCTGAAGCAGGCTCCAGGCTCTGAGTTGTCAGCACAGAGCCCGATGCGGGGCTTGAACCCACAAACTGCAAGATCATGACCTGAGCTGAACTCAGATGCTCAACTGACTGAACCACCCAGGTGCCCAAGAAACTAAGCCTTTTTAGTTATAAAAAGCAGATCACATGGTCTTATAAAAACCAAGGTTCTGATGTACATAATGAGTCTAAGTCAGTATCACAAAGGCTATATGACATTCTAAAAACTTTCAGCCAAAAATAAGGTCAAACTATGGTTGCACATAAACAAAACTGCAGCTTATGATGAAAGTGGCAACAAGTCATAACTTCTATATCACTTACGATGGGTTCTACTAAACTTCCCATGGGATATAACAGATGGCAATGTTTGATAGTTTCTGGAAAATGAAAGTTATCAGAGCAACACATAAAGAATATATTAGATACTAGAAAATAGAAAAGTCCAAAGCATTAATGCGGTTAAAAAATGAACTGGATGTGAAGGAAACATCTCTAAAACATAGAACCAAATCATGTCACTTTATTCCTACTTATAAATCTGTTTTTAATAACAATATTATTGTTATCATACTTAATATTTTTCTTTAGAGAGAGAGTCTGTGGGCAGGAGAGAGGGGCAGAGAGAGAGAGAGAGAGAGAGAGAGAGAGAGAGAGAGACTACCAAGAGGGCTCCATGCTCCATACAGAATCTGATGCAGGGCTCAGTCCCATGAACCATGAGATCATGACCTGAGCTGAAATCAAGAGTCGGATGCTTAACTGACTGAGTCACCCAGGTGCCCCTGTTTTTAATAATTATTTTTTAAAGGAAAACATTTATTTCTGTAATGCAACAGGCAGTGATTTTTTTTCTACTCCCTGACTACTGTGCGGTCTTCAGCCATCCTCTAGGCTAGCATTATCTCATCAAGACTTCTCCCTGAAGTCAGCTTGTCATGTTTTCAGCAGGACTTTGTGTTAGCTAGTCTGCAAAGTTCCCTTTTCTTTCCAACCCTGGCCTCCTGCCAGCCTGACTCTCTTCTCAGTGTCCTGTCCTCTCCCTCGCCGGAGCAGGGGAAGGACGTGCTTGAGTGTCTGCATTGCCTGTTTTCCACCAGCTACATGTGGGGCATGGGGAACTACTCTGCATACCCACGAGAGGACATTGCTTCTGGGCCACACACTGCTGATGGAGCACCTCCTCTCTTGCACCTTCTCTCTGCCTATTCCCAGAGGAGAAAGCCAGTAGGTGTAAGGTTCTCTGTCTCACCTGAACCTATTTGGATGTTTCTCTTGCCTCCCTACACAGACTGTACCCTAAGAGGGATAAATTGTGGATACTGCCATCCAACCTCCTTTCCCTGATCTTTCCTTTTCTCTCTCCTCTCCTCTCCCTAAACTCAAACTTGTCCTAAGCTTTCCCTTCTTGGCAGGAAGGTGCACACCACTCCTGTGCAAGGTGACATTTGCCTTTTCTCTTCTCTAGGGCCACAGTGATAGGATGATGGCAGAGGAACACAGTTTATGGCAGGAATGAAAAAACACACCAATATTTTCTAGATAATCCTCATTATGCTATGGTAAGTGGTATCCACTGTGGCTGATAAATTTACAGTTTTCAAAGCACTTTCTTATCTGCTATCTCACTATCGTCATGTTGGGTGTACAGGATGGTTGGGTTCCCAGAAAACAGACTCTAAGATGGAAATTTACACACAAGAATTTTCTGGGGGCGAGTGAGTGCTCTCAGAAACAGCCTCTGCGAGGGCGTGAGAGGAAACCGCACTGGGCCCAGAGAGACATTGGACTGTGATGCTGTGTAACGGGGGGCGTGGCCGACCTCACAAGGAGCTCTGGAGTTGGGATAGTCCTTTTCATATTTTCCCCAAATTGCATCCTTTATAGCTCTGAATTGACAGTCATTGGATATGAGCTGCTTCCTGGGAAGGGGACATGACCTTGGAAGAGACAGCTGCCTTCAGCAGCCAGCAATTCTCTAGAGAGACTTAGATGAGCACTGTTAGCAGACAAACCACAGGCAGCTGCAGTCCTGAAGGCAAACAGGGGGGCCCATCACAGTATCCACTGTATTTTACCAAAAGTGAACTTGCTTCCTGCCTGTTCTCCATATTTTATGCCTGGGAACCTGGGACACAGGTTCAGTAACTAGATCAAGTTTCCAGAGCGAGTAAGTGATTTACATATTTTATTTCATTTGCCCTGTAAAATAACTCTATTGGGTATATATTGTTAGCTCCCTTTTATGGACCAGGCTATTGAGAGTCAGAAAGTTTCAGTGATGCCTCCAATTGTTCGAGGCCGGCAAATTGTAGAACAAAGATCCAGGTGATCTCATTCCACGTCTATGCTTTCTGTATCTCACACACTAACTTGATCTTGCCAAATTGTGTGGAATAGAGGAATTTTAGAACTGGAAGACACTTCTGGAAAATAGTCTAACCCACTCATTTCTCAGAAATAAAAAAACTTCCTATATTGGTCAATGAGATAAGGCTGGTGAATAACATCTCTGGGCCTCAGTTTTTTATCGTTAAATGGGATGAGTTCCCCAACTACAGGGATTCAACCCGTTGAAAACAGGTGGAACAGGCCAGTGCAGGGTCAAGCCAGTAGAGAGACCAGAGTTAACATTTTAAGTTTTGGGGGTGACTTGCACAGAAAACGAACTAATGATTTAATAAATTCTACTAGTTTAGAATTTTATTAAAGATGGACAAGTTTCCAGAAAACAAAAACAAAAACAAAAGTGCTTTCTGGCAGGTTTTGATTAGAAGTTACATCGTAGGAGGTATGTGCCATGAATAATTCTGACTGATACCCAGAATTCAAAATCACACAACTCCCCATTCTCAGACAAATAAAATAGCCCAGCTCAGTCTGCTGTGTATAAAGAAAACACCAGAGTTCCTTCCTCTGAACTTTGGAACTGTTTGTGACATAAAAACAAAAGATCCAAAATATTTTTGTGCTTTGTCATGTAGGCTGAGGTCCTGAAACACCACCACTTAAATTTCGGTCATAGGGCTTATTTATCCACAGGTGATCACAATTCTGCTTTATCAGTTCCTTAGTGTGGAGCTTGGAATTTAAGAAAGTCTCTGAATTGATTATGTCACTGTTTCTCTTCTGGAAAACTCACATATGAATTTATTTTCCATATTTTAAACATGACAACATAGAGAGTTCTATTCATAAAGTTGTTTGTGACAACAATACTATCTTTTAAAAAAATTTTTTTAATGTCTTTATTGTACTTTGAGAGACAGAGACAGAGAGTGAGCAGGGGAGGGTCAGAGAGAGAGGGAGACACAGAATCTGAAGCAGGTTCTAGGCTCTGACCTGTCAGCAGAGCTCAACATGGGGCTCGAACCCATAGTCTGTGAGATGACGACCTGAGCTGAAGTCAGATGCTTAACCAACTGAGCCACCCGGGCAACCCCAATGCTACCTTTTTAAGAACAAAATGGATGAGTCAACCCAAAATTTAAAATAATAATAATGATAAATGTCTTTCAGTTTCCCTGGTTCAGAAATCCTAGAGCAGCTTGGCTAGATGGCTCTGACTTGAGGTTTCTCAAGAGGTTGTATGTAGTCAGAGGTCAGCAGAAGCCGTGTGAGGCTGAAGGACTCATTTCCAAGAGGGCTCACTCACATGGCTGGCAAAGTGGTGCTGGCTATTGGGGAGACCTCAGTTCCTTTCCACATGAACTCTCCATGTCTAAGGACACCAAGTGTCCTTAGAATCTGGTAACTGGCTTCTCTCAGAGTGAGCAGTCCAAGAGAACAAGGTGGAAGCTGCAATGCCATCATAAACCAGCCTGAGGGATTACCCATCTTTGCCCATTCATAACTCAGAGCACTGCTCAGCACTGATTAAATGTAGGAGGAGACTATACAAAGACTTAAAAACAAGGAGATGAAGATCATTGTAGACCATCTTGGAAGAGGAGGAGTTAGCTGATGCATGAATTCCGGTCATTTAGATTATCATGAATCATAAGTTGCCTGGCTAGCTCAGTAGGAAGAGCATGAGACTCTTAATCTAGGGGTTGTGAGTCTGAGCTCCATGTGGGCATAGAGCCTACTAAGAACTATAAACAAAGAAACATGAATTAAACATGTACAGTGAGAGAGGTCTGACTTCTCTTCTTGTCTTCGTCTAGAGAAAAGGAAATGCGATGATTGCTGAGAGAGATTCAAGATGGAAAATCCAAACCCTTCAAGAATATTTACACAGAACTCAGAACCTCATTCTGGGAGGGTTGAGTGGTCCATCTGGGTGCTCTCCACCTTCTGACACCAGGCTGATTAACCTCCAAAATTGCAAGCCAAGTGTTAAAGTGGTTATATGATTTAAAGGCAAGTAGGCACAGCCAGCAATGGGAAATATCAGCTGTGATATCTATAATTCAAGCACTCGTGTGTGAGAAACTTCTCTCTCCTACTTGATATCTCAACTCTGCCAGAGCCCTCATGCTATACTGGAGGTGGGGCTCGATCTTATAAACCATGAGATCATGACCTGAGCCAAAATCAAATGCCTGATAATTAACCAACTGAGCCACCCAGGGAACATCCTATATCAAAGGATTTGAGTCATTGCTAGAGGGCTACATGCTCAAAATATCTGACTTCCCAGCCCCAATTTCCAGCTCTCATCTCTAGTTGGATGGCTAATCAATATCTAAAGTATGTCATGTCCAAAGCAGAACTCTTACTTTTCACCCCTTTAATACCAAAACCTGTTCTTCTAAATTTTAATACATCTGCAACTCAGGTAGGTAACCTAAAGAATACCTTTGATTCTTGGGGCACCTGAATGGCTCAATCAGTTAAGCATCGGACTTCAGCTCAGGTCATGATCTCATGGTTCATGGGTTTGAGTCCCACATCTGGCTCTTTGCTGTTAGCATGGAGCCTGCTTCAGATCCTCTGTCCCCATCTTTCTCTGCCCCTCCCTGACCCACACATGTGCACTTTCTCTTTTTCTCTCTCTCTCTCAAAAATAGATAAACATTGAGAAAAAGAATATCCTTGATCCCTCCTTTTCCTCAACTCTGAAATCTAAATCATCAGTACCTTTTATTAATTCTCCAAATCTCTTCCAAATTCTTTCACTCTTTTCCATCTCTACCACCGTTAATCTCCACCGTTACTGTCACAACTCTAAACTAAGTCACCTCTACTTGAATGAAGTAGAAGAACTTCATTTCCACTTTTGAAGCTCTCTCCTTTCCATTTTCCATTCCACATGCAGTGTGGTAGGTGTCCCAGGAAGCCAGCGGACAGCACCACATCGCTGAGCTCCTGACATGTGAGTATTAGAGAGAGTCCTCCTTCTTCCCAGTTTATCCAAAGAGCCCTAAAACCAAGTACCACCAATATTTACATCATCTTTTTCCTTGTACTCTCATTTAGACTTAGGAATGGTCTTTGTAGACTCTTTCTGTTTGGTTAGAACCACTATAGTACAAATCTGTGATCCTAGAAAATTGAAGCAGATTTAATTATAGCTGACACATTACAATAGCTATTATAATTTATTGTTACCCTACAGTTAGCAGTGTATGATGAGAATACATGCATCAATATAATTTTCAACATCAACCTTTTAAACAAGTCAGTCCTATCATTCCCCCACCCCCACCCCAGATGATAGAAATCTTTGGTGCAGTGAGGGATAAAAGTGGAAACTGGGAGCCAATCAGTAGCATTATAAGTAAAAAAGAAAGTCAAATTTGGAGTATATATGACAAAGAAGCCAAATGAAAATGATGATAGATGTAGAGCTTTAGTTAAACATAGAGGGTATATTCTTTTAAAAATATTTAGAGGCATATAAGTTATGCTTATTGTTTTTAGGAGTATAGGACTAGAAGGTTATTTTGACCAGGAAGAAAGTCATCGGAGTCATGAAAAACTCACCAAATGTGACCACTTCACAGAGAAAATAGCGTGTAAAGTAACTGAGGGAAGAACCTAAAAGCTTCTGGTAAAATATTAATTTCTTAGGCTTTTCTCATTTTACTTTTTGTTTGGAGTTCGAAAAAGGGTATTGATGGTTGAATGATCTTTTCAGATATTATGTATACACTTAGAGACTGTATTTTTCTTATAGCTAAAAATATAAGAAATGTTCTTCATAAACAGAAAAAGTCTGAAACTGGAACCAGCTCTTTTGACCATGTTAATAATGAGACTTGCCTTGGGTAAAACAAATTTAAACCAAATTTACACTGAATGATTCAGAGGATTGCTCTGGCATTTTTTCTTTGGATTTTGAAATTCCTACTTTGAGTGTTAAGAAAGGTCGTTAAACTCATTACCAAAGACTGATTCAATCAGAGTATGATTCAGGGTTGCTGAAAATACTTTGTTTTTCTTCCTTGTTTGTGGTCTATCTGCATTTACCCCCTGACCTAGGTAAAAATGTATAATGTAGTTTACTTTTTAAATAGCCTTTTAACTTTTAATGTATATTCTGCTATAACAAAATAAAGAGATGATTATTTACCATAAACCAGTAATGATGCCATGCTTCAGTGATGCCAGTCTCCACGACTACATCAACATTAGATAAGGAGTTTCAATTCTAGTTTCAAAACACTGTGAATATATCTGGCAGACATATTATAAAATTTTAAAACAAACTAATAAAAAAAGGACTTCCCCCCAATAATTTGATTTCATTTTAATCTTGGAACTCTACCATACTTTTGGAAGAAGGAAGAGTCTTTAGCTCAAATAAATAATAACAGGATTTGAACCTGTCAATACATTTGAGCATCACAGAGACATGGAGTGAAATGGCAGAGCCCCATTTATTGCTTTTTGCCCTTAGTTGATACAATTGTAAGATACATAGTTTTTTTCATGTTTATTTATTTTTGAGAGAGAGAGAGAGAAATTATGCAAGGAAGGGGCAGAGGGAGAGGGAAGCAGGCTCCAGCCTCTGGCTGTCAGCACAGCCTGACGCAAAGCTCAAACCCACTAAAGCGTGAGATCATGACCTGAGCCTAAGTCTGACACTTAGTCACCCAAGAGCCCCGTAAGATTTAAAATAAGCCCCAAAGAATCAAAAGTCTAGGTTCTTTCTAGCCCTACACACTTGTCCACTGGGTGGCCTATATATATTATAAGACACTGACCACTTCTGACCTTCATTTTGTGTTTTCAAAACAGAAGCAATACCACTGACTTCCCAGAGTCATTTTGAGATTTAAGCTAGATAATGAATGTGAAACTGCATAGTACTGAACAAATATAAGACATTGTTCAATTCTTAATGTGAAGATGAGTATTTTGGGATAGGTGCTGCCTATTAAATAAAATATATCAGTATATTTTAAGAGCAAATACATACTCTTCTCCATCTTTAAATTTTAAATTGAGTATTAACAGAGAGATGGCCTTTTTGAAGAATTATAGAAGGAAAACATGATCCAAAAATTCAAGGAAAAGAGACATGGCAAAACAAATTGATTTATTAGAAATGTAAATGTAAATGTAAATTTAGAAAACGTAATGAAACTTATACAATTAGTCAAAATCAATTTGTTGGACAGAGCTAGAAATCAGTTCTCAAAATGGAATCAAAGAAGTGTCAGCATCCATTAATTGGTAAGTCTTTAAATATCTTATTAAATTAAAGGAAAATGGACAACCATGTACTGGATACCAGGCTGCTTTTTAGGAACTTTGGAATTATTTTTTTTTAATTTTTTAATGTTTATTTATTTTGGAGAGAGAGAGACAGAACACAAGCAAGGGAGGGACAGAGAGAGAGAGGGAGACACAGAAGCTAAAGCAGGCTCCAGGCTCCGAGCTGTTAGCACAGAGCCTGATGCAGGGCTCAAACTCACGATCTGTGAGATTATGATCTGAGGCAAAGATGCACACAACCAACTGAGCCACCTAGGTGCCCGCATAATTACTTTTATATTTTGATTTGTATTTATGGTATGAGTAAGATAGTCTGAAAACACTGCAAGTGCTTTCTTCACTTGATGCAGCTAATAAATCACCTAGACTTCATATAAGTGAAGAGAGATCTCCACGACAGGGCTGTGCGGCCCTGCTCACAGGTTTCTTTGACTCTCTCTCTCTCTAGCTTTTTGCTCTACCTCATCTAACACAATGCCTTTGCTGGGAATGAGCCATATCATTGCAGATTGGTCCAAGCCAGGTTTTTATTTCTCCCCCTCAGTGCACATTTTTCTTTCTACCACTGTTTCCCATGTGCTTGATGTGTTGTTATAGGTGTGGTTTATGCTGCAGACAACATAAGCTAATAACAATCATCAAAAGGTTTATATTCCCAGCCTCAAATCTACAGATTAGTGAATGAATGTATATACATTGTGTTTCATGTTTTCAAAAAAGGTTTAATTTATATTTTTAGGACACGACTCTTTAAATTATTTTTTTCTTGTTCACTAAGCAACTACCAGTTCTGATGTCAAAAAAGAAGGTTGGGAAGGTGTCTCCTCAGAGGACAGATCTAGGATCAATGATTTCAGTCATAGAGAGAGAGATGCTGGCTTAGTTCAGGTAAGGAATTTCCAATGATCAGAACTGTTCCTCCAAAGTGCTTCCTTTGTGGATAATCCTGCAATTGGGAGGTTTCATGAGAGGCTGATAAATAATTGTTAGTGCTGTTCATTCATCCACTCACCCATTCACTAACATGATCATTGAAAATGTTTTGAGTACCAACTACATGCTCAATATATAGTTGATATAATGGAAGATCCCATGGTGAGAGCCACAGGAGACTATGGGCCTTAGGGTAGAGGACTCAAGTTCGGACGGTGGAGAGGATGGGGCAAAGAAGAGGCTGAACCCAATAGCTTGCTTTTCTGTTTGGAGTGCACTGGTCCACCTGGGGCTTGTTAGTAGTGCAGAATTTCATCCCCCACTTTCACCAGACTACTTTCTAACAAGATCCCAGGGTGACCTTGTGTTTGAAAAACAGTGTTTTAGATTTCCTTCTAACCTTGCAATGATATGTTTCTATGACTCTATATCCTTCCCTGTCAATACTGAAAGATCCTGAAGAGTAAGTGACTTTTAAAAGGCATAGAGCCAAGGAGTAGCTTTCCAATATGGGACCAAATTTTCAGGATGTCACCCAGTCTAGACGTAAGTTTCCAGATCAGTCCTGAAAAGTGTTACATCCCAATATGACTTCTCTTTGATCATTCTATTGGCAGTCTCCTTCCCTACACCTCTGTTCTTCCCTATTGTAGCATCTGCCTGACTCTAGAATTCCACAAATTGTTAAGGATTAAATCAAGCCTGAAAGAAAGTCCTATTTACATTTGAGTCATACCAATGTTGATATCTCTCCAATATTCCACACTTATTGTGAGAAATTTGAATTTTTCTTAGTAAAAAATAAAGTCAAACACACACACATGAAAACACTTAATATATATCAGAATGTGTCATCTTCTGCTTAAATACTTCTCATGTTTGACATCATGATAAAAATTCAAACTGCTGACCATGGCCCAAGGGCTCTAAAAATGATATTTCCCTACAATTCCTTAAGCCATAGTCTCTCTTGCTTCTTCATCTGCCCTGCCCTTCTGTCAGTACTAGAGCTTTGTTCTACATTAGGACCTTTGCACAGGTAGTTTTTTCTGCATAAATAACTCTTTCCCAACAGGGCACCTGGGTGTCTCAGTCATTTGGGTGTCAGTCTTGGCCCTAGGTCATGATCTCACTGTTCCCAAGTTTTGGCCCCATGTCAGGCTCTGTGTTGACTGCTCAGAGCCTGGAGCTTATTTAGGATTCTGGGTCTTCCTCTCTCTCTCTGCCCCTCCCTCAGTCATGCTCTGTCTCTCTCAAAAATAAACTTAAAAAAAATTTTTTTAAATAACTCTCCCCCTGACTTTCAGAGGCACAGTCTTCTCATCACCTAAGTCTTGGCTTGGATGTCACATTTTCAGCAAGGACTTCCCTGATCCCCCCATGTAAAGAAGATCCTGCCATTATTCTCTTTTACAGTCCGTGTTTACTTTCTTCAGTGTACTTCATTAATGATCTCTGTGGCTTTATTAGGTTTTTGACTCAATTACTGACCCTTCTCTCCCCAACCCCTTCCCAGTTTGTAATATTTGTAAGCATAGAGACACTGTCTTTTTTTCCATAGCACTGTGCCTAGATCACAGTAGATTTACAATAAATATTTCCTAAATTAATGAATATAGTAAAGTCACTTTTTTATTTGAAAGCTTTATTTGCCTTAAATGAAATTATAAACAATTATAACCATTTGCAGAAACGTCTCACAAACATGAAATAGAATAGCTTCCATCTTTGATTGCAAAAGTAACGTAATTATAGAATGAAGATGATAAATATTCTTTCTTAAGCCTGGAACATGTTTTGTCAGCTGTAACCTTGGTATTACTATAGGTGTGTTGAAATGTAATTTTTCCAGAAGTAGATGACATCATTTTAGTACAATCTCTTTTCTTTTTAAATCTTCAACAGTGCTATTAATCAAACACAAAGCCTATAAAATGAGCCTAGTGTCATCTTGTCCTTTGCTGGTTTCCTGATTGGAAAGCTCACCCTTGGCCTGTGACCACATTCATTTGGCAGAAAGTCAGTTTATTTGATGGGTAAGGACATCAAAATGTTTCTTTTGTTGGTTAAATTAATTCTCTTCCCCCCAAAATACAATATAAATGGAACTGATGTGTTAAATAAACCCACAGATACTATTTCTCCTAATTCATCAAATGCTACTACTGTAGCTCATGCCTGAGAAATACAGTAGGTGACATGAGGGACACTAGTACCAGATAGAAGCTCAGCAAGGTGGCCAGCCAGATACTGCCCTTGGCTGGCAGAGCTCATCTTCTTTCTCTCCCTTTTCATTAAGATTGTAGATTTTTTTGAGAATAAAGATGGTATCCTCTTCCTTTGCAATTTTGCACACATAGAAGCTAACTGGTTGATTCACAATATTACTTATTATGCACCAAGACTCCAGGTTTGGACTCCAGGGAAGAATGGTCCACATAGTACAAACTATTTAGGTTGGAAACACAATACTTACTTCTACCAAACAAAAACCTCCCATCTGCCTCATTGAACAACACTACTAACATGTAATGATTGCAATTAAGATGATATTGTTGAATACACACTATATTCTAGGCATTGCTCTTTATGATGCACACAACATGATCTGATTTAGTACCCTATTATAGCATGCTGTCCATTGAAATGTATGAGGAAGAGCTAATGTAGAGAACAGGCTAATAAAGAACCAATGTAAGAAATTTCATTGTTTGCTTGTTTGTTTTCCAACTTTACTGAGATATAATTGACGTAAGTTTAAAGTGTACAGTGTGAAGAGCTGATACATGCATACATTGGGCAATGTTTACCACAGTAAGGTTAGTTAACACATCCTTTACCTCACATAATTATCATTTTGTTATTACTGTTAGGCTGAGAATATTAAAGCTCTCCTCTCAGCTTTCAGTGCAGTATTGATAACTATAGTCACCGTGCTGTGCATTTGGCCCCAGGAGGTTATTCATCTTACACCTGAAAGGCCAAAGCCTTTGACCTACATCTCTCCATTTCCCCAGCATTCAGCTCCTTGCAACTACCATTCATTCTACTCTGTTTCTGAAGTTGATGTTTTTTGATTCCATATGTAAGTGACATCATATAGTATTTGTCTTTCTCTGACTTCTTTCATTTTGCATAATACCCTAGAGGTCCATCCGTGTTACACTTCATGGCAAGATTTCTTTCTTTTTATGGCTGAATAATGTTCAATTTTATATATACCACATTTTCTTTATCCATTCATCCATCAGTGGATACTTAGGTTGTTTTCATGTCTTGGCTGTTGTGAATGATGCTGCAATGAACATGGTAATGAAGATATCTCTTTGAGATCGTGTTTTCATCTTCTTTAATTTTATTATCATTTTTCTTAATGCTCATTTATTTTTTAGAAAGAGAGAGAGAGAAATAATGAGTTGGAAAGGGGGCAAACAGATAGGAGGACAGAGGATCCAAATAGACTGTGTGCTGACAGCAGCAAACCCATTGTAGGGCTCGAACTCACTAACTGTGAGATCATGATCTGAGCCCAAGTCAGACACTCAACTGACTGAGCCACCCAGGTGCCCCGATTTCATCTTCTTTCAAATATATATTCAGAAGTGGGATTGCTGGATCATAGGGTACTCTATTTTTAATTTTTTGAAGAATCTCCATACTGTTTTTCACAGTGGCTAGACCAAATTATATCCCCACCAGCAGTGCACAAAAGTCCTTTTTCTCCACATCCTCACCAACACTTATCCCTTCTCTTTTTGGTGATAGCCATTCTATCATATGTGAGGTGATATTTCATTATGGTTTTCATTATGGAAAAAATGTGTAGTTCCTCTACTTCCTCTACTCATTTTCTTTCTTTCTTTCTTTCTTTCTTTCTTTCTTTCTTTTTTTCTTTTTAGAGAGAGAGAGGAGGCGGGGAGAGGGGGAGAGGGAAAGAGAGAATCTTAAACAGGCTCCATGCTCTGGCTAAAGCCCAGTGTGGTGCTTGATCCCACAGCCCTGGGATCATGACCTGAGCTGAAATCAAGAGTCAGACACTCAACCAGCAGAGCCACCCAAGATCCCCCTTCTGTTCATTTTTTACTCAGTCTTTTTTTTTTTGCTATTGAGTTATATGAATTGCTTATATATTTTGGAGACTAACCTCCTATCAGTTATGTATTTTGCCTTTACTGCTTGTTTATTAACACATTTACCAGCAAAGTCTGGGTTCATTCTCCTTTTCCTTGGGTCTTAGGGTTGGAAACAGTGTCATGCGAGCAAGAGAAAAATTTGCCTTCATTCATTTTTTACCTCATGCTATTGTATTATACTCTCCTTATTTTCCTGATGAGGAAGTTGAGGTAGATTTAGACCTCAGGGGTAGTATGTATTAAAGTCAGACTTAGATTGTGGCTTATCTGATTCTAGAGTTCACAGACATGACAAATTTTCTACAAACTGCCTCTAGTGTCTATGTATTGGTTTATTTTATCACTCTCAAAAAGCAACCTTTATTTTTAAGAAAATAAAATCAAGGAAATATTTAAAAACACATTAGGAATAGAATCTAGGAACATAGGTTCTAACCAGCATCTATTACAAATGATGAACTTTGGAAGTGACCTAACTTCTCTCCTCAATGAAGTATTTGGATAAGAAATTCTATGATTTCATTTCAAGACTCTTATGAGCAACTTTACCAAAAAATAAAAAGGTCATCTTCAGGCTCATATATAACACACACCTGTATTTTTTACTTGTCATAAACATTAGCTAGCTGCTATTTTATGTTTGCTTCATAATTATAATTTTCTAAGCCATTAAGTTCAGAGAGTAGTGATTTAGAATAAATTACCATAAAAATATTTTATAAGTATACCTATCACACTTTTTTAAAAGTTTATTTATTTTTGAGAGAAAGAGACACAGAGCATGAGCAAGGGATGGTCAGAGAGAGAGGGAGACACAGAATCAGAAGCAGGCTCCAGGCTCTGAGCTGTCAGCACAGAGCCCAACGTGGGCCTTGAACCCATGAACTGTGATGTGAGATCATGACCTGAGCCAAAGTCGGCTGCTTAACCCACTGAACCACCCAGGCGCCCCTACCTGTCACTCTTTATTGCTTATATTAATTATAAATAGAAGTTCAGTATCATTGGGGTGCCTGGGTGGCTCAGTTGTTTGAACGTCTGACTTTGGCTCAGGTCATAATCTCATAGTTAGTAAGTTTGAGCCCCACGTTGGGCTATGCACTGAGAGTGCAAAACCTGCTTCGGATTCTCCGTCTCCCTCTCTGTTGGCCCCACAAGCATGTGTGTGCATATGCACACATGTACTCAATCTCTCTCAAAAATAAACATTAAAAAATCTTTTTTAAAAAGTCAGTGTCATGAAAAGCTAGACAACCAGGAGTTTTTAACCTGATTGCACATTAGAAAACCTGGCTAAGGATTGGAGAGAATGAGGGAGTAACTTTGAAAAAATGTGATCTTAGGGACCTCATAGATGATTATATGAGAATCTCTGGAGTGGGACCGTGGTATCAATATTTGTGAAATGTCCCCTTTCCTGTGATTTTATATTTTTTAATTGTTTATTCATTTTTGAGAGACAGAGTGCGAGTGGTGGAGGAGCAGAGAGAGAAGGAGACCACTCCTATGACTTTAATGTAGAGATGGAGTTTACAACTACTGATCTAGAATAAATCACATGCATTACACTAAAGTTTCTGATTCTTGCTCAACTGCTTTCTCAAGAGCTCATTAATTCAGTAACACAGGGGTTTAATGGGTCAATTGTTAATACAAAAACAATATTTCCTTATTCTAATAGTATGATTTGGGCTTATAAGCTTATATTTCATCAGCAATCCCAAATCAGCCATTATAGTTTGCTTTATGACTATGTCATCTTTGAATCTTTGATAGGCGTAGAACTGTTCCGTATCTAAGTACTTGATTTAAAAAATTTTTAAGTATTTTTATTTTATTTTTTAGAAAGAGAGTGTGAACAGGGAAGGGGCAAAGAGAGAAGAGACACAGAATCTGAATCAGGCTCCAGGCTCTGAGCTCTAGGCACAGAGCCTGATGTGGGTCTTGAACTCACAGACTGTGAGCTCATGACCTGAGCTGAAGTTGGACACTTAACTGACTGAGCCACTCAGGTGCCCCAGTACCTGATATATTTTTTTTAATATGAAAGCAAGATGAGCATCTGGCTATCTGAAAAAAAGGAAAAAGAAAAAGAAAGTTGTGGTTTGAGAATTTGCATTTTGAAGTTTCCTTATAAATTCTAATAAGTTGGCTTATTTTTGAAATGTTTTAAGAGTAAAACAATGATATAATTTTGTATTTTGCTTTCAAATTCTTCAACAGTTCTTGAAGGTCAACAGAAATGGGATCTGGAGGTTTTCAGTAACTCCTGTCCAGAAAATTCAGTAATAAAATTTGATTTTATATATTCACTGATACTGAAAAATCTTTTATCACCGAAGAACTCTGAAAGCCATGGTGAAAGATATCCACTTCTAGGTCAGGACACAAAGAAGACTCAACTTGTTGGATGGCTGATTAAAGGAATTACTTCAAACTCCACAGTCATAACATTGAAGCAGACTTGGTTGTAATTTAGTTATTACTCAGCCATCTGGTCTCAGACACTAGAGGAAAGAAGCTAATTATGTAATATACAGATGAATCAGCAGTTCATTGCACCAAGATATTTGAAAGACTTTTTCTGGCCCCACTTTGCTGACCAAAAAGGCCTGCAGTGGTCAGACTGCAGAACTGCAAAGCCTAATCTCAGGACCATCTAGTGAAGTCTCTTTTCTCTAGGGAATGGGGAATAGGGGAAAGTTTTCATCAACCTTCCGCCAACTACCTGCCAGAACACATGGGGAATCGTTTCCGTGGGAGCCAAGCACTCAAGCATGGCACAGGGTCCATTATGTCTCCCCTTCAAACTCAAGGCCAGGACTGAGTCTGGGGAAAGAAAGGAAAAGACAAATGTATCCATTATCATGAAAGGTCTTTCTGCTTGTTTGTCATTCCTGACCTCTTATCTGTACTCCTACTGTGGAAGATTGGATTAAAGGCAAATGGAAACATTTCCTTCTTAGAGAAGGAGGTGGTGCTATCCAACTGTGATTCATTTTATGTTGATATGTGTTTTTGGGGCTCTGTGTTGCAACACAGAAAAGACTCCTCATATTTTGGGATGATGCTGAGAGGGAGCACTCATGTGACCCAGAGTTCTCTTTCATGGTCAGTTTTATTCTCCACTTAAATCTGAAGTTGGCTGTGATTGGAAAGCTGATCAAAAGAGGGTAGTGGAAAACCCCTTATAGAACTATGAGTGTTCGTTCTGTCGTTAAATGTGAAAAGTCTTGGTCGCAAGCTAGTGTGTAAGGATGCAGGTCTGAATCAAACTGACTCCATGACAGGCTTCAAGTTTCCCTCTGACCTTGGAGGCCTAGGTGTCAGTTTCTCAGAATCATTAGACAATGAAAGGGCACACATTGCCCAAGGCAGGAGGGACCACTCTTGTAACACCCAATCAGGAAAGGCCAGCTAACACCCTTAACATTTCTAAGGGCAGGCCTAGAGATAGAAGCTATTGATAATCACTTATTGCTTAAGGCTAGTTACACCCTACGTGAGGGTCCTGGGTCCTGGGTCCACTCTGTAATTGGTTAACACTCTAAATGTTGTGATTGGGTCCCACCAAAAGTAACGAACACTCTGGACAATGTGTATGGTTACAGTTACTGCCAATGATGTTATGTGATAATGATTGGACCCCTGTAACTGTGTCACAATTTCCTGTAACTCCCCCTTCCCAAAACTCATAAAGGCCCTGCCCCGCCTTTGTTCGGGGCTCTCAGCACGGATCCACTGCGCTGGTGAAGTCTGTGAGCCTGAGCGTATAAGCCCGTAATAACAAATGCCCTTTGCTTTTGCATGCATGACTCGGTCTCCCTGGCAGTCTCTGGTATTTAGGGACAATATTGAAATCTTGGGTATAACAAGTGGTTAGGGAAGAAAAGGCCGCGGAGGGCCCCTCTTCACTGAATGTTGCATTTCAGTAGCCACTGGACTGCTGATAAGGAATTTGTTTATTGTAATTCTTCACAGACACTGTACTGAATCCATATGCATCCATTATACCTGTGACAGGTAGGATAATGTGATTATATATTCAGAGAAACTGAACCTGACCTTTTAATGAATAAATACAAGAATCTTGTGCTATACTCCTAATCAAAATATATGGATTCAGAGAATTGTTTTTGTTTTGTGCATCAGACTTATTTTTAACAGCATACATTTTCCATGTATTGTTTTTAGAATTATGTGTGTGCATTCTTTATACTAGTTTAGAGATAATAAAGGCCAACATATTTTTTAAACGCCTATTTAGGGGCGCCTGGGAGGCTTAGTCGGCTAAGCCTCCGACTTTGGCTCAGTCGGCTAAGCCTCCGACTTCGGCTCAGGTCGTGATCTCACATTTGTGGGTTCGAGCCCCGCGCTGGGTTCTGTGCTGACAGATTCTGTGTCTCCCTCTCTTTTCCCCTCCCCACTCATGCTCTGTCTCTCTCTGTCTCAAAAATAAATTAAAAAAAAAAAACATTAAAAAAATTTAAAAATGCCTATTTAATCTGATTTCTTAGTGTTTCTGAAGAGCTTTCTTTTTTTTTTTTTAATGTTTATTTTTGAGACAGAGAGAGAGAGACAGAGATACAGAGAGCAAGCAAGGGAGGGGCCGAGAGAAAGGGAGACAGAATCCAAAGCAGGCAGCAGGCTCCAAGCTGTCAGCACAGTGCCTGATGTGGGGCTCAAACGCACAATGAGATGAACTGAGCTGAAGTCGGTGCTTAACTGACTCAGCCACCCAGGCGCACCAAGCTTTCTTTTCTTTTCTTTTTTTTTTTTAATGTTTGTTTATTTTTGAGAGATAAAGAGACAGAGTGTGAGCAGTGGAGGGGCAGAGAGAGAGGGAAACACAGGCTCCAGACTCTGATCTGTCAGCACAGAGCCCAATGAGGGGCTCAGACTCAAATCATGAGACCATAACCTGAGCCAAAGTAAGATGTGACTGAGCCACCCAGGTGCCCCAAGAGCTTTCTTTTTAAACATGCATTTATAAATTTGCATACTTTCTCCTTCACAGTTGTATCCTTTATAGCAAGGTCTCTGTCAAGAATATCGTTTTTACTCTAGTAGTACTTTGGCATAATGGCTTTCATATTATAAGCTCACAAACGATATTATTGGGTGGTTGATTTTATGTTACATGTGGGACACAATCTACAATAATGAGTTTTCATGCTGCCAGACCCTACCAAACTTTTTGGAAAAAACAAACAATTTTGCTTCTGTCTGTATTTAAGCATCTCTGATTCAGTCTGTATCTACTGAAATATAGCACCTGTCCTCAGCAACCCACTGAAACAGACTTTGATGAAATCATTAGTGGATACACTAGATAGATATTCCTAGACCTCTCTGTATATTCTGAAACTCTCCTCTCCTTTGGGCTTTATACTATTTCCTACCTCTCTGCTCCTTCTTAGTATCTCTTATAGATTTCCCTTCCTCTGCAGATCCCTTAAATATCAGGCTACTGAGACAGAAAAGGGAGGCTGCTGCATGGAAGAAATGTAACCTATTGCAGGCCAGTAGTACCAGTGATGGAGACCTGACTTGTGACTCAAGCACAAGCTCATCAGATGATGAAGAGGTTTCAGGGAGCAGCAAGACAATCACTGCACAGATACCAGGTAGAGGGTGTTTTTTAAACTGACTGTAGAGCAACCGATGGCATTTCTAAGCTGTCAGGCTGAGTTAGATGAGTGACACTTGAAAAAATCCAGGAGACCTGCAGCTCTGTGTAAATTTGAAGGCTGCAGTGTATTAAAGAGACAGGGCCAATTAAAAAACCTGCTCTGAGGTTTCCAGTGCACTTTTGCACATCAGCAAAAAATATTTGAATGGTTAATGATAGGGACAAGATTATTTTTAAGTAATGGAATTACTTTTCTCTGTAACCCATTACCTGAACTCCCATCATTGCCTTTTTAGCACTGCTTAGATTTAATACTCACTGTTTAGCATTATTACTAAGTAAATCCTTCTCAGGAATAAGCACCTTGCTTTATTGTATAGCCACTGTACTCGAGCTTACGGTGTCTGAAATAACGTTATGTCTTTGGTTAAAGTTTTCTAATAACTGTTCCTCCTAAAACCATAGTTTTATGCGTTTCCCCCCAGTTCAGTGCATGATAAGATAGTTATCCTTGTGGCACATCTTTCTATTCTAAGTTGTCACTTGCATTGAAAAGAATGCTTTTTGCGGAATTTTCCCCTTAATCCCCCAAGCTTTAAGAAATTTGATAGAAATCTGTTTATTCTAGCTCTCATTGGTGTGTGGGTCTGTAATTTATTACATGTTTGACATATCTGCTTTCTCCATATTATCATAACTGGTACTATGTACTACAAAGGTAGTCTTGAGGGTTCAAGGTGGAAGAAAGACGAAGTCTAAATTGTTCTCAATTGGTGAATTCTCATTATTGAAGAGACTTTTATGCTTAGAAACATTTTATAAACTACATGGCATTTAATAGATAATGACAGCATTGTTTATTGCTACATTAAAGAGAGGGAGGTTTGGGTTTTTTAAATTTTATGGGCGATTTTTTTTTCCTCCTAGTTTTCTGAAATCTGCTTCTACATGTGAAGACAGTGTATTGCTGATATCAAAGGATATTTCAAGAAAAATCATATTGGTTAATTAAACCTATAGTCAACCAAACTTCTATAAACTCAGTAACAATGATTTTATAGGTGTTCATCTTATAATGAGTCTTATCCATATAGTACATTAAATATGAGTTTTTAACAATTAAAGAATATGGTGGTAGATTCATCTGTTTCTCCTCTACTTATTCTATCCTCCTTAAAGGATCTCACCCCACTTGTAGGACTTTAGTATCACATGCTGGGGAAACTTAAATTGACCTGTCCAGACAGGCAAAGTTTACCTGAGATGTTGACCATTATTTCCAGGAATCTGCCAAACATTTCTATCCTGACTCAGTGGAAGTTCATTGATTTCCTACCAGTCTTATCAGTTGTACAAAATAAAAAGGTCGGAACTATGAGGAGAGGCGGCCTCAGCTGTTAGTCACAGGACAAGAGATCCTTGATTTTCTTTGCCCCTTGACCTTTGTCCCTCAGCATTCCAGTCAAGCACTGTCTCCCCTCTAAGGCCTTGGTCACACCCAAGAATGTAGTTAGATACTCTCACCTCCAGCTGCCCGTGGATGCACTTACTTTTACTGTAATACAAAATCATGTTGTGTTATAGTCGTCTACACATACTTGTTTCCCCTACTTGGCTATGAACTCCTATGAGTTCAAAATGATACTAAAAAATAACAGCAACTAGTTAGACATCATGGTAGGTCAGACACTAGTAACCCAATCACTATTTTGAAAACACATAATAAAAAGATTTAAAATTTATCCTGTCTTTGCTTTGTGGACAGTACTTCTGGAGAGTAGTATAGTGAATGAGGTAAATTTTCTTTGTATTCTGGCTAATAAATGAAGAAGGACTAATAGAATTATAATATCATCATTATACAACCCTTAATGAATCTACACATTGAACACCAACATCTGCTAACATGGTAAAACAAGAGATAAGTAGACATTAGTGTCTTCTAATGGAAACATACCTCTTCTATTAAATACTCTTACCAAAGCTAACCAAATCTGAACCTTTTCAAACCTGTTAGATTCAACTATCGATTTAAAAACAGAACATTGAAAAACATGTCAAACAATACCACAGAGTTGTAGTCAGCAAAATCCAATTTCTGTCTACAGGAAATTTAACTGGTTTCTTTCTTCAAATAAGTTACAAATCTAAAAAAAGATGGAGAGAAAGCCTAGAATATTTTAAAGACCTAAGAAATATGGAGGGACTCACAATGAGTGGACTTTATTTGGATCTTAATTCAAACAAACTGTTAAAAATTATTGTATTTTGAGATAGTTGGAATTTTGAAGACTATGTATTTAACAGCATTAAATTATTATTATCAAATATTTTAGGTATGATAACAGTATCGTGGTTATTTTTTTAAAAGACACTTCTTTTAGAGACACATACTGAAATGTTCATGGACAAAATGATATGTCTTGGATTTGCTTCAAAATTTTTTGGGAGGAAGGAATTCAGTGAGATTTAGTTGAAATAAGATAGACTATGAGTTTAAGATTCTCAAAACTAAGTGATAGGTCAAAGGATTCATTCAAATGTTCCATTATGCAGAGATTTGTTTTGTTTTGTTTTGTTTTTAAAGAGTCGAAGTCTTTGACTCAGTGCAGATCTCTTTCCACTGCTCTGTTAAATTGATAGTGGGAAAAAAGCAAGCAAAATTCCAGAATTTTCTTTCCTTTTTTTTTTTTTTGGAAAGGGGTTTCCAAAACAAAGACTGAAGGCAGTGGTTAAAAATGTCTAACCTTGGAGTTCATGAACTCTGTTTTCTCATCTGACTTTGCCAAGAACTTTTTATGTGGTCTTTGGCAAGATTAGATTTTTCTGTCTTGATTTGGTTACTCTCCAAAAGTGGTCAGAGATCAAGGTCTACACTATGACTTATCAGTAGCGTCTCCGCCGAGGAGGTGTCCACCATTTGTAGAAAGATGGTGCATAAAGTGAGTCTATTTTAATCTATTTTTAAATAACAATTAATACAATAGATTGTATAACAAATGTCAAATAAGAAAATCTTTATAGAGGAAAAAAATGTATTATAATGAAAGGACTTTATTGGCCAAAGCCTTATAAGTAACAGTATTATTGACTCAAAATAGTAAAACTGGTTCCCACCCCCCCTTTTTTTTTTTAATATTTTGTTATTTATTTTTGATACAGAGAGAGGCAGAGCATGAGAGGGGGAGGGGCAGAGAGAGAAGGAGACACAGATCCGGAAACAGGCTCCAGGCTCTGAGCTAGCAGTCAGCACAGAGCCTGACGCGGGGCTCGAACCCACGAACGTGAGATCTGACCTGAGCCGAAGTCGGAGGCTTAACCAACTGAGCCACCCAGGGGCCCCCCACCCCCCCTTTTTTTGAAAGCTGTTTTTCATTTTAATATTAAGCCTCATGACTGGGATCCTCTAGAACTTATCTTTTTTCTTTTCATAGTTTTCCTTACTGTTTATTTGAAATATGGTAATGTTTTCTACACTGGTTTTAATCTATGGTTTATATTAATTTCTTTTATAAAGGGCTGCTCTTGCTTATTCTGAGATGTTTTTGATGCCAATATCCATAGGCAGCTTTGCAAACAAATGAAACACAATGATCATTTAGTGCTGATGCATATATATTTTGTCTCTCTTGCCCCAGAAATAAATGACATGGTAAAGCAGATGGAATCAACTTTCTCTTTACCCACCTGACATCATTTGTTTTTAATTCCAGGCATCTAGTTGAAGACATTTTGTCAGCCAAAGAGGTTGGGTGTCACCCCAGAATTCTCAGTTGCTTATGTAATAACTAGACAATACCATTCTGTCCAGCAGGGTTTTTATCCGTACTAATATTCTCCCATACATTTGGGCAGACATACTTTCTCAACCACAAACATGCCTACTCTAATTTTCTTTTGTATCTGTAAATTATTTTGCCCAAGATACACTTATTCATCTGGTTCATATTTAGATAGCCTTCCTTGGTATAAGCCTTAAAATGCTGTCATGGCTATTGGAAAATTTTTTTAAATAAGGAGAAAAGTACATGCAGGGTAATTATAAAGCAGAGCTACTATATGTTTTATAGGAGGGAAGAAAAAGAGGGAGAGAGAGAGTTGAATGCCAGATGGACACAGCAGAAAGTTTTGAAACTTCCACAACTCACAAAAATTAATGGAGAGTCACAGATTGAACTTCTTTGCCTAATATTGAATGTTTTAAAGACCTAGAAATATGGAGGGAATATTGGGAGGAGGTGCTAACATTTAAACAAAATCCATGCTATAAATCTTGGGTTGAAAAGTAAAAATATGAAAATAAAAAGTGCAATGAGGGTGCATAAGTATGTGGAGGGTTACCTCAGAAATGCTTAAAACTAGCTGTCAGTAGTCAACGGATTTTCTACTATGTCTTCTATAAGCCTGCAGAGAGATACTATATTAGAGTGGATCTTGGATTATAAATGATGTGTTAGAAGTTCATAAATAAGTTTTGGAATTTACAGCCCAAGCATTCTTCACATTGTTCCTTATCATATACCCTTTCCAAAAATAAGTTCACAAGGCATATTATAAGCATGAGGGCTTAGCTACCCTCCAAATTCCAGGACGGAATTGCTAAACTTAGTCATTCTGAACTTTGAATACTGTTTTTTTTTCAAATCCACTCACTACCAGAGAGTTCTGCATTTCTCAAAGTTTTAGTGAGAATCAGCTATTCCAATAATGATATTCAAAGACTTACTGCCATTTTTAACACTATATTTTAGGAGCTACACTGTAAAACATTCTTAAACAACTCTAGAAAGTTGTAGGATTTTAACTGAAGCAGAGGCAGGGTAAGGATTGCAGATTATGGACTACTGTGAGTAGTCATCGTATGGCAGGGACTGGCTGGCTGCTCACCCATCCCTTTTCCTCCTCCTGGATTCATAAGATGTATGTTCTAGTATGTTCTAGTCCTGCCTGCCAGCAGGTTGGTGTTATTTAAGCAGGTCTGACTGATGGGGTGTGCAGGCAAGTAACGTCCATCAAGTGCAGACTGGTCTGTAAAACATCCTCAGTGACCTTTCTTGCTCTCTCTCTTTACTCGTTGGCTGAGTGATGACCAAGCAGAGGAGTCCATGGAGGCACTAGGGGACAGCAGAGCTACAATACAGAAGTAACCCAGACCTCTCTGTCACTGTCTAGAGGACATCCTGAAGGGAGAGCTGCCCAATCTGTGTTGGGCAAGGAAGTGAGAAAGAAAAATCTTTTAATTAGATGGTGGGAATTCTTTCACAATGTGTACTATATCAAAACCATGAGGTATGCTCTGAATGTTTTAAATTTTATTTGTCAGTTATACCTCAATAAAACTGAAACAGAACAAAACAAGCAAAGACAGTTAGACAAAGAGGAAAGAAAGAAGGAAGGAAGGGAGGGAAGGAGGAAGGGAGGGAGGGAGGAAGATGGGGCAGCTGGGTGGGTCAGTCGATTAGCATCCCACGACTGATTTTGGCTCAGGTCTTGATCTCACAATTCATGAGAGCAAGTCCTGCATCGGGGTCTGTGCTGATAGCATGAAGCCTGCTTAGGATTCTCTCTCTCTGTCCCTCCCTTGCTCTCTCTCACTCTCTCTTTCTCTCAAAATAAATAATAAACTTTGAAAAAAAGAAAGAAAGAGAGAAATTCCTATTGTTAAGCCACTGAGAAATCTTTGTTGTTAAGCATTGGGGGTGCATATTAATAGCCACTAATACTAATTACCCTAAACATAACATTATTTGTAGGTATTTGGTATACCATTCTTTCATTTTATCTGCCAAGAACCACTGTGCTCAGTACCTTGTCTTTTTTTCTTTTTAAAATGTTTATTTTGGGGGCGGGGGACAGAGAAAGGGGGAAAGAGGATCTGAAGCAGGCTCTGTGCTGACAGCAGACAGCCAGGCATGGGGTTTGAACTTACAAATCACGAGATCATGACCTGAGCCAAAGCCAGGCACTTAACAAACTGAGCCGCCCAGGCACCCCATATGTCACTATTTCTTACATAATCATCTAAACTTCTCTACTCTCAGACCTCTGATGTTCCCACATCATGTAGGCCATGATACTATCTATACTTCCAGAGAGAACTCACCTCCTGACCACAGGTTTGAAGAGTTTCAGAGTGCTTGTCCGTTCTTCAGGTAATAGATACTTCTATTCAAGCAAAATAATTTCTGTTGGGATAGTAAACAATTCTTTATGATAAGACACTTTACGTTATGGAGGTATCCCCCTCCATATACATAGGCATCGCAATTCTTTTTTTTCATATTCTTATTTTTCAACCCAAGATTCAAAGTTGCATTCTGTATGGATATCAAAATTTCCTCTCAGATTTCACAGTGAGGAATTTTAGCCTATGATTCACCATTAATCGTAGTTTGTGGAAGATTTAAAACTTTCTGGTATCTCATTGGGGTTTCAAACTCCCTCCTATTAAGTGTAAATAGCTCTGTTTTACAATTACCTGGTGTGTGTTTTTCTCCTTAGTTTAAAAAAGTTTCTGTGTTGGGCCACCTGGGTGGCTCAGTCAGTTAAGCATCCGACTTCTCTCAGATGATGATCTCAGGATTCCTGAGTCCGAGCTGCACATCAGGCTCTGCCGACAGCTCAGAGCCTAGACCCTGCTTCAGATTCCCTCTCTCTCTGCCCCCTGCCACCTGCATGTGCTCTCTCTCTCATTCTCTCTCTTTCTCTTCCTAAAAAATAAGTAAATAAGCTCTAAAAATGTTTTTGTGTAAAAAACCTCAGTCCTCACACCCTGTGCTTCTCCTTTACCCTCACGCTACAACCACACTCACATTTATGGCAACATACGTGAAGGTGTTTCCCCACACCAAGCAATTCTGCAGCAGTAGCTGGATGTCCTACACTTGAACTCAATTATGACACCGTCTGTCTGGAGATACATCAGACCCCACAGGTGAAGGGCTCATCCCAATGGACTGTTCCCCTCTTCAGATGCCAGTTGCAATTTGAAGCTGTTACCTGTGCTTCTGACCAATCGGCTATAGATAGGAAGTTCTCATGACCCCCTCCTCAGATCCGATGAATATGCTAGAGCAGCTCAAAGAGCCCATGAAAACAGCTTACTTACTGTTTATCAGTTTATTATAAAAGGACATGATTAAAGAATACAGACAGATATCCAGGTGGAAGAGATGGTTTAGGGCAAGGTATGTGGGAATGAATACAGAGTTCCTCCATGCCCTCGCTGGGTATGCCACTCTCCCAGCATATCCACATTTTCACCAACCTGGAAGCTCTCCCAAACTCACACTTTTTAAGAATTTTTATGGAGGCTTCATCATGTAGGCATGATAACTCATTAACTCCATTTTCAGCCCCTCTCCCCTCTCTAGAGAATGGGGTAGAAATTGAAGCTGAAAATTCTAAGCTTCTGATCATGAATTTGTCTTTCTCTCAACCAATTAGCTCCATCCAGGAGCCTACCAAGAGTCACCTCATTAGAACCAAAGACACTGCTATCGCCCAGGAAATTCCAAGGGACTTAGAAACTCTGTGCCAAAAGCTGGAGGCAGAGATCAATGTGTATTTTTCCTATTACCTCACAGTTTCTAATAACCAAGACAGTATTTTGCACCCCACCCCCAAATCTCAGCAAGGAGGGCACAGGACTCACCAGCTGTCTGTCCCCTCCCTGCCCAGCACAGCCTATTTAAGGAGCAGCACTTGCCACATGTGCCTAGAAAATCCCAAGGCCCTCATCTCCTCCACCTGACCATTTCCAAACCCTCAGCAGAAACTCTGGCCTCTTCTCCATCACCATCATTGTCAATTCATTGGCAATCCTACCTACAGATTCTGTTATCCTTGAAGCTACTTTGCGTTCAACCAGTCTTTCCCAAACCAAGTTCAGCATAATCTCAAAATCAACCTACTTTCTCTGCTTTCAAATTTTCCTAACCAAGGGAATTCCCCTTTTAGCTTACATGAACAGCTTTGACCTTACCTAATGCCTTCTCTGGTACTAGAACAGACTCTACCTGGTGAGTAGGACAAGCAGAGGCATTTTCCCAGAGCCCAAACCAACCCAGATCTCTGACCTCCTCTAAATCTTGGCAGAAGTCTAAAACAGATTTAGAATGCTAGAATTACCAAGGAGATACTTGTTTAAAAGCAGATTCCTGGACCTAAAATCTTCAGAGATTTTAATCCATTAGATTTGGGGTGGGTCCCTAGGAATCTGTATTTTTGCAATACCTCTCAAATATATCTGTCCCTGATGGTGCAAAGACATACTCTGAGAGTACAGATGGAGTAATGTCAGCTATCAAGTATCATATTAAGATGCCCTGAGAAAAATGTTAACTTTGTGTGAAAATAAAGCCAATTAAAAAAGCTTTATGATAGGTTGGCCTTTGTCATTTGAAGACATTCTCAGGATTTTGATGCTTAGTCTCTTCTTTGCTTACAGCTCTCCAAATCTCCTCTGAGCCATGACGCAGCCTTTTGTTATATGTCCTTAGCTTTACCTCTCAGTGTTTGTTTCTGTTCTTACACTGCATTAGGAATTCATCCAAAGTTCCAGGTCATTGAGTGTGTGGTGGAAATTACTCTGATACCCAGTTTTCTTCCCCTTTCAGGCACAACTGACACAACTTTTCAACCCTTTCATATTAGGAGCAACTATGGCATTCATTCTGGCTAATGAAATATGAGCAGAAGTGACAAATGTGGGATTCCCTAGACTCTCCCTTTCCACCTCTTTTGGGCCTTGTGTTCCAACTATATATTGTTTCCAACAACTATAAACTGATGGAAACAATCTGCCAGAGTCCTTTTGTGACTGTGTGTTTAGAGTTTCTCCTGATTCACATGGACCTAGTAGTATGAGCAAGAAATAACGTGTTTGGGTTAATCTGCTGAGATTTGGGGTAGTTTGTTGTCACAGAAAACCAAGTCTTCTCCAGCTAATATGAAATGGTATGTTACTTTAATGGAGTTTGCCTAAGGCTACCTCTATTCTTGTTGATGGCTGCAGCCTGTCAGAGAATTCAGTCCTTTGGCAATGTAATAAATTGTCTTTATTTATCAATTATGTTAAGATGAACACCTAATAAATGTGTTTAAGTAAATAAATATTTAGTTTGAAGCAGAAATATTCAGGGGAATCTTCGCTTTCCAATTACACTGTGAGCTCTTTGAGTCTGACCAGCACAGAGCTGATGGACTACTGAGCATTTGTTTATCTTTTAGTATCATGCAAGCATCCAGATCTGAGAGCCAACAACCATCATTTGCACCAACTTTAATCTGGACAGAATTTCTTCTTTTTTATTTTTATTATTATTTTATTTTTGAGAGAGAAAGACAGAGAGTATGAGATGGGGAGGGGCAGAGCAAGAGTTAGAGAGAATCTCAGTGTGGGTTTGTTGCCATGAACAGATCGTGACCTGCACCAGGATGGAGAGTCAGATGCTCAACTGACTGAGCCGCCCAGGTTTCGTTGGACAGACTTTTTAAAATTTCTTCTGACTTTTTGCTATTCTGTAGCCTTAATGTATCTTGTAAGTTCAAAGAAACCCAGTAAACTGTCCTGATAAAATATGTTAAAATGACTGAATCACACTTTTCTTTTAACTCCTCTAGAGGTAGCATGAAAGTTCAGGGCAGTCATAATCCTTAGGAAGCTTCGAAGTGTGACCCTTGTGGATCTGTATTCCATGTGTTCTCCTTAAAAAACTTTCCTTGTCCACACAAGGCGAGTTAGGTTGACTAATTGTCCTTGTTTTACCTTTGCAAAGGCTTAGTTTAAATTGTGCAGCTGGAAGAATGGCCTCCAAACAGATTTTGCTGGAGTAATTGTGTCTGGTTCCTGGCCCAGAGCAAGAGGCAAACTGACAATTTTCTTTTGTTTTGTGCATGCCCTCCCCTGCCCCTTTCCCCAAATTACAAATGGTTAGTTCTGCTTTTGAAAGTTTTTTGTTTTGTTTAGTTTTGTTTGCCTAGCTGTATCAGTCCTGGTCTGGCGGACTTTCTGGGCTCTGAGCCAGTTTAGTTTAACATTGTTTACTGTTTCAGGGCCATCTTGGGAAATTGGTATTTTAATTAAGAACATATTGATTTTAGATACTAGAAAACGTCTTTTGACACAAAATGTCTCTCCATTCTAAACCTTATCAACAGACTTCTCATGGAGCCTTAATCACTCCCTAAAACACGATGGCAATCTATTTTAAACATATTTACATTGCCAAATGTAGGTTTTCTGGTAGCATTCAATTAACACACTTAGTACACTTTGGCTAAACTATTCTCTTCACCTTAGTTTGCTAGCTTTCCCCTTTTTCCTACATTTAAATTAATTTATATCTCCAAGAAAATCTTAACTCAATATAGCACACTTAAAGAGGAGGTAATTAACTTTTAATATAGTAGCTATTATTAATGATAATAATACTTTGTATTATTTTAAATCTTAGCTTGTTTATTAGAACAATTTGGGGGTGCCTGGGTGACTCAGTTGAGCGTCCAACTTCAGCTCAGGTCATGATCTCCTGATTCACAAGTTCAAGCCTCATGTCAGGCTCTGTGCTGACAGCTCAGAGCCTAAAGCCTGCTTCAGATTCTGTGTCTCCCTCTCACTCTACCCTTCCCTGGTTCATGTTCTGTCTCTCAAAACTAAATATACATTTAAAAAATTTAAAAAGACAATTTGGTGGTAGGAGTAATTATTTATTATTCTCCTGATTTGTGTTCTATCAAGGATGTCCTTCATAAAAATCTCTTCCTTCCTAATATTTTAAAATAGATAATTCTGACTCCTATATCAAAATGAGGGAAATGTATGAATAATAGGGTAATTGACTAAAGAGGGGGGGAAAAGTTCTTATTGTCTTGGTTTGGGTCCTCCAGCCCAGAAGACGACCCTGAGATAAAGATTTAAGTTTAGGTAGTTTATTTGGGAGATGATCACTAATTAGGAAGTGGAGAAGTGCCACCAAAAAGGCAAAGAAACCAACGAAGAATGAATCATGAAGCCATTTTTCCTGGGCAACTGAAGCTCAGCCCAGTGTCTCTCTCCCTACTCTGGGAGAGAGTGCGAAACATTCCCTAGACTTATCCCACCCAAGAGGTACAATTGGGGTATTTATCTCTCCACTTGCTTGAGGCTGCTTTTGAAGGTATTAATTCTCTGGCACTTTCCACATGCCCTGCATAGCTTCTCACTCTAGACAACAGAAGAAACACCCTTAGCATTGGAGTAAGCAACCAGAAGCTAGACAGGTGGATACAGAGGATATGGGAGAGCCTGACAGTGTGTTGCTCATATGAAAAAATATCTCATTAATAATCAAACGCATGCAAATTAAAATGATGAAATATTATTTTTGACATTTTGACATTATTTTGACATATTAAAGTAGAAAAGATTTTTTTTCCAAAAGGGAGAATGTTGGGAAATATACATTACTGGTGAGGGTAAAAGCATGATCTTTCTGGAAGGGCCATTTGGGATATAAATCAAAAGCCTTAAATAAATTGTATCATGTATCTTGAATGTATCATAGATAAGCTGCTATATAACGATTGCCACTTCAGATAGCTGTGAAATTAGGTGATTAACTAGTTGGTACTTAACCTTCTAATTTCTGTATAAGTCTAATTACATGAAATAGAAGTGGGGGTTTTGATTTTTTACTTTGCTTTTCTGTTTGGAGTGTCATTGCAACTACTGTATTGTAAAGGATGGAAAATAATTGCCTATGTAAAAAAATAAATAAACAGAAAAAATAAATAAATAAATCAAAAGCCTTAAAAATGTGCTTCTCTTTGATCCAGGAACTCTGCTTCTAAGAATGTATTCCTACCAGATAATTAAATCAGGATATGCTGTTCATTGAACCGTTGGTGATAAAAGTGAATAACCAGAAAAATCCAAATGTCCAACAGTAAGTGATTAGTTAAGGAATCCACCCATCCAATCCATTCATCCAACGGAATATAATGGGGCCATTTACTGATAAAGCAGAGATGATTACCTGGAAATATTTTTGCAATAGACTGATAAATGTTCAAATCAGATGCTCCTATTTTGTTAAAATATGCATGCATGTGTTGTGTGTATATAAAAAATTCTGGAAAGATAAAACCAAAATGCAGCTATTGCTGATTGGAAGGAAAACAAACTTTAAAAATGTTTAAATATATTTTTATAATTTTCCAGTTACTCATAATAGTATTATAATATCTTATAACAAAGTTAAAGTTACTTTAAAAAAGTGAACGCATAGTTTATGAGATTGTTATGTAAAGGGGCCAGTTAGCATGCCAAAGTGATACCAGAAAAATGCCAGTTGTATAAAATCAATGTAGAATGGTAATTTGCTGTGAAAGCTACTCCTGTGAGCTAAAAAGTGTTAGATATACACCAATCTAATCTTTGAGAATTAAAATTTTTTTAATGTTTTATTTATTTGAGAGAGAGAGAGAGAGAGAGAGAGACAGACAGACAGACAGCGTGAGCAGGGGAGGGTCAGAAAGAAAGACACAGAATCCAAAGACAGGCTCCAGGCTCTGAGCTAGCTGTCAGCACAGAGCCTGATGCAGGGCTTAAACCCATGAACCGTGAGATCATGACCTGAGTTGAAGCTGGATGCTCAACCAACTGAGCCACCCAGGTGCCCCATTGAGATTTTTTTAAATAAAATTGAAACCACTTGATTCTTTTCTAGAAAAATATCACATAGCACTATCTCTTCTCTTTATACAAAATATGGGTCATAGTAATTTTGCTTTGAGTAGAGTTATAGCTCATGTAATTTTGCAGCTGGGAGGAAAAACTTATTATAGCAAAAACCAAAATTAGAAGTAGACTGTGTTTAAAACTTCATGTATATCCTGTGGCTAGAAATGTGGAATAGCGACTGAGATTATGTTTTCTCATAAGATCAAAAAGCTGTAGAAATAATGATGACCCAAATGTTACGACTCTTTATGGCCTAAAGGTTACGTAGATTATCTGATTTGTTTTTCTCACCAAAACCTCTTTGAGGTTAGTATTGATATTACTACCCCATATCACAGAATGGAGTCCCTAAAGCCTAAGAAGTTTTAACTATTTTTTTTTTCTACCTCAGTTAAAAACTGAGAACTTGTTCTTACGTTGATTCTTTTTTTTTCCAAGGCTGCACACAGGATTCAGAATCACAAGTTCTGGCTCTTGTCCCAGAGTCCATTAGCTGGGTTATATATGAGCTCATGTTCCCTCATTGGTGAAATAAGGATCATAATATGTATAGATCAGGGCAGTTGTTCCCAAAGTGTGGTGTACGTCAGAATCACTTGGAGGACTTGCTTTTTGTTTTAATTGAGGCATAATTGATGTACAACATTGTGAAAAATTAAAGTGTACAACTTGTTGATTTGATCATTCAAGTGCTTGTTAAAGCACAGATTGTTGGGTCCCAGCCCCAAAGTTTATGGATCAGTGGTATGGGATGGGGTCTGTGATTTCTGCTGGACCAGAGACCCCTCTTTGAGAACCACTGGCTTAGCATTTCTTCTACTGAGAGTTGGTTTTACCTGTCCATGGCATGATCATAATGTAGATTGTATTTTTCTATTTATTTATTTTTGAGAGAGAGAGAGAGAGAGACAGAGCATGATTGGGGTGGAGTAAAGGGAGAAGGAGACACAGAATCAGATACAGACTCCAGGCTCTGAGCTGTCAGCACAGAGCCCTACATGGGGCTCAAACTCAGAACCTGAGCCAAAGTTGGATTCTCAACCAACTGAGCCACCCAGGCACCCATAATCACACTGTAAATTATAAATTGTGTGTGTATGTATATGTGTGTGAATTTATATACATACATACATGTGTACATACATATATAAATATACATACATAATATATTTTTGAGCTATTTTGAGCTATACAGATATCTGTTTATTTATGTTTTTTAGTTAACTGAAATTTCCCCCAAATTATTTAAGTTGTGCCCTTGTGTTGGAATTATGAATGATATCTCTATTATGAAAATTATTTGAGGTAGCTATTTTGGGTAAGATTGGTGTAGCATTGCGAGGCACGTGGGTGGCTCAGTTGGTTAAGAGTCTCATTCTTGGTTTCTGCTCAAGTTGTGATCTGAAGATTCATGAGTTTGAGCCCTGCATCAGGCTCTGCACTGACAGCACAGAGCCTGCAGAATTCTCTCTCCCTTTTTCCCTGTCTCGCCTCTGCTCATGTACCTGCACTCGTGCATGCTCTCTCTCTCAAAACAAATAAATCAATAAACATTTTTTAAAAAGTAGCATTGTTAATGAAATAAACACAAGCTCAAGACCGACTTTGTCTTCAGAAATTAAGAAAATTAGGGCACCTGGGTGGCTCAGTCGGTTGAGGTTCTGACTTCAGCTCAGGTCATCATATCCTGGATCCTGGATTTGAGCCCCACATTGGGCTCTGTGCTGACAGCTCAGAGCCTGGAGCCTGCTTCAGATTCTGTGTCTTCCTCTCTCTCTCTGCCCCTCCCCTGCTCACGCTCTGTCTCTCTCTCAAAAATAAATATTAAAAAAAAGAAATTAAGAAAGTAATGTCTGAAGTACCCACTCAAAACTGTACGTTTCATCCTCTCTCAACTGCTGTTTGCCAGTGTTTTTATATCAAAAGGTAAAGGTGAAGTACTGTTGTTATGGAAACAGAAAACAAACAAAGCAGAAGTAACTGAAGTATGTGCTGCCTATTTGGTCCTCTCCTCTTCTTCAACTACTCTTGGAATTTAAAGTAATTGCACAATCTTCCCATGCTAAAAGAAATCTTTGTATCTGGGTCACTGTTACTGCACATCCTCAAGGAGAGAAGTGGGCCTAGGAAGGGCCATATTAGGGAACTAAGATTTATTAAGCACCTTCCATGTGCCTGGCACTGCACTAAATGGTTAGGGACAGAACAGTGATTAAGATCCAGACTTTAGGAAACTGATGATTTAGACAAATAATCAGTGATTACTTGTGATAAGCAATATGATACCTTCTGCCTATGAATTCCATGCTTCACAGTAGAACTTTCTGTTGCTTGTCTCAAGTGCACCTTGCTCAAGTTTCAAGAGAGACGCTTATTCTGGCAAGTTACAGACAGAGTCTTTTTTTTATCCATACAATTCATTAACTTTTGTATCTTTAGCATTTACCTTTTTACCTTTTTCAGACCAAGAGTACTGAATCTTTATAGACAGATAAATAGATAGATAGATGATAGATAGAGAATGAACTCAAGCAGGGGAGGGGCAGAAAGAAAGGGAGAGAGAGAATCCCAAGCAGGCTCCACACTGCCAGCATAGAGCCATAGGCGGGGCTCAAACTCACAAACTGTGAGAACGTGACCTGAGCCAAAATCAAGAGTGAGATGCTCAACTGACTGAGCCACCCAGGTGCCCTGAATCTTTTTATATTTTTAAATATTAAAATAAACAATAGCTGCTGTTCATGACCTTCAAGTGTGCTAAATGGGTTGTCACCAGTTAGATATACATCCTACAATTGATGTTTGCTTTTGGAGGCTGTTCTCCTTGGTGATAGAAGATGAAACTGATTATTGAAGTTCAGTGGCTAGACTATGGCTAAATATCTACAGGCCTAGATCCCAGAAGATTTCAGATTTTGATCCAGGACCAGAAACTCCTGATGCTCAGCTTTGTACCCTGAAAGAGAATCAAGAGAGAACGTCCTGACCCTTAGGGAGATCTGTATCCTTCCTTGACAATGGGATCCACTTACCAGCTAATGTGTCTTCTTGATTTCTAATCATGAAGACCATTTAGCTATTTGAGCTTTCGGTTACTTCATTTTTACAGTGACATATGTTCTTTGTTTGGCTTCGTTTTCTTGCACAGAGCTTTGGTCTGAAATAGCTCAGGAAGGGGATCTCTTGTGTTGTAGCTATCTAATTTAGAATTGCCTGTCATTTCTCACAGTAATTTTAGCATAATATGTTAATCAAAGTTGTCTTATTTGTTTCCTCTTCTTATTTCTCTGTTTTCACATGACTTTGTTCTTTTTTGTCTATCTCTTGCACAAAGAGCCAAATAAAAATCCCACAAGAAAACATATAATTTGGACCAATTAAAGTAACAAAAATGTTAGGACAATATGTTATTTATTTCTAGGCTTTCTGTACTAAAATAATAATGCCTCAGATTTATGTTGCAACTCAAGTCACTGTTGCAGACATTTATCTTCCTATTATTCTCAGGAGGGAGAAATATTTATTACAATCCCAATTTTTTTCTTTCTTTTTTAAGATTCTATGTTTAAGTAAGCTCTACACCCGGTGTAGGGCTCGAATTCATGTTCGAGATCAAGAGTCCCATGCCTTACCAACTGAGCCAGCCATGTGCTCCCACAATCGCAATTTTGTATGTAGAGAATAAATAATTTGTCCAGACTTTCAAAGTTAGTGAGTGGCAGAAGTAAAAACAAAGGCTCTGGGTTTCTTGATTCTCATCGTAGTATTCTTTGCTTTGTTGTCATTTATGTAAGAATATGCTTCCATGACATAATAATAGACATTTAAAAGACACATTGGTTATGGATTATACTTTATTTTTTGCAGAAGCTTTATGTAGGTTTTCTCTATCTTTAAATTAGTTTAGAAAATTGCAGATGGTGTGAAATTCTGTGCAGTGTCAGGCTGTGGCATCATGACTGGCCCACCTTAGCAGATGTACCAATAAATCTGAGGTTTTGTCCTTCACACTTCCTTTTAGATTGTTGAAATATTCACATGGAGTAAACCAAAGCTTCTATATAGCTTCCCAGAGGGTTGACTACTGTCTTTTAGAAACAAGAGATTATGTGGAAAGTTCGAACACGGCATATCATAAGGCATTTACATTACATTGGAAGCATAGGAAAATGTGATACCAAAATTTTCCTACTCATCATTTTGTCCTACCATGGGGCCAGTGAATTTCAGTCTTCACTCTTTTGGGATAGACCATCTATTGCTACCATTAAAAACAAATGCTATCCAGCAAGGATGATGGATAAAAATAACAGTTAAGATTTTTGTGTTGGAGCACCTGGGTAGCTCAGTCAGCTAAGCCTCCAACTTCAGCTCAGGTCAGGATCTCACATTCGTGGGTTCGAGCCCCGCGTCGGGCTCTGTGCTGACAGCTCAGAGCCTGGAGCCTGCTTCTGATTCTGTGTCTCCCTCTTTCTCTCTGCCCCTCCCCTGCTCATGCTCTGTTTCTCTCTGTCTCAAAAATAAATAAAAACATTTAAAAAATTAAAAAAAAAAGATTTTTGTGTTAATTTGCCACCTTAAATTTCATCTCCTGCATGGGCTTTGAGGTTGAGGAGGTTGGATAGAAAGGAGATCTAAGTTGAGAGGCTAGCTAGAAGCAGTGTGAACTCGCTGGGCATCTGAGAGTTTCAAAGGCTAAAGGAAAACTAGAAATCAGGAGTAAGCCACAAACACTCCCACGTTAGTCCATCCTGCATATTCACAGAAGGTCAAACAATGTGTGAAATGGGACAAGAGTCCAATAGAAGCAATCATGAAAGAGTTAAAGTAGAATTTTTTTTAACCTAACAGAAGCTGATAGATTGTAACTGATTTTATTTTGAAGCAAAGGTGGTCTATTTGTCTGTATCATCATGGCATGTGAGGACATTAGAAAGTTAATGAAATGTGAGACAGTATCATATGTAGAAAGCAATGTTCATATCAGAATGGATATTTGTAAATAAACCTTGCTAAATAGAGTCCCATCCTTCTCATCTTCAATGCAGCTTCAATTCATTTTAAATTTTTTAAAAGTTTATCTGTTTTGAGAAGGAGAGAGATTGAGCATGGGAGAAGTAGAGAGAGAGAATGCCAAGCAAGTTCGGCACCATCAGCACAAAGCCCAACATGGTGCTCAAACCCATGAACTGCGAGGTCACAACCTGAGCCAAAACTAAGTGGGACGTCCAACCAGCTCAGCCACCCAGTAGCCCCAATTCAGTTTATTTTAATTCAGACATTTTGAGGATGTCCACTTTGTGCTGGAGCATCAGGGCTTCAGACAGAGGGAGCCACAGATGCTGCTCAAACCTACTGGTGGATCCCAGGGCCTCAGAAAGCAGATTATAACTGGAGAGATCAGGAGCAACCTCTCCCACAGATGAGATGCAAAGCACAGGGGTAACACTCCTTTGGTTTTCTTTAATTTGCAAAGAAAATATTATCAGGGTTTGCTACTTTTGCCATATACAGTCAAAGGAAAAAGAGAAAAACGTATGTTGGACCAACCTGCATGAGAAAGGATACTCAACATTATTATTATTTTTGTTGTTATCAGAAACATGTAAATTTAAATAGCAATATCTTACTCCTCAACCACTAACATGGCTACAATTGAAAAGACTGCTAATACCAGGTATTCGTAAAGATGCAGAGTGATTGGAGCACTCACGCATTTATCATATGACTTACACAAATTCTACTCCAAGACTTAGAAATGAATATTCTTACCAGCTTTATTCATGACAGCCCAAACTGTACACCCAGATGTTTATCAACAGGTAAATGGATAAAAAATTTTGGCATATCTTCATTCAATTCAAAATGGAGTACTATTCAGCAATGAAAAGTAAGTAACTACTGATACATGATAAAGAGTGAATGGATCTCAAAAACTAATAAAGTTAGACACAAAAGAGTACATATGATACAATTCCACTTATCTGAAGTAACAAGTACATCACAGTTAATCTATAATGGTAAAAAGTCTATCAGTGGTTCCTTAGGATTGAATGTGGAGGTTTGGGGGGATTTGCTGCAAAAGAGTCCCAGGGGATTTCTTGAGATGATGGAAATAGTATATACCTTGACTGGGGTGAGGATATATGATTATATATGTTTGTCAAAAAGCATCAGCTTATACACAGAAAGTGGTACATATTGTGTAAAAATTATACTTCAAGCAAGCTGATTTAAGAAGAAAAAGACTCCTATCTTTATTATGATTTAGCACCAAAGTTATTTTCCACAAGATAATCCTTTCCTAGAGGATCCAAATTAGTCTCAACCTGGTGCCCAGCAGCTAGATAGGGAACACTTTTATAATTTAGTGAAAAGTAGGATACTGATGTTGGGGAAGCTGTCTAGCAACTGCTGTGAGGTGATTCTTTTTCAGTCAAGCGTGGGTTAGCCTTGGTGACTCTAGATTTAAACTTTCGGGATTTGAACCTAGCTCACCATCTGCTGGTTGAGTCACCTTGGGAAAGTTAATATTTCAAAGTAGCACTTTTCTTATGTATAAAATAGGAGTAACGATGGTCTCTTTGTTGTAGTGTGTGCAGAGATGAAATGAGACAGCTTATGTAAAGAGTCTAGGGTGCAGGAAATGCTTCATAATCATTAGCTATTATTTCTGGTTTCACCCCTTACAGGAACATGGAGATCTGGAGAAGGGAGAACACAGTCTGTGTAGATATGAATCTGTTTTTTCCCTGGTTTTTGTTTTTTGGTCATAATGTACTTAAGGCTCTCATGAAAGGAATATTGTTCATTCCCCAGAGAAGGATGGAGACTAGGGACATTGGGCTGAAACTGAGAGACTGAACTAACAGAAAGCATAAGGGTGAGTTTGCAACCTTCTGTCTGTCCTCATGGTTTTGAGAAGCAGATGAATTTAATGGCAGGCAGCTGCTCTCCAACCATTTATCTCCTTCACCACAGCAGGTGATTCTGGACCACATCAGGCAAAGGTAAAAATAATACCCCACCAAGTGTTACCTCATGTCCACATTTGAAATCACAAGTCAAGGATCTGTGAATCATCTTGCATTCTTGTTTCAGATTCTAGCGTTATAATAACCTCAAGCTAGCCAATATTTGAGATCCATTAACACAATCAATAGAGAACGGAGTGTATTTGAAGATAGCGTTGCTGCTGTTAAGTTTAAAAATGCATCTGAGGAATGCAGTCTTCCTCTGCTTGTCTAGTCTGCTTTTTATTCAGGCCATTTACAAATTCTCTTCAGATTCTTGAAATAAAAGTAAGTAAGTGGATTTTAATTTTTTTTCCGTGGAAAAAAAGGATAATAAGTGAAAACATTCTGGAATATTCATTTATTCAGAAATACTTTCCCAGTAGCTCAGTGTGTGTGTGTGTGTGTGTGTGTGTGTGTGTGTGTTAGACATTTTTTTATGGTGTTATTTGGCAGTATTTTAAAACTCTGGGATATAAAAACTATTTGATTATTTTCTTTGCTTTGAAAAATCTGGCTGAGTTCTCAATTCTTGAAGTCTTAAAATGAATGCATAATTACCTTATAAGCTATTGTGCACATTAGTTTGCAAAGGAGAAAAGCCAGTGAACCGACTTTATTTAAATGGAATGAACTTTCACAAATCCTTTTTGGGGTGTGTGCTTCCTGAATCCCCAATATGGCTGCATTCCCAAGGCAATGTGGAAAAGTGGAGGGGGTGTTGCAACACATCACCCATGAGAATGCAAATGTAAGTCTGAATATAAAATTAAAGACATCTGTAGGAACAATGAAAATGTGTGACTTAGCATCTAGTGTCCCCAACCAAGTGAAACACCCAGGATTTGGCAAACTGTATCTGTGATATGCGTGTATGTGTATAAAATTAGTTGAGTGATAATGTGAAAAAGAAGGCCCGAGCTAGTCCAGATTAACTACCATAAGAAATTGCTTAAGATTGTCTCATTTTATCATTTATCTAAGAATAGATTTTTCATATAAAAATTCCCAGTTGGTTGACTGGCTCAAGCAATGTATATAAATTTAGTTCTTGACTATGGTGTGACCTATAAGAAATTTGAATCTTTTGAATGTTATCACTAGAAAAAACATTAAACAGAATAACTAAATATTTGGGGAAGCCGTTTAGTCTGCTGTGAAAAAAACACTAGAATGAGGTCTTTGGATACTTAGCAAAAGAACTTTGATCCACAATCATAAGACTTTACTGATAGATTTAGTTCTGCCGCTAACGTTCATGAGCAAATCACATTAGCTCCCTGCATAGTTTGCTCTTCTTGAAATAAGGGGGAAAGTGTTGAACTGATGGTCTCAAGCTCTATGATTCTGCCCTGTCCAAATATAGATGGAATTTTCAAGGTATTTATGTACAGAGAGGTAACTTTCTTTAAACTTCATGACTTTAGTGTGGTATCTCAACTTTTTCATTAGTTAATTAAATGATACTTAAGATATATAAAAGATGAAAGGGATCACACAGTAGTCACATCATTATATAAACTGTTGGGTAAAGATGGTGGGTTTGATACACACATATAATTTCAGTTCCTCCTGAGCTCCCTCGTAAGCCACACAGAGACACATTTTTAGTTAAGGGCATAAACCTCCAACGGCAAGGAGAGTAGTACCATCTCCACAGACTGAAGAGTGCAAACCTACCTACAAATTGCACGTAACAGACACTTCCTTGTTGGTTTCTTCTTTTTATGACCAGGCTTAGTTTGCATTTTGTTTCACAGCCAAGGGGGAATCCATAGCAACAGCATTTTAGGAGCTTAAAAATAGATGCATGAGTGGGAATTGACAGCAAACCAGAGAAAGCCAAATCCTACACTGATATTGGGAAGAGATGAGAACCAATTAGATTTTTACCACACAATCCTGAAAAACCTCCACATTGGTGGCACCAGGGATAGGGGGGCAGGTGGAAGGAGGGGAAGCAGGGGCTTAGCTAAGGATGACTGATTGAAAGCAAAAGAGGATTGTTAAGCATTCAGATCCCAAGGCCACTCATTGGCATCACAGCAGAGAACATGAGACCAGTAAAGCACCAAAAATAGAGTTTCCAAAATCTGAATTAAAGAAAAAGAGCAGTAAGAGAGGAAATGGAAAGGAGGGAATCATCAACAAGGTAGCTCAAGATTGCTTCCCAGAATCAAATAGCAGGGGTTTTCCAAATTGAAAGGGCCCAATGGATTCTCAACACAATGGATTGAAAGAGATTTGTACTAAAAAACAACACTGGAAGCTAGAAGACCATGGACAAAGGCCTTCAAAATTCTGAAGGAAAGGATTTCTCAACTGGAATGTTACATCCAGCTAAACTATTAACGAAGTGTCAAGGCCAGAAATTTTCAGACTCAAAACATTTATCACCCAAAAATAATTTCTTAGAAAGTTGTGGGGTGATATGTTCCACCAAAACAAAAGAACAAATGAAGAAAGAAAAAGATACAGGATACAAAAAACAGGATACATGACTCAGGGGAAAGATGAAGGGACTCCCCAAGACGATGGTGTAGGGGGTTCCCAGAGTGAAAACTGTACATCGTGCTTACAGTCCACATTGGAGCAGTGTGACTCAGAGGCACACATGTCATGATCTTTTCAACCTAAAAATGGTCGAGCAAGGCTGGCCCTATGCTTACTTATACTTGGATTTCTTGGGTCATGTGCAGATGTAGTTTCATTTCTTCTCTTCCTACTTGGGTCAGGTGAGGACGTGTCTTTCCCCCATATGTATGTTCTGTGTGGACTTGTACCTGAGAGCTAAATGTTGACCAAGATGAGATCAGAAGCAGCAAATACAGACCATAGTCTTGCCTATTGTCCAGTATGTGGCCCATACTGTGCCCTGCCAAATGTCCCAATGGTGTGAGTCCAGGGCTTCTTAGGACTCACTCAGGGCCTAGCCTACTGTCTCTCCAAAGGGGTTTGGTAAACTCTTGGTGAGACTACAGCCAAAGTAAGCCCCAGTATCATACTGTCAACATCCTTCTGTAAATTCCTCTTTTCCATTTAACATTATTCCTGTGAAATGTATCCATGTTGATACATTTGGCTCTAGTTCATCTATTTCCACTGTTTGTATTCTGTTGACTATACTATAACTTACTAATTCATTCTTTTGCTGTTTGAACTTTTAGGTGGTTTACTATTTTGTTATTACAAACAACGCTTGTATGAATATTTTTGTACATGTCTTCCAGTGAATGTTTAAGAGTTTCTTTTCATTATTTGCTTAGAGAGCAATTGCTGGGTTATGGCACTTATGCATAAATTAATGGATATTTTCAAAACTTCCTAAGTAATTTTTTACCAAGTTTTACTGCCACCAGCAGTGTATAAAAGTTTCTAATGCTCTATATTCTCACCAATACTTGGTTCTAGCAGACTAATTAAAGTTTGCTAATTAAATGTATATAAAATGTTTTCTCAGTATGATTTTCATTTTCATTGTTCATGTGTCCAGTGAGGCTAAACATCTTTTCATTTTCATTGGCCATTCATGATTCCTATTCTATGACTTGCATAGTCACACCTTTTGCACATTTTTCTGTTGAATATTCATCTTCTCCCCTGGAGTTGAGGAAGTAATTTATATATTCTGATAATAATCCTTTGTGTTTTCTTAAAAATTTTTTAATGTTTATTTATTTTTGAGACAGAGAGAGACAGTGTGAGCAGGGGAGGGGCAGAGAGAGAGGGAGACACAGAATCCGAAGCAGGCTCCAGGCTCTGAGCTGTCAGCACAGAGCCCGATGCAGGGCTTGATCCCACAAACTGCGAGATCATGACTGAGCCAAAGTTGGACACTTAATTGACTGAGCCACCCATGCGCCCCAATAATCCTTTGTTGATTATAGGTATTCTAAATATCTTTACCCAGAATGCAGCCAACCTTTTCATTTTTATCATAGTGTCGTGTTTTTGGTAAAGTTTAAAAAATTAAATATAAGGGACACAAATAGAGTACACAAATCTTAAAGATATATTTCAATGTTTTTATAAATAAAACACCATAGAAATACATTATATATCTTGATGCATTTTTGGAATGTGGTTGAAATAACAAATGTTTTCCTTTATGATTTATGCTTTTGTGATCTGATTAAGAAGTCTTTCCCCGTCCCAATGTCATACACACATTCTCTTATTTTCCTTCTAAACATTTTAAGGTTTTATTTTTTTACATTTCCTGGGCCTGGTGTGTGTGTGTGTGTGTGTGTGTGTGTGTGTGTGTGTGTGTGTGTGTCTGTGTCTGTGTCTGTGTGTGTGTGATTTTAGTAGTGATCTAGGTTGTTTTATTTTATTTTTTCCCATATGGAAAACCATTTGTTCAAGTACTATTGATTAATTGGCTATTGTTACCCTCTAATCTACAAATCCATCATGTTCATGCATCAAGATTATGTGTGTGAACCTGATTTTGAGGTGCCGCACTGTGTTCCATAGGTCTCTGCTTAGCTCTGCACTAAGACCCATTATTTTAGTTACTGTAACTTTATCATAAAATATAATACTGAGTAGAGCAAAACTTGCTCCAAGTTTGTACCATAAGCTCCCAGCTGGGCACTGAGTGAAAGCACTCAAATGATTCTGTAAATCTAGGTTACTGAGGAATCAACTCTGCCAGACTTGAAGTCACAGGGTCTGGCCTCAGTTTTGCCTCATCTCAGTATTTGATTTGGGACAGATCACACTTTTGTCTCAGCCTCAGATTTTTTCATCTTATAGCCTCAACTTTTCACATCTTAAAACACATAAATATGACTGGCTCCAGAATTTCCTTCCCACTCAGAATATTTTGACTCCATCATAGCTGTTTTTCCAGATTTCCAAGAACCTATCCCTCGTGCCCAATAAGCAGCAATATGTTGTGAAATTCACCACTGGAAAAGAATGACTCCAACCATCAATGTTTTGTTGTTGTGTTCAAAGACTGAACTAGATTATCTTTTTTTTTCCTTTTAATATCTTCTCAGGCCTTGTCAACTATCTAAGCTCAGAAAAGAACAAATACCATTGATTTCTCATAAATGCCTCATCTATTTTCTTCATTCTTTCTAAAACAACTTGGTTTACAAGTTTAGTTGGTCTCATTGGGATGGTAAAAATACCTCTTCCTCTTTCAGAATAGATTATTTTGAGTGTGATATAAATGAAAATCAGCATGTAGTTTTATCTTGGTTATTTTGAACTAGAACCACCAGAAGAAATGTTCCTGCCCTTATAAAGCAAATCAGTTATATAGTGACGCGCTGCTAGAGTGTGTTTTATTTTAAGAACCGTATTCATTCATTTACGTTTACAAAATAAATACTTGTTGGAGGGTGGATGTGATTATTCTCGGTACTGAGGCCTTGAAATTTTAAAATGAGTTTTCACTTTGGACTTCCTTCAAAATATTATTTACTGGAAAATAATATTGGAAATACAGAAAAACAGGTATTGAGGATTATCTGAGTGGGAAGGGATCTTATGGAGCCAGTCAAGCCTGCATGTTTTAAGATAGGAAAGCTAAGGTCCAGACAAAATAGGGAGCTGCCCACAGGTTCAGTTTAGCAGACCTCTTCCATTTCAGACAAGTCTTTTAGGTGAATTGAGATTTATCTGTGTGCTTTTCTCAAATTGTTTAAAATCAAAGTTATTCATACATTCAAGGGCAAATCCAAATTTTGTGGAGTCTAAAGTAATTTAATTGGGGGGTACTTTTTTTTTAAAAAAAGGACACAAAATGACAAATATAAAATTAAGTATAAAAGGAAATATGTATTTAGGATAGAAAACTATCAAACAAATTACCGAAGATTTAGAGATTCCAGTCCCTTCCTTCGGAGAGTTCTTCAGGCAACTTACCAGAAACGCATATGATAATGCTTCCGAGCTCAGCCTGCCTTCCCTTCCCCACCTATAAAACTCCGCAAGCCCCAGCGACAACCAGCGTTTGTGGCGCCATCAGCTTCATGGAGAACGGGCTTCCACACACATCATGAAGCACACACGATTTCGCTATTTGTAAGACACAGTATAATCCAAAACAATCAAGGCATCTGTATTTCATTTTTATGTCCTAATAAAAGAAAAAAATCATATTTGTTATAAAGTGTAGTGGAACACATAGGCTTTAGCTAAAAAATATGGCTAAGGAAAAACAATACTTTTTATTCATTGTCTGTTACACGCCAGACTCTCCCGTGTTTTTAGATGAGGAAACAGAAGCTCACAGAAGTAAAGCGAGCTGTCCAAGGAGATGCAGCTATTTGTGTTCTATCACTCCAGCCTCCCACCAATGATTCCAAAATGACTCTGTTCAAATGCTCTGTGGAGGGCCTGGTGCAGAAGATGTAAAATGATAAACGAGGCCATTCCCCGGCAGTGGAGCTCAGAAGCACAGAATACTTCCCCAAAGACACAGACTCACATCCCTTTGGAAGCTTTCTTAACAAAAATAACAAACCACACAGCTGGTCGGAGGTAGAGTTTGGGTTGTTTCCCGACATTTTAATTTTAAATACATTATATAACTGCAGCCTGCTATGTACCAGTGTGCAGTGATGCCAATGTATTTCCTCTTAGCCTGTGATTTTATCCTTTTTATCAGTTAGTAGAATATAGTAACAAAATCAGAACTTATAATTTCTAGGATGTCGCATAATGAATTTATCTGAACAAGCTGCTTCAATACCCACTTTCGATACTCGTGTAATGAAAACCACTTAATTTTATTTATTCATTTATTTTAAGTTTATTTATTTATTTTGAAAGAGACGGGGGGGAGGGGAGAGAGAGAGAGAGAGAGAGAGAGAGAGAGAGAGAGAGAGAGAGAGAGAGAGAGAATCCCAAGCAGGCTCTGCACTGTCAGCACAGAGCCTGAGCCTGATGTGGGGCTCCAACTCACCAACCTTGAGATCATGACCTGAGCCAAAATCAAGGGTCTGACCCTTAACCAACTGAGCTACCCAGGCACCTCAAAACATATTTAATTTTAAAAAGTTGTATTGTAGTTTATACACCTGGTAAATAGGTTAAATATGCCAGAGCATACAGTTTGAGAGTTGGGGAAACTAGTCTTGGTCTTTGTCTTGCTTGCTACTCACTACTTTTCTGCAATGTGATGATTTCTTTCTGTTGGATGCAGCATTGTTAACCTCTTTCAGTGTAGGGTCCTTGGCAATGAAATAAAAGTGTTAGAAGAGTGTCTGGGTGGCTCAGTCAGTTGAGCATCCTACTTTGGCTCTCGTCATGATCTCATGGTTTATGAGTTCATTCTCCCCATCCACTTGCTTCAGTCAGCACAGAGCCCACTTCAGATCATCTGTCCTCCTCTGTCTCTTCTCCTCCCCTGCCTGCACATGCATGTGCTCTCTCTCTCGCTCACTCAAAAATAAACATTAAAAAATGTAAAAAAAATGAAATTTGAAACAGTTTATGATTAAAACGTCTTTTTTTTTAAACAGGAGTTTGATATAGGAAAATGTTTATGCCAGCATTATTCATAGGGGGAGGGTTGTGGAAGTTACCTACGGAACCACACAAGGAGAATGGATAAGTGATTTGGGTAGCATGATTACCATGGAATATCACTCACCTATTACAAATACTAAACTAGATGGACATATTGCAGTGTGAATAGATCTTAAAAACATAGTATATAGTAAAAAAAAATATATAGGAATAATCACTTCTATAGAATAATACCAGTTATATAAATTCTAACCATTTATTTTTAGCACAAAACAACAGTATGCATTTTACAAAGATAAGTGGATATTCAAATACATATGTTAAATCCATCAAGTGCCACATTTGGGGCTCATATTAGGAATGGGGATGAAGACAGAGGGCTGTGATGGTAGAAAGAAAGGCCTTATGAACCAATGATTTAAGGGTCCTATAAAATAAAAGATACCATTAACTCAATTCTGTGCACACACAAAATTCTGTAACAGTCACTTGCTCAAGAAAGACTAGGGACTTGTAAGAATCAACATTAAAATATTGACTGAGAATAGTATGAAATATAAATTTAAGCTAACAAACATAGGCAGTATGCACCTTCTCATATAAATTCAAACTTACTGATAAAATTAGGAAAGGCAAATTAAGGAAATAATCAAAACTTCTATATCAGAGTCAGGTCCCCAGTTCACATGTTTGAATGTGGGTCAAATTTGGGCCTTGAAAATTTTACAGGAAATCCACATGTCATAATAATGAAAGGTTAAATGTGTTCATTATTGGACACTCACCAGCTTCATTGTTTCTGTCGTCTTTGCTTCTTTCAGCCAGATTATTTTTGGCTCTACTTTCTCTGGCTTGCTTCTATAGCCGGTCCTGGGTTTCCTCTTCCTTTGGCTGCTGTCTTGGCATGAACATTATTGATATTTCTTTTAAAGAAGTAAATAGTTCTTGCTTTGGCCACACACAATGTATACTCTCTCCCCACCTCCCTCTCTCTCACTCGCTCGCTCTCTCTCTCTCACACACACACAGAGCTACTCCTAAGACACTGAATCAAGCCAACTCTACAATTAGTGGCTTAGAAGGGAAATTTAATACAAGGGTAAAAGAGGGTATAAATATGACACTGTGAACAAAAACATTCCAGAGAATTCTAAGAAGTTGTTACACAAAGAAAGAGATAACCAGGAACCAAACCTTGTTATTCTTTATCATATTCTCCATTTCCATAGCCAAAATATAAGTATTTGAATTATGCTACTATAGACGATAGGCATAATATTTTCCCTAGGAAAAAAATGTTTTTTTAAAGTTTACTTGTTTATCTTGAGAGAGAGAGGGAGGGAGAGGAAGAAGAGGAGGGCAGAGAGAGAGAGGGAGAGAGAGGAAGAAGAGGAGGGCAGAGAGAGAGAGGGAGAGAGAAAATCCCAAGCAGGCTCTACACTGTCATCGCAGAGCCCAATTTGGGGCTCGAACTCATGAACTTCGAGATCACAACCTGAGTCTAAACAAAGTGCTGGAGGCTTAACTGACTGAGCCACTCAACCACCCCAAGGAAAAAGCTTTTGATGATCATAAATCCCATCACCAGGTAGAAGTTGCACCCCACAACTTTTCTGTGATCCCAACTTAATGATTTCTCTTTTTTGTCTATGGGTTTTTGCCTTGGTGTTTAGAGGTTTTTGCAGAGTACACAAATTTCAATATAGAGGTTCAAGACAATGTCACTTAGAATGGAAAGAATTTGAGATACAACATTACTATTTTACTTTGCTCTCATGAACAGGGAATGAAGACCTTCAGGTTAATGAACTTCCCAGATATCTCAAGGTTTTAATTTGAAAGGCCAAATATTATTATTACAATGCTATGATATTAGTAATAGTCGTGTGTTACTTTGGAGGAAAAATATTTTACACTAAATTTTTTGCTTCTTGGCTTTATTGCACGGAAGGTGTTGGTTGCTGGATTTGTTGATGGCGGGTGCCATGAATAGTGGATGGTGGTTAGGACACTTGCTGCACAGCAGGGGCAGGTACAACACTACAGTGTGGGGATGAAATGAAGGAGACCAGGAGCTAGGTGTCTGGATTGAATCCTGGTTCTGTCGATAATGAACTGTATGGTCTTGGGCAAGTTATTTAACTTCTTTGTACTTTACAGGGTAATTATACAAATTAAATGATTATACAAATCATATCTGCAGAACACTTAGAATAGTACTTCTCACATAGTAAGCACTATTTTTGTGTATGCTAAATAAAAAATGCATACATTTCAGCAAGTGCTTCTGAGGTGTAAGTAAATTACCTTGGACCTGCTGTGGTTCTCATTTTAAGTTATGTTGGCATTTTTGAGTTTTTCTGCCTCCCCTCTTTCTGTTGGTTGCCAGTTGAGTCCATTTCTAGTACCTATTCTCACTCTCTTATTAAGTGAATTTGTGGTGGCTTAGGAAGTGAAGATATACTTATTAGAATTTTATTTAAAAGTAAGTTGGAGGGCTCCTGGGTAGTTCAGGCGACTGAGTGTCCGGCTCTTGATTTCGGCTCAGGTCATGATCTCAGGCTAGTGGGTTCAGGCCCTGAGTTGGGCTCTGCACTAAGCGTGGAGCTTGCTTAACATTCTCTCCTCAAGCCCACATCCCTGCTCATCCTCTATCTCTTTAAAATAGAAAAAAAATAATAAAATTAATAAAATAAAAAAAAATAAAATTAAGTTGACTAGTTTAAAAAATCTTCATTTTTTGGATGAGGAGATATTTACTTAACTTGCTCAAGAATGGTCTTTTTCCTCCTCTTCCAAATACCAGTTATGTTCTGAATAATTGAGTTGAATCGCTAACTGTTCTCTATTTAACAGGGTTTATCACACTATCTTTTATTTGGGGAAATATATTCTGCATTGAGTATCACAGTTCTTTACTCTTTCCTCCCCATTTATTCAAATGCTTATATATCCCAGCAATCATTCCAGTATAGCACAGAACATGTTGGCTAAGGGGAAGAGAATGGATGTCATGGATGGTGATGGTTAGATTATCTCTCCTGGGCTCCACTCTATCGCTACCTGCACTCAACTGCCGTAATTCTCTGTGAGCTTCTGGACTAGCAAGGTTTTCTTAAAAGTGTTTTTTAACCTAACCTATGTCCTTCCTACATAAAAGCAGATGCACAATTCCAGTGATGATGTATAAAATGAGGCAGAGCTGTTGAAAACTCATGTAAGTCATCACTGGATTGACTCCCCTCTTCCTTCCACTCTCCACCTTAAAAATGCCCAACAACCAAAGACCAAACAATCCATTCTTTTGGAATTTCTCTTCTTGGCATTGTAATGAATGGAAAGAGAGAATTTAAGAGGAATCTTGAAGGTTGCCAAGAAGACTTTAATTTAAGTCATGGTCATAAAACTTTAGAGTTGTTGGAAGGGTCCATAAAGATTATTTAGCTCAATTTCTGGATTTTTCAGATGAGGAAACTGAGACCAGGAAAAGTCAAATGACCTGACAAAAATCACAAAGCCAGAACTTGACATTTTATTTGTTTTTTGAATGTTTATTTTACTTTTGATAAAGAGAGAGTGAACAGGGGGAAAGGTAGAGAGAGAGGAAGAGAGAATCCCAAGCAGGCCCTGTGCTGTCAGCATGAAGCCTCATGCAGGGCTCTATTCCAAGAACTGTGAGATTATGACCTGAACTGAAATCAAGAGCTGGATGCTTAATCACCTGTACCACTCAGGCGCCCCCAGGACTTGACATTTTAAATGCTGGTATGGCTGTGAGTTTTTCACCATGATACCTACTATGGGCCCTGAGCTATATTGTAAATTATGCCAGTTTGATTTATCTCAGTTGCAAGTGATTAAAAAAAAGCAAAACAAAAAAATCCAAAAACCTAGCTTCAACTAATTTAAGGAAGAGAGGAAAAAGTATTGGCTCATGGTCATTAAGAGTCTAGGAAGGGTTTGCCTTCTAGCATCCTGTGGTTCAGTGGCTCAAATAATGTCAACAGAACCCATTTCTCCTGTCATGGATTTGCTTCACTCTGTTATTGTCTGACAGATTTTCTTCTTCCATATTTGAAAGATAGTGGCAACAGCTTCATGCTCAATATCCTTTCAGATTCTATCCTCTCAAGTTTAATAGGAAAGAGCCAGGAGCTCCAGAGGTAGACACGTGTCCTATTGGCTGTGATGGGGCCTATGGGCATATCCATGGAAATCACAGAGCCCAGGAGAAATGTGATACATTGATTGGCTTAGGCTTGCATCACAGAAAGTGAGAATCAGGACACAAATTATCTGAAAAAGTTCATATAGACATGCGATTTATTATTTTCTGACAATTATATAGCACTTACTCTGGTGGGTTGTTCCAAGAGCTTTACAAATATTAACCCATTTAATCATCTTAACAACCCAATGAGATAGGTACGATTGCTATTCCCATTTCAGAAATGAGAAAACCAAGCACAGAGAGGTCAACTAATGTGCCCAAGGTCACACAGCTTGTAATCTGTAGAACTGTAGCCACAATCCCATCTGAGGCATCCTTGCTTATGAATACCTGCTTTCCCATTGTGGGCACCAAGTACTGTAATTCTTCCACTTTATCTAGGACAGCTGTCTTCTTAACTGTCTTCTTCACTAAGCTGAGATGATGATTTTTCTTCTTTCTTGTCATGGGGAGACTGAATAAAAAGTAGGGTGAGTGGCATACACACGTAGGCTGGCAGGGCCTGAGGTAAGGGGCAGACCCAGCTCAGTGTAGAGGCAGCAGCCAGTTTTCAGTGTTCTGGGCTTCCTTCTTAAGCAGTCTTCCGGGCTCTTGGAGAATGAGTTCACAATGCATACTACATTTGCTAATTTTGGGAACTGAGAAGATCTGCCAATAATCTTCTTGGAGATGGATGACTTCTTAAATGTCAAATGCAGCATTGAGCCGTTAAACTGTGCTGTTTAAAATGTCAGGAAAAACCATTATTTTTGCAGACGGAGTTTCAGTGTGGTCTGATTTCAAGACTGTGGAATGACTATTGTCTTTGAGGAGGATGCTTCTTTTCTTATTTTGAAATGCTGCTATTGTTTTGTGCAGGGAAGAGTGGTCTGAGAGGTGTTTCTGGCCACTGAGCCCAACCCAGCTCAGGGTGGGTGGATGGTTTAACTGAAGTGCTTCCACTCCATAGTAGCCCAGTCCTCCCAGAAACTCCTAGAATAGCTCTCCATTGTCCTTCCCTCTTCACTTTCCTCTGCTCCCTCCCTCCTCCTGCAGCACAGAGCTCTGGGTAATGTTTCCTCTGGAATCCATTCTAGTTATGTTGTTTTAAATCATTTTTCTGCAGAGCATAGTGGGGACTCGTAGAATAGAATTTATTCCTCAAAAGAATATTATGGTTGAGTGCTATAGAGTACAGCAGCCCCAGGCAAGTGCCAAATAATGACTGGTCCAAGTAATGACAGGTCACAATGGAGAGTTAGAGCCTTAAAGCTTTGGGTTTATTTCTCCATACCTGTCATTTTCATCCAGGTATTGTCATGATTAGGAGCCTGAATGAAATCATCCAAAAGTAATCTGAAGTTCGAGTGATATGTGTGGAAGTGGGTGAGAGAGAGGTCAACTGACTCCCCTTCCTGCAGGGGGCCTGGCGGAGGGAGGGTTGGAGCTGTCTCTGTCATCTGTGGCTCTGTGGTCTCATGAAGCACTGTTTTAGTACAGTCAGCCCCTCCTCCTCTGGCTTCCTCCCTCGGCATGACCCAGCTTGATGGTCTCAAATTGTTAGGTTGTAGGAGATGACTCCCAATCCATCTCTGTATCTGAAATTATACGGTGAGGCCTACCACGTAATTTACAAGAAACACAATTAATTTGGTGTGTGTGTAGGGGGGGACTCTGTCTTGATAGTGTAGGAGACTGCCATCTTGTGTCTTACCAAGGCTCAGTAGGAGTATATTATCTTACATGTCCTATATCGTCACATTTATAAATCCCTTAAAAGAGGGTGAGCAATGTGGCATGGAGCCCAAAGCACTGAATTACACGTGGAAAGGCCCAGTTTTTAGCCTCAACTCTAGTACCATCTAGCTGGATCATACTGAACAAAACAAAATTTTTCTGATCCTTTTTTTCCTCTTGTGAAATGAGGAAATAGACTGGGTAATTTGTAAGATGCACTTCCTACTTGAAGAATTAAATCTGTATCTCTGAGTCAGATTTCAAAAAATATGTATTAACAATTGTTTTCTGTCTCCACAGCCTTGGAAATTAAAATGAATATCTGTCCCTGTGTAACCAACAGATAAGAGAACTGAGACACAGAGACATTTATAGCCCATCTAACATCAAACCCTGAGTCCTTCAGAGAGCATCTATCTATTCCCTTGGGTGATACTCTGGCTGTGAGTCACTGACCTACATCACACAGGCCATGCTGGCTCTTCCACTCTGGGAGGAACAGGGTAAAGTCAGTGGGTACGAACAGCTTGGTTCCCAGATCACTCAGCTGGGAGATGATATTTGGAATGATGGCTTAAAAACAATCCTGACCAAGCAAAGCATTAGTCAGCTTGGGAAAAACTTTATGGCTTGGGAGGAACTTCTCAGGGAGAGAGACGTAACAGTACATTCTATTCATCCCAGGAGGACCATTTGCCATAAGTCAGTCAGGGAAGAATTTGTTTTGGACCCACACAGAGAAAAGAGAAGCAGTGAGGGAAAGCGAGACTGACTGGAAGTTAGAAGACTTAATTTGCTTCTAGTCCAACTCTGCCAAGCACTTAACATAGGACAAAGTACATACTCTTCTGACCTTATATTTTTCAATCTATAGAATGTAAGGATAAGACTAGATAGTCTCTAAGCTATGATGTCTACTTCTGTGTCACAGCCATGATTCGGAGGCTTCCTAATTTTCAAAATAAATCCTAAAGGATCAGAAGGATCTCTCTTGCCATGGTCTCCCTCTGTCCTGGCTTTGTGTTTTCTTTAGCTTATGAACACCTTCCTGTAAGTTACTTCATCACAGCCTGATTTGATAGAATTGCACATCCAAAAATTGTAAGTCTATGACTGCTCCATATTTCAAGTATTACTATCTCTTAAATTTTGAGTGCTCTTTTTTTTTTAACGTTGGTTTTATTTTTTGAGAGACAGAGAGAGACAGTGTGAGTGGGGAAGGGACAGAGAGATTGGGAGACACAGAATCTGAAGAAGGCTCCAGGTTCTGAGCTGTCAGCACAGAGCCCCACACAGGACTCCAGCCCACAAACTGGGAGATCATGACCCGAGCTGAAGTAGACTGAGCCACCCAGGTGCCCCTGAATGCTCATTATTTAATAATCTCTTGCACAACTTTCGTTGCACATTCATGCAACATTCGCCTCATACTATCGATATAAAGATATAGAGATCCTTTACTTAAGTATACAATTATTGGTTGATAATTACTTTTTTCTCATTAAGGGAATAGCAACCTATATATGCATATGATTGCACATGCATTTGATTTCATACATACCATATACATTTTCTCCTGTGCCAGTGTCTGTTTTATTGGCTTAAATAAGTGAACAATTTTTATATATTTAAAAAATTTTAATATTTATTTATCTTGAGAGAGAGAGAGAGAGAGAGAGAGAGAGAGAGAGAGGGAGAGAGAGAGAGAGACAGAGTGCAAGCAGGGGAGGGGCAGAGAGAGAAGGAGACACAGAATCTGAAGCAGGCTCCAGGCTCTGAGCTGTCAGCACAGCTGACACCCAGGCACCCCTTTTTATATTTGTTTTTAACTTTTATGCTGTAGCTCTGGTTACAACTATCTCTTAGCTCTTCATACTACTTGCTTATTATGAAGCTCTTTTACAGAACTTTAAAGCTGGAAAATCATTTAAGGTCATCTCTGATTCCAACCCCTTATTTTACAGAAAACTGAGGCCCAGAGAGGTTTAAGGTATCCCTGCTGGTCACGGTCAAGAGAGGACTAGAACTGAGGGGTCTTTTGTTTCCCTGCTACAGCTCAGTAATATTTATAGACACATAACACACATATATGTTTATAAAATCGAGACAGAAATATTTATGTTTTGCTTATGTTCTGTTACAGACCGGTAGAGAAATTCAGGTATAAATTTTCCTCTTGAATGTCTTAGCAATGTGCATCTTCATGAATATTATTATTAATTGGTTGAAGAAAATATTGCTAGGTAAGTAGAAGATGCGTATCCTGTTTCTCTAGAAGCTCAGTTCACGCTGTGCCAAGGGGATAGAGTACAAGCGCCGGTTAATAATTTATAGTATGTATTCATCTCCATTCCTCTTTGACTAAAATATTAATCCTCCATTGATCATCATTATTGGCTTTTTGCCTTGGCAATATACAACGTGCAGAGAGTTTGATGAAAGGGTTATTTCCTAGACTCGTCATGGCCCCCTGCACTCTGCCAGTAATTTACTGACTTTATTTACTTGTGGTAATGAGCACACCACGTAGAAGATGCCAGCTGCTGGGACTGCCTTGGGTGCCTTTTTTTCTAGGGCAGGACAATGTAAAGAGCACAGCTGTTTTTCTAATTTAGTATTTGCAGCATGTGCCTGCATTTTTATTACATTTTTAATGGACCAATGCAGGTGAATATCCGAGCCTGATTTCTATTAATAAAGTGAATTAGTTTAAAAGTATCTTGAGGAGTGCAAGAGTTTTGGGGTATATACTTTAAAAAACAATAGGCCTTGGAAGGTAGGACAGAGATTTGGTTTATTGACTCAGATATTGTAGAATTGTTTAATTGGTGTAGTCTAAATATGTGGAGATATTTTATATATGCACGTGTTTTGTGTGCGTGTATAATTTGTATAATTGTTCATAAATTACAGTCTAAGAGATAAAAGAAATTTGGTGTGTAAACCTTCCTTTATATATATATTAAAGGAGAGAAACTTTATATTTTGATTTGCAAGAAGGAAGTCCATTTTGAAATCATTCTTTGTTTACTATAAAATACAGTTTTGAAATTTTACTTGTGTGAAAATATCTGTTTTTCCTAAATGCAGACATTTCGACTAAACTGTGAAGCCATGAGGGTGACCTAAATAAGGAGGAACCAGCACTTTTCCTGCTTCCTCATTTGGCCACTAGTTCATTCCCTTTCTGTCCCTTGTCCCATGATGGGAATTGAGTGCATTGCTATTCAGACCACAAGACCCCATGAGCTGGCTCCTTTCACCCCTTCTCTTTCTGATTTTCATCTCTGCCTTCCTCTTTCTTTAGAAAATAGAAACATTTCTGCTTTTATCTCCTCTCACTACCTCTTTAAATCTTCTGTTTATTTAAATAAACTCAAACATTGCAAAAGCTCTTGGCACACCCAAGTCTGTGGGCTGAGCTGCCTACCCATTACAATACTCGTAATTTCTCAGAGGTGATGAGCCAAGGACATGATGCCCATGGGGCACTTGGTTGCTTATAATACAGTTTCAGGACAATGGATTCATATTACAATTGCTCCTATTCAGCTAGTGGCCCAGTTTTCCCTGAAGCTCAGTGAGATAGATCTTCCCTTTGAATAGTCATTTACGAAATTCTATTTTGCGGGGGTGATGGGGGGCAGGAAAGACTTAGTAGTTGTGCTCTACTCTTGAGTATTGTAACGGCACTGCTAGGCAAGTCACCGTTTTAATATATCAAATATATTTTTTCATATATATTTCATATATATTTTAATAGAGCAAATATCAGGATCTAGCAAGGAAATCAGAAACCACTTTAAATATATACAAGAGAAGAGGTTGAACACAGCAACTGTTTACACAGGTGATGATGAAGCTGGGGAAAATGGATTTATCAATGGAGAGAGAAGTGAAGAAGGCAGACTTACATACAGGTAAGGCTGCAGGACCCAGGATCACTTACTTTGGCTGGAACCATGACAGCCCTGTCCAGAAGGAGCTAATGCCGGAGAGGAGACCATTCAGTGATCTGAGATGCCATCCAAGGTGGAGGAAGCTGTGGCCTCAAGTTTCTCCCCACTTCCCACCTCCTCTACAACTCATGCCAGTGCCTCTTGTTGGCCAATTGCAGTGGGCAGCCAGTGACCCTAGGAGCTTAGGAGAAGCAAACTGTAGAGATCAGCTCCCCTTTGCTAGCAATACAGACAGAGTAGGGTAGCAGAGGAGGGGCGAAAGGGGAAGGAAGAGGAGACTGGATCATATAGTGAATAAGCTCAGAACACTCACATGGAGGTCACCATTTGACCCTAACTGAGCCCTGTTGACCCCCAATACTGGCAAAATCTTCATGGAGCTTATGAATGCAGGTGGTGGGGACTACAGATCTGATGGTTCTCCTGGCAGTGGTTTTTAGACGACCTGATTAAGCTTCTCTTCCTGATTTTCTGTTTCTCTCTCTCCTTCCTCCCACCCTCACCGATACTTCCTTGCTGAAACTTTCCCTGTGGTTACTAGTTAGAATCATGGAGGTTTTCTTGGGAAAAAACTCAGCCCTGCTTCAGCTGGCTTATGGTCTTGAGTTGTGGTTAGAATAATTAAGTCAAAGATGATGCCTACAGAAGAGTTGGTCAAGCCTCAGAAGGTGGGGCCTTCTCCACACACGGGCTGGGAAAGTGATCTCTGAGCACTATGGTGGGTTCTTTGTCCTGTGCGTCATCACAAGTTGCCAGATATTTGATTTGGTTAATGTTTTCCCAATCCTGATAGAATATAGATTTCTTGAGGAGGACTGTGCCTACAGGATTTTATATCTATTGCATAGTGTTACTCAAATATTAAGTACTGCAGTGTTTTTAATTGAAAAGTAAAGGTCCCTAAATGCAGAAAGATAAGCTCTAGTGTCTGGTTTTGGTTAAGTTATATAATGTCTCTGAGCCTTGTTTTAATGTTTTTGAAGACAAAATTTTATTTTATTTATTTACTTTGAGAGAGAGAGCACACATGGGTGGGCTGGGGTTGAGGTATGGGGGGAGGGGCAACCGGAGAGAGAATCCCTGGCAGGCTCCCCTCTCAGCGTTGGAACCCATGGCAAGGCTCCATCTCACGACTGTGGGCAGAAATCAAGAGTTGGACACTTAGTCACCCAGGTGCCCCTGAAGATAGAATTTTAAAAAAAGAACATGCCTTTATGACTGTCCAATTACATCATAAGCAATTTGAGGGCAAGGGACAGTGGACTCCATTTTTATGTATAGCACTTAGCATACTGTCTGGCACAAACAAAATCCTCAGAACGTGTTTATTAAAGAAAGATCTGAGATGCCTGGGTGGCTCAGTCGGTTGGGCGTCCAACTTCGGCTCGGGTCATGATCTCACAGTCGGTGGGTTCGAGCCCCAGGTCAGGTTCTGTGCTGACAGCTCAGAGCCTGGAGCCTGCTTCAGATTCTGTGTCTCCCTCTTTTTCTGCCCCTCCCCCACTTGTGCTCTGTCTCTGTCTCTCTCTCTCTCTCTCAAATATAAATAAACATTAAAAGAAAAAAAACTTTCAACTGCCTACCAGGGATCAAGCAAATAATGAAAAATGAACCTGGCTGCAGTGAGAGAGCATAGTGGAGAGCATGGAGGACTGCAGGTTACCCGAGAGCACTCTAAATGTCCTCTCCTCCCGGGGCAGCTCCAACTGTCAGATGAGAGAGTGGCAGCGTATTGTCAGAACTTCTGGACATATATATGTGAAATGTCTGCATGTTTGTGGCAAGATTAGCCAACTAGGGAATGCTGCTAGAAAAAATATCCACTTTAGACTTCTAGGGGTCATAGAGTTCCTAATACTGTATTTAATGGAGATGCTTTGGGAATTGTATTATGATTTTGGAGCTCTAATTTTCCCTGTCTTCCTTTCCAATTTTAACTGGAGTACTTTACTGGTGCAACATTCTGTTTTACTCAGTTTAGTGGCAGAGGTAACTAAAAGACAGAAAAGTGCTATTAGCCATTCCTGAACTTCAACCTTCTACTGATGAAAGTGCTGACAAGTTAGTTGCCTTTTCAGATTAGTTTTCACGACAAACAATTCTTTAAAGACACATGACAGATAACAGATTTTCAGTTAACCAATAAATAGATTATCTATGAACGTGTTTACAGAGAGACTACAAAGTTATGCATACTCTTATATTTAGGTGTGGTCAGCTCTGATCAGTGCAATATACTGTCGACCAAACTGGGCTTCTCAGCTCTTGTGGCCAGACCACCAGTGAGTTTCATATGCCCAAATCCTCTGTGTACCAGAAAGTAAGGGCTCAAGCAGAGCCATCTGAGTTTCATAAGACCTATTCCAATTTGGAGTTGATTTGATGTTGAGGGGACTTAATAAAGGTAGTAAATGAGTCATTTTCCAGCATGATATAACTAGAATTGGTTCTTGGCCCAGAAAGATGTGAGTCAGTTTAGTCCTGACTCAGTTCCCAGTCTGATGCAGAGTGACTCACTTCCCTATGTGATGTCATGTTTGTTCCTTGTAAGAAGTGACCTCCTCGTTGTTTTGTTGTATTAGGGTTTTTTTTTTTTTTTAAATAGAAGAATAAAATGAGAATATTGTAGAATAAGATGAAATACTCTAAGGAATACAGAATCAGACTAATAAAAAAAAGGCCTTGATTTTCTCACAGTGAGCCTGAAGGAATACTTAAGCTTTAAATGCTTATATTGTTGTTCCCATGTATTAGGATTGTTAATTTCCAAACAGCCTAGCTATTAGCCAAAATTTGATTGAAAACATTTTGCATGTAAAAGAAGAAAAACTGGTATAACAATTCAATCATTCGGTAGATATATTTATAAAAGGCAGCTGAATTTGGGAAAAAGTTAACAATAGATGGTCAGATTAAAGATGACACATGGATTGATCTTTCTAGAAGGATAATTAATTTATATACAGAAAGTAAACCCAAAATGGAACATTTCTTATGAAAACTATGAGCATTTCAGAATATGCAGAATTTTTTAAAATACTGAAAGGATGGCTTTTTATGCTTATGTCAATAATGTATGAAATTCATGGCTTGTATAGCAGGTCAACTGAGACTGAGGAGAAAAGCAACGTATGCATCTCAGACACTATATTGGTGAAATGGATTAACTTTGGTCTTTCCCAGGCCGACCAAATGTTCTTATCATCTATGATGATGACTATACTAAGAAAGTCAAAGCAATGTAAGTTAATGTTGTTTCAATGACAAGCAATAAAAGCCCCTTTTGGCTAATTTAACCTAAATGGGAGATATTTTAGGGGATGGATGAATCAGAGTAGTCGCCAAATAACCAAGTCTCAGAGCACTTTGGGGGTCCCCAGATTAGGTACTTCTGGACCTGATAGGGCTCTATCAGCTTGAGACTCTTCCTCAACTGCCTTCTATATCCATTTCTGCCTATTTGTGTTTCAAGTACTAGAAGAATGATCCATTAATTGGCCCACCTTGGCAAGTATATCTCCCTTTGGATGAATAACCACTGACAGAGGGGCAAACGGCACAGTTCCCACTGAAAGAACTGTCATGAGCTGGTAGTCATCTCATCCTGTGTCTGCTACAGAGACTGTGGTTTGTTCTCCAACTTCTTTCCCCTAGAGCCCCAATCATTGAGTGCTTACAGTGTTTTATGTTCAAATGGATCACCCAGGGATCTTTTTTTTTAAATGTTCATTTATTTTTGAGAGAGAGAGAGAAAGAGCACACAAACAGAGCAGGAGCAGAGATTGGGGGACAGAGGTTCCAAAGAGGGTTCTGCACTGATAGCAGTGAGCCCAGTGTAGGGCTCGAACTCATGAACTGTGAGATTATGACCCTAGCCAATCAGACGCTCGACCAAATGAGCCACCCAGGTGCTCCCTGGGAAGATCCTCTGGGGGATCTTAAAATGTAAATTCTGATCCAGCAGAACTCAGGTAATACCTGAGGTTATGCCTTTATAGTAAGTTCCCAACTGTTGTCAATAATGCCAATTCATGGACCACACTTTTAGTTTGGTCACCTAAATAATATCCATTCTCTCCCTCCCCTCCAACCCAACCTCCTTATTAGGAGCACAGGGAGCTTTATTCAAGCATTTATTTGCACCCCTATACAATCCCTGTGCTTTGGAAGAAATTGAACATACTCCCAGCTCTAATAGTGAGTACCAACTGGCTTAACCCCGTCAGTCGTTCAGTGGTATTTCAATGGCCCAGAGTCTACAACAGCGGAGAGCAAATAGTAGACAACAAATATTTGTTAAATGAATACATGAAATGATGTGAACATAGAAACATGATATGAGCTTATCCAGCTTAGATGGATTTCAGGACACTGGCTTTGAATGCCGGTCTGGAAATCCCCCTTGTCAATGGATGTGAACGTTCAAGATTTGATTATGGCTGGCAGTCTTCCCACAACTGTTAGGAAGTCAGCCTTAGAATGAGGCTGACACTAGAGAAGGCAGGGTAGAGAGAAAGATGGGCCACTGATAACATCACTGACACACTGGAGGATCTATGTTTACCCAATAGTTATGAGAACCAAAAATCACCTTCAATTTTAAAACCAGTTTTAGTTGGATTTTCTGTTACAACATAAGGAGTCTTAACTGACAATGGGAAACGTTTTACTCCACTCTTAGGGCATTCCATTATGGTGCATTGTTGATTACCTTCAGAAGTTACCATGGTCAGAAAGCATTCCACAACACTCTATGGTAAGGACTTAGAAACAGACTTTATTGACAAAACTTACTAAGAACGAGTCTGCAGGAATGGCACAAGTCTGTGATCTTAGCCCCTCCCTGATCTAAGAAAAAGATGGAAGGTTTATATTCCAGGCAAAGGACCCTATATCCTTGTTGCTTTCCATATAGGGGAAGTGAGAGAACAACTCATCCATTCAGGTACAAACAGACACTGGGGCCCGGGAGTTAAAGAGTGTTAAAGTGTCTCAGGATGTCCAGAAGAGCCAGTTTTGCAGCTTTGGAGATTTGAAGCCTGAGGGAATCCTGTAGTTCATCTGGCTGGGGTGGAGAAGAAGCCAATAGTCCTATATGGGAAGCTGAGTTGAGTTGGAGGAGCCCATCCCACTAGCAGAAGGGGGAGGGCCCTGCTCCATTGGCCTGTCCAGGCTGCCTAAAGTGACCTCCCAGAATCATTTCTAGAAACTTTAGCTTGTCACCCACACTAACCTAAATTTTTCCTAGCCAGTTGCTTAAAATCCTTCACATGCTTCACCACTGCCTTCAGGAGAAAGTCCATGGAGTTTGTTTTCCAATATAGTCATCATCTGAACTAACCTAACTCTTTAGTCTTTCTTGTGTTGCCCTGACATCGTACCATAAACTTCAGCTACAGCAGATGATCTTCTGTGCTCCAAACATTTTGTATATCATCACTGCTCAGTGTCTGGAAGACTTCTGCACCATGCCTCTCCCTGGAATGCATCTCACTGAGCACTCTGCCCACTAAATTTCCTCATGATCAAAGCCTGTTGATCCTTTACGTTTCAGCTCAACTGTTACTCTCTCTGGGAAACAGTCCCAGAGCTTTAATCCCCACACCCAGCATAATTAATCATTGCTGCCTTTCAGTTCCCACAGCACTTGGTTCACAGTGCTAGTTTACACTTATCACCTTGTTAAGCAGCATATCCATGGCCTCCCCTAGATTATGAGTTTCCCTAGCATAGAGATCTTGTCTTATTTGTCTTTATAGCTTAAGCCCTACTGGGCTGCTCTCCATGGGACTGGTTCTGCTGGCCTCTCTCTAGGATCCTGACCTTTATTCTCATTAGGGAGCATGCCTTAAGGCCAAAGTTTACCAAGAAATTATATAGGATTTTCCCTGATGATAAGGGAACCTACAGATGGACTAGGTACAGCCTGTTAAAATGCTGGAATTTGTACCCAAGCTGGAGAGGGCCAAACGAGTTTGGAAGGGAACAAAATTAGGAAAAGAAGCTTGATCTTTTGGGACAAGTTCCCAGCAGGTCAACTTGGCTTTGGTGAATGGCCACTGATAGAGAAAATGGTCTTGTATATGAAATGAACAGCAGAGTAGTTTTTAAAATAAAAATGTCCCCCCTTTGGCCTTTTCTCAATATGATTGTATTGCTGTTATGTTTATTACTAAAGCACATGCTCAGGATACCAGGAAGCACATCTAGAAACAGCTGCGTAGAGGCTGTTTAGTTCACTGATTTGCCTCCACCGAGACGGCACATGAGGTGGGATTTCTGTTTCAGGCCAACACACTTCAGAGATTTGCAACTATACAACTTTAACCTCTGTGGATTTTTAGAACAATAGGGTACTGTCCAGAACCATAAGAACCAGCATGTCACATGCTTTATCTGAAGGTTTATTCAGTCACCTCAAAATATACCTAAAGGCAGGCTGATGCCAAAATACATGGGCCACTGTGTGTGAGCCTGCCGGGGAGCACAGCCCTGGAGGCCTAATGGAGCGATTGGCACAGCGACAGTCTGCAGGCCCAGTCTGGCCGCCTCGGCAGCTGCACATGTTCCTGGGACCAGAGCCAGCTGGTGCTCATGGCAATGGTTTCTGGGTCCTGGCACTATCCCAAGATCGGCCCAAGCTCCTTAGTCCTGACCTGGCAGTGGCTTTGTTCTGGATCTAAAGTGAAGCCCCCCTGAGGTACAACTGAAGGCAGGCCCTTGAACCCTAACCTCTGTGTTCCTCCCAGACTGACACACCCTCTGCTCCAGGTGTGACTAAGGGCCCTTGGGGCAGGGCAGGTTCTTTGGGGTTAATCCCAGTCAGCCTCAGAACGTCTCGCTTTTGCCCACTCCAGAACTCCAGGCACTGCAGTGCTATCAGGGCCCTGGGCTGCCAGTTGGTGTAGAGATCATGAGGGATGGAAAGAGACCTGGCCGGAGATCCCCCTGACCCTGACTCATCCAGGAGCGCTCTGAGGCAACCCAAGGACTGGATTTCAAAACCGACCTTGGCTGAGCAAGAAATGTCATCCCAAATCGGAGTCTCCCTAACCGGGTATCAGGAATACTGCAGAACTCTCAAAATAAGATGTATTTTCATTGTCTATTAGGACACTTAACATGTTTGAAATACAACACCAATGCTTTCAATCTTAAATCCAATCTTCATTGATTGGAATGGGCAATCTAAGTAATAAGGAACAGCAGAGAGCTCACTGTGCAAATAAAGCTCCCAGGCGCGTCTCCCGGCTTCTTCCCCCAGCAGATTGCCTCCCGAGCCCCTCCCAGGTGAAACTCCTAAATCTGCTTTAAAAATATAGTCTTTATTTGCATGATCTCCCTCCTCATGTTTCAGTCTAATTCTCCCAGATTGAGAGAAACACAATAAAAGGGAAAATTTTTTTTGTTTTGTTTTCAGTGCTTCCCTTTTCACAAACTCTTTTTTTGGAAACCGCAACCTCAATCCCAGAAGAGGTTCCTGGGGGCTTTAAGAACATCAATCAGTTTCGCAGCTGGAGGCCGAGGCTTTCCTCAGGGAAGACTTTTTACATAAAACAGATTGTACTTTGTCCTTGCCGGGGCAGACAAAGGTTTAAATTAAATATGCAGTGAGCTGCGGTTGGCTGCTTGCCACAGCCTAAGGGAGGGGGAAGGGAGAGCTCTCCCTACTCCTTCCTTTCTCTGTAGTTGTTTCTTTTTTCCGTTTCTTTTTCCAGCCTGGAGTTAAAAGGCCTGGGCTCAGGGCTGGGCTTTTCTGTAAATTCGACATATGATGTGGTGCAAGTCATTGGGCCCCCTGGGACTTCAGTTTCCTCTTCGGTACAGTTGAGGAGTCTGAGATGATCTGTGAAGGTCTTTTCCATATTTAACCTTCTAAGTTATCTCCAAATTCAGCTGTGTGCATTTCCAACAAACATTGCCAGTCCCACCTCTGAGTAGTGCATCCCCACCTTTCCTGGACTGACGAGAGTGACCTGAGTGACTCCTTTTCCCACTGACCCCTGGGGGTCAAGTGGGCCACATTACGTAAGCGAGAAGGAGGCCCTGCAAAAGAAGATAAAAGGCAATGGATTCTGTTACCGGTCTTGGGGGGTAAATAAACAGTGATGGGAATTGGAGTGAATGGGAGAGACAGATTCTTCAGAAAAGGGGCAGCCTCTACCCACCTCGGCTGAGGCCACTTGTTGTGGCCTCTGGGACAGAGAGGTTTTTGGTTTTTTGTTTTCAAGATTATGTTTTTTAAGTAAGTAATCTCTTTACCCAATGTGGGGCTCAAACTTACAAGCTGGGAGATCAAGAGTCCCACATTCTATGGACTGAGCCAGCCAGGCACCCAAGTTTCATTTTCTTTTTTTTAATGTGAAAGTCTGAAACTTTTAAATATTGGTAACTAATTACAAAAAAATATATAATTCTCATAAAGTAGACCTACAGGTCTGTGGACTGAATTAAACTTGAAGAGGGTCAGTAAGCTGAGTTCATGGCCTTAAGAATGTGAGGATTTTGTCTTCTCTAGCTCACCGAGATGTTCAGAGGATCTGTGTATTTAAAGTGTGTTGTAGGGGCGCCTGGGTGGCTCAGTTGGTTAAGCCTCCGGCTTCGGCTCAGGTCAGATCTCACGTGCGTGGGTTCGAGCCCCGTGTCAGGCTCTGTGCTGACAGCTAGCTCAGAGCCTGGAGCCTGCTTCTGGTTCTATGTCTCCTGCTCTCTCTGCCCCTCCCCCTCTCATGCTCTGTCTCTCTCTCTCTCTGTATCAAAAATAAATAAAACATTAAAAAAAATTGGATGCTTAAAAAAAATAAAATAAAATAAAGTGTGTTGTAAGCTGCAGCAACGTATCATAGGCCTGAAAAGCATTTCAATATAGAAATGCCCTACTAGAGGGTAAATTTCAGGAAAATAACTTTACTCATATTTAGGTTCCCAGTCAACTATTGACCTGGGAGTTAATGGACCTGTTCTTTTATTGGTTAAACATACTTTTATTATCTAAGTCCACATTGATTTCATGTGAATTATTTCATGTGAATAATAACGTGAAATTGATTTCATGTTATTAGCCTCATACAGAAAGCAGGTTATAAATGGAATATATATTTAAACTTCAGAATTCTATTTTGCATTGTAATAATGGTGGCCTTTTATATCATCAGCATATTAAATGAAATATTTTAATATATAATTAAATGTTAAAGACTTATATAACATAAGGTAATATGTATTTTAACCAATATTTCTATTATTTGGACACATATGTGTTATATAATAATATACTGATTGCAGCAATAAGTCCACAGAAGACAAAAGCAACTGGAGCGATGCTTTGTTCTCTGCGTGCTAAACCAGAGGCCATCCTTTTATCTTGAGGAAGAATCAAATGAAAATGAAATTTAATCCTTTAAAACATTCATGTGAGTGGTTGGATGACCTCTTCTCCTATTTTACCTGCATAAGAAACACGAATTTTATTTTCAGGAATGTACATGAAATAAATACATTACCCTCCTTCTAGATATATTCAAGTGATACGCAATAACAAATAGGCACAGGTAAATTATTAAGAAGCAAGATGAAATGATTTCTCTTGGAGTGCCATGATTTTACAGACTAGAATAACTGAAGGCTACCTAAATATAAAAGCATGTCCTCCTGCATGGATTTTCTCTTTTCAGTCCCCCCCCCCCTTGATCTTACTAACTCAAGGCATAAAGATTTTGTTTCTTCTCCTTTCTTCTGAATTGGTCTCCTTTTCTTCCCCTGTATTTAAGTTTTTTATCTTTTTGTCTAATGTAAATAATAAGTCTCAGATTTGATCCATTAATTTAATGTTTCTGACATAACTTAGAAATACATGTTACATTTTTAACCTTTCACTTATAGTACAAACTGAAGGACACAAGTAAATAGGGTTCCCCATAAGCAGGGCAGTCTGTGAAATACTTAGCGCGGCAGACGGCAAGGGCATGATTGGAATGGACACCGCCGTGGTGAGGACCAACGCCAGCTATAAACCGCGGTTCCAGACTTACTCCTTCTCTTTAACAACAGGTTGCAACCATGCAATTATTATCACTAGAATAATTATCATATGGGTAATACGGAGACATTTAGTTACTGTATCATTCTGGATAACTAGCCATTAGCTGCCCCAATGAACCAGCTCTAAAATCTCAGGGACTTGGCGCAACAAAAATGTATTTCTTGCCCACACAAAATGAGGTAGTCAATAGAGATTTTCTTCCACTCAAAGACCCCGGGCCCCTCCATCTTGTGGTGTGGCCATATTGACACTCGGCTTCCACAGTCACCGCACAAGGAATGGAAGGACTAGAGGGCTCCCCCTGGTCTCACAACCTGGAGCAGGGAGTGAGACATGACACTTCTCACCTTTCATGGGCTGGAACTAGATACATGTCTCCAACTCACCTGCGAGAAAAAAGAGAAAATGTAGGGAAGCATATCAATTGCTTTTGAGTTCACAGGCCCCAGTACTGATGATTTCTAACTCACTCCACACGCGGATTGAACTGATGGTGCCTTGAGACCTTTGCTGCTCACTCATGGTCTGATTCTGACTTCTTTGCTTCTCTGTCCTACTCTCTGCAATCTCTCTCGGGATCAGATGTCCAAGAGGGACAGTCTTATCATCCTGTTTATTGTCATGATCTGTTGAGGCAGAGCCTTTGTTTACAGCCATCTGAAATGTACTGGTCCATCTACGGACGCACTGCTCTTGTTCATGTGCCCATATCTGTTTTAGCCATCTGTGGAAAGGAGTTGGAGAATAAATTGCGTAGGAATTTGGAGATAAAATGGATAAATAAATTTGGCAAAACTGTTTTGAATAGTGAAGATTTAAAAATATCTCTAACAAGGTCTTCATTATTATGAAATTGTTACCATATTATAATAATCGCCAAATCACAATTTGTCAAGGTTTTGTAAAGCGCTGCAACTTTATTTTTTCAAGCATATTTAAGTAGTAGAATTACGAATAGTTGCTATAAATGTCAGTCCACAAAGTAAGATGTACTGAAATGTATCTTTTATTTTTTCAATCCAGGGTTGCATTTAAGATTCAGCGTATTGATGGCTTTATGAAGGATTGAGGCATTTGGAAGTGTAGTTTTGTCCTCTGTCTATACCCCCCTGGCTTTCATGAGAGTGGCAGAGATCACCACCTATCTACAGGTTTCCGTTTTCTCTTTCTTTAGTCGAAAACCATCTCGGCTGCCCAAGCAGTGACTACATTTCCCAGGCTCCCCTACAGCTAAGTATGGACATGTGTCTAAGGGCTGGGAGGTGAATGGGAACAATGTGTTAACCTCAGTGGCATCTACAAGAACTCAGCTTTTGGTGGTCCGTTCTCTTCTTCTCCAAGCCTGGAATGAAGACACGGTGGTAATGAGACAGCTTTGTTTCTGTGAGGGCATGAGGGCGATATTCTGGGGGGTGGAAGCAATTAGAGAAAAGGAGCCTGGGCTCCTGGACGACCTGGTAGAGTGGGGCAGCTGCAGCTCTCTGGACTGCTGCTACTTTGACTTTGCATGTGATAGAAATGAGTGTTCTTTCTCAGTAGGGCTCTGTTATTTCGGTCTCTGAAAGCAGCTGAGCCACTATCTGAAAGGACACGCCCACTTCCTGGGGTGCTTCTGGCTGTGTTTCCCCTAGTTTCTGACAGGTGAGCCTCTTTCTGTCTGCTGCTCCTCAGTGCGCTAGCTCTGTGTTAGTGATATTTTGCTGCTTCCCTTACAGCTGCACCATGGGAAACTCCGCTTCTGCATTTCTCTTGCATTTCTGGCATCAGTCTGCTGCCACCACACCACTCTGTGGCTTTGAGAACTCTGGGGGACTCATAGGACCATCTGCCTGGGTATAGCAGACAGCTTTTCTGCCTACTCCTGTACATGCTGGACACAGGATTAGAGTTTCCAGGTTCCACTTTAAAGAGAGGGCCGAATATTTTGATCTAGAATCCCCAAACATATCTGGGCGTTTTATTATTCCTCTCCCAACCTCAGTCAGAGGGCTCAGTTTAGGTTACGCGTGGGATCAGCCTAGGGTCCCTTCTCAGGAGCCCACTGGCGTCTTTGCTTTTCTTTCAAATCTCCCTATTCCTCCTTATCAGACCAATCTTTCTGAGTATTAACAGTATGGGGAGCTCTGTCCTAACATGTCAGCTTTCCTTCTAAATCTTTTTGCCTTAATACCTAGGCCAACAGTTTAAAAATATTTTGTTTTTACTGTTGGTTACTAGAAGGGAGAGGGGTTGGGGATGTGTGAAATAGGTGATGGGGATTAAGGAGTGTGCTTGTCATGTTGAATCACTATACTGTACACCTGAAACTGATGTAACCCTGTATATTAACTGGAATTCAAATAAAAACTTAAAACAGAGAAAAAATATTTTCTTTTTCTGGGTTTTGAGCTTTCATTCCTTCTCTGAGGCAGTTAAGGCAGAACATCCCATGAGGTGGAGGGTGGTGATAACTAAAATAATGCAGATGGACCCAAGTGTTTGTTACTATTTCAAGATTTCATCTGTCACTTAGCTTGCAGCCCATATTGCCAAAGACGTCTTTTTAGGAGTTTCTTCGGTCAATAAAGAAGAACTATTTGTTGTGTGCAGTGGGAAGGTTCATTGGCTCAGGTGTACAAGGTTTGTGTTCCAGTCCTGGTTTATTCCTCTGCCTTGGAAGCGTGCTTTCTATGTCAACAAGAAAGTGCAGTTCTAAATGTTTGCCTCTGTTATCTCTGGACTTTGACTCCGTTGATTGTGTAACGTTGGGAAATTGACCTAGATTTCAAGCTTCCATTTTTGCTATATATTTCCATAGCACTTTCTACCTCAGACAGGGGGAACTTACGTGGAATCATATAATAGTTCATGTTTAAATAGCATTTCTAAATTGTAAGTATTATTCTCAGTGCTTTACATATACTCTTTCATTTGTGACTCTTTTATGAGGTGGATCCTGAGATACAATCCAAAGTAGAGGTAAGACTTAAACCTATTCAGTCTGGATCCAGGGTCTGTGCTATTAATTATTCAGTTAGACAACCTCTCATTACAGGAAATATTTTGAAGGAAAGGAATGAAAATATATTGTAATTATTGGATTGCTCTCCTGATTTTATTTATAAGTACTAATCTTTCAGAAGCAAACTATGACTCAACTGAATGTAAATTATGCCAAAGTTCAGGTATGCTAAGGAATAACTGCATGCATGCTAAGAGTAGTTATTAAAATTACTATTTATTTGTATAATGTGAGCAATAGATCCATTTACTTCATTTAGACTGCCTCCTTTCAGGCCTAAGCAGTTCAGATGGTTAAGCGTCAGACTCTTAATTTCGGCTCAGGTCATGATCTCACGGTTTGTGAGTTCCAGCCCCCGCATCTGGCTCTGCACTGACAGCCTGGAGCCTCCTTGGGATTCTCTGCTTCCCCTCCTCCCTCTCTCAAAATAAAGAAATAAACATAAAATATATAAACTTTCTCCTTTTAATGACGGATTTAGGTCAGGATCAATACAAGCAATTCAGTTTTAATTCCACTTAGAAATAGTAATTCTATAATAGTATTTACCAAGTAATAATTAAGTAAATGTTTCCTTTGCTTTCTTTGAGGTATGCTCATTAAAGGACTTTCACCCCAGCCAAACGATGTCAGTGAAATGCAATTGCATGATAAAACTTTGTCACCATCTAGTGTCATTAAGGAGTACTGCAGTCATGTTGCTTGTTTTCTCTCTTCAGTAGCTTCCTTCTAGATCTACGTTAGCACCGCTGGTGGCATTAGTAACCACTGATTCTGTAGACTATTTATTTATTTTTTAAAAAATGTTTATTTAATTTTGAGAGAGACACAGAGAGAGATAGAGAATGAGAAAGGGCAGAGAGAGGGGAGGACAGACATGCAGAGTGAGCTCTGAGTTGAGAGCAGAGAACAAGATGTGGGGCCCGATCCCATGAACCGTGAGATCATGAGCTGAGCCGAAGTCGGACACTTAACCAGCCGAGCCACCCAGGTGCCCCTGTGGCCTATTTTTCATAATTGGATTTTAAAGCAACTCATTTAAGGTCATTTCTCACTTCCAAAGCATGGTTTATTTTATGAAAGTGTTCTCAGGGGACCATAAAAACTTTCATCCAAGTTAGAGACAATGTGATCACCCCTAAAAGATCCCTTTACTTTAGCTTCAGGCTGCTGAACTTGGGAAAAATCATGATGTATTCAAATTATGACATAGTCGAGGCTTTCAGAAGAACATAAAATTAGTATATCAAATATTTATGTACCCTCTATAATAGTTATCTCTTGCTATATAACAAATTGCCTCAGTGCAGCAGCTGAAACAGCAAACATTTATGATCTCACATAGTTTCCGAGGGTCAGGAATCAGGGAGTGGCTCAGCTGGGTGGTTCTGGTGCAGCGTCTCCCAGGAGGCTGCCGGCAAGCCCTAAGCTGGGCAGGCCAAACTGGGGAGGGAGAGACAGCTTCCAAGCTCATGCCTGTTTGTAGGCAGGTTTCAGCTTCTTGCTGGCTGCTTGCCACAGGCTCAGTGTCTTGAAATGTGGGCCTCTTTGTAGGACTTGCTTCCCCCAGAGCAAGAGAGGGGAAGGGAGCTGGAGGGAGGAAAGAGAGGACAGGAGGGAGAGAGGGGGAAGCCGTAGTCTTTTTTTAGAACCTAATTTCACAAGTCATGTTTTACTTCTACTGTATGTCATTGGTCACTCAAACTGGTGTGCCGGAGTCTGGTGCCATGTGGCAGGGGGTAAAAACCAGGAGGTGGCGGTTGCTGGGACCATCTTGAAGGTTGGCTGCAACACCCACCATCAGGCTTTGCTGAATAGTAACATTTTGCCCTGTTTTTGTAACTACTACTAGCCCTGGGCTAAACTCTGGGAGATACCAACGAGAAAGAATGTGACTGAGCTCACATTTGGCTGTAGGAGACCTGAAAAAGCTTAGTCCAGTCTCATATGCAGCTCAAATGTTATCTTTTAACCTCATCAAAATGTTGACTTTGTGAGGAAGGAGATCATGGTTGTTCTTTCAGGAATTTGCTCCGACTTTTCTTGCTTCTTTCTTGCTTTCTAATTTGCTCTAGCATGGGGTCCAGCATGCGGGTTACAGAGGAGCAAAACAAATCTTTGTATTTAGCTGATCCTGTTGAGTCTTCTCTGGGTTAATGCTAGCTGATATTCCCTCCAGATACAGGTTCCTCAAGTGAGGAGGTGGGTTATTTGGAGAACCTATGAACGAGGCTTCACACTATTCAAGTCATTCTCCAGTTGCCTTCTTGAAATCCACTCTCGGCCTTTGTTCTCTTTGGGGCCTCGCCCTGTGCTGCCTCTTCCTGCCGGGACCCTGGCCTCAGGAAGCAGTGTTCTTGGGTGGCAGGGTCTCTTCAGGACAGCTCATGCCTACTCCCTGCAGGTCCTTTTGGTCAATAGGAAAACATCATGGGTCTTTTTCCTGCCAAATGCCTTCTGTCCAGTCAGCCCACCCTCTTCTCCCTGTAACTGCACTGCTCCAGCCAGCCTTCTGCGTTTGGAATTCTCCAGATGGGCGCAGGAACCCAGGTGCAGATGCCGACAAATGCTTGCAGATGCTCGCTGGCTTTCCTTAGAACTCTTTCTGCTTTTCTCTTTGGTCTTGCGGCAGCACCAGTGCCTGCAGTGTCAGGGCTCTGTAAACATCAGCCAGAAGGTGAGACACCGATTTACTCCCTGGTCAGCACTCCTGGTCCCTGTGAATGGTTCACTTGGAGCCTCTCTCTTGGCCTGGCAGTGAGTGAGACGCATCTGATTATGGGAGGGGACAGACCCCCCGAAGTCCCATTCAATGAATATATGGCCTTCTCATAAAATGGCTGGGGATGAGTAAGAGGCGCTGCTATTTCAAGGACCAGCTTGGTTATTTTTTTTATAAAACTCTGCAGAAATGTGTCTAGTGAGTCTCTGGCTTCATAGCCTTAGCTGAATTTCGATGATAATGAGAAATTCCCTTTTTTAACCTATTAAATTTTGCTCAGATTAAAACATGTAGAAATTTACAGATTTAGTTGAAATCTCCCGTGTACTGGTCCTCAATTCCACTCCCCTCCTTGACTACCTAGAGGGTGTTTGTCAATACCATATATATTTACTGCTTGCCCTGGTCCCTTTGGGCCACTATGGCAGAACGCCACCGGGTGGGGGTGGGGGGAGGCTTATAAACAACAGAAATTTATTACTCACAGTTCTGGAGGCGGAAAGTCTGAGAACAGAGTGCCAGCCTGTTCATGTGAGGGCCCTGTTCCAGGTCACAGGCTTCTCATTGTATCCATACGTGGTGGAAGGGGACAAAGGAGCCCTCTTGAGCCTGTTTTATAAAGGCATTAATCTCATTCAACCAGGCTCTGCCCACATGAACTAATTGCCTCCCAAAGGCGCCTTCTTCCCCCCCCCCCTTAAAGTTTATTTATTTATTTTGAGAGAGAGAGCACAAGCGAGCACGCATGTGAGAGAGAACAAGAGTGCTTGCCTGCAGGAGTCGGGGAGAGAGGGAGGCAGAGAATCCGAAGCAGGCTCCCCGCTGTCAGTGCGGAGCTGGAGCCAGAGCCTGGAGACTGCGTGGGGCCGGATCTCACGAACCAGGAGATCACAACCTGAACTGAAATCCAAGGTCGGCAGCTTAACAGACTTAGCCACCCAGGCACTCCTTAGATGGTTTTTAAGATATTCTTTTCTTCCTTTTTCTTTTTTTGCTGTTGCAGATGATACAGCAATCATCATCCTGGTACTTGTCTCCGTATATATTATAGAATATATACCCAGAAGAAGTATAGAGGAATCGCCGGCTTGAAGGATATGATAATTACATATTTACTAGATGTCAGGTTGCTCCCTCGTGTTATTTTCCGCTACCACCAGCAAATTCAAATCCTCAGCAACATTTGGTAATGTTGGATTAGATCATTTTTTTGCCACATATCTTGTTTTACATTGTATATTGTACTTTAAAAAATCTTTATTTTATTTTTTATTTTGAGAGAGAGAGGTGAGGGCGGGGGAGGTATAGAGAGAGAGGGAGAGAGAGAATCCCAAGCAAGCTCCATGCTGTAAGTGCAGAGCCTGATGGGGGTCTTGATTTCACAAATGGTGATATCATGACCTGAGCTGAAATCAAGAGTTGGATGCTTAACCCAGGTTCCCCTAAATTGTATACTGTACTTTTTTGACTGTTAGTATTTTTGAGCATTTTTTCAGATGTTCTTTACTCTGGTCTTCTTTTATATCTTTTGGGATAGATCATCACAGGCCATGAGAAAACCTCTTTGCCTTGTGGTGAAGTCCTTATCTTAATTTGAAATTCCTAGGTTCTATAGCATAGCCTGAAATTATAAATATAGAATTCGGACATTAGGAATGCACATGGAGGGATTTTTTTATATAAAAAATTTTCTTTTAATTTTAGAGAGAGAGAGACAGAGTGCAAGCAGGAGAGAGGGGCAGAGGGCAAGACTGTTAAACAGGCTCTACACTCAGCATGGAGCTTGATGCTGGGCTTGATCCCACAACCCTGGGATCAGGACCTAAGCTTAAATCAAGAGTTGGACGCTAACCAACTGAGCCACTGAGGTGCCCCTGGAATATTTCTAAGGTCTTATTTTGTGTTTTCTGTGTATTACTTCTTTTATAGCTTCTTTCTCCTTCTTTCCTCAACTATAATGTCTGGCACTTAGTAAGAACTCTATGAGTTTGCTATTGTTCTTATTACATTGAATTGATGAAGCTTTTTATATTCTTCTTTTCTCCCCTCTTTGCTGTTTTATAAACTATAGATTTTGTTTCTAATTTTAGTACCAATACTTAATTTCAAAACATATATTTAATTATCCCCTTCTCTAAATAGATACAGTTTTTCACTATTTCTGCTCCGCTCCCAAATATTTAGCCACATTTTAACCACACATTATTCAACCCCACTCCCATCTTTTTTTGGTTGTGCTTTATTTGTTCTTTTGTTGTTCTTGTTGTTCTTTCTTAACATATAAATGAGATATTATTATTTAATTATACTCATTAAAATTACCAGCACATTTTGTCATCTTTTCTGCTTCTGCTTTTTCTAAGTTCTATACTTCCTTCTTCTTCACTTTTATTCTTACTGAAATGTATTCTTTAATTATTGTTTTAGGGAGATTCTGTGGATATTAAAATGTCAGTGTTCTTCTTTTCTCTTTTAGCAACTGATAATCAGGGCTCCTCGGTGGCTCAGTTGGTTAAGCATCTGACTTCAGTTCAGGACATGATCTTGTGGTCCGTGAGTTAGAGCCCTTCATCAGGCTCTGTGCTGACAGCCTAGAGCCTGCTTTGAATTCTGTGTCTCCCTCTCTCTCTGCCCCTCCTGTCTTGTGCTCTGTCTCTCTCTCAAAAACAAACAAACATTAAAAAAATTTAACAGCTGGTAATCAGTTTTTTAAAAAAAGGTTGATTTAAGCATCAGCAGTGATGACTTCATCCTCGACTCCTGAATCAATACTGATGGAAATAATTTGCTTATCAATCTTGGAAGGACTTTGCAAATCAATGAGCTGCTTGTGAATCCTCCCCTGAAAATGACCCATGTCTTAAAACCTTCACCAGGAGGAGTTTTTGTTGTAGTGATTCTTGGAGTCTTAGTGGGCATCTGGACTGGTCCTTTTACTTTGAGATTCTTTCCCTTTGTGTCTCTGATCAGGTCAGGACGCACCATCTCCAAAGACTTTATGTTTTGGCTGGTTAGAGTAATTCTAACTCACTATCTCCAGTTACTTGAGTGTCTTTCTCTACCTTTTTTTTTTATAAAATTTTTTTAAATGTTTAATATTTATTTTTGAGAGGAGAGAGAGAGAGAGAGAGAGAGAGAGAGAGAGAGAGAGAGAGAGAGACAGCGTGAGCAGGGGAGTGTCAAAGAGAGAGGGAGACACAGAATCCAAAGCAGGCTCCAGGTTCTGAGCTGTCAGCACAGAGCCTGATGCGGAGCTCAAACCCATGAACCGTGAGATCATGACCTGAGCCAAAGCCAGATGCTCAACCGACTGAGCCACCCAAGTGCCCCCTCTCTATCTGTTAAAGCCATGGCTTCAGGGGTTCCTGACCCACCTGTTCCTCTGCAAGAATGAACAGCAGAGAGTCAGGACCGGCAGGAGGAGCCTCTGGGCAGACCTAGCTCCACTTCAGCAGGACAGAGTCTTCCACAAAGAGCTCAGTGTTTTGTTTTGTTGTTTTTAAATGAGAGAGGTTTTTTTTTGTTGTTGATAATGCTGAGAGTGAGAGAGGGTGCGAGTAAGCCCAAGGCACGGAGAGAGAGAGAGAATCCCTCAAGGACAGAGGGAAAGTGGGATAGAGAGAGAGAGATGCTCAGGCTGACAGTGTGAAGCCCCAGGCAGGGCTCCCCTGATGCAGGGCTCGAACTCACTAATGGTGAGGTCATGACCTGACCCAAACAAAGTTGCATGTTTAACTGACTGAACCACCTGGGCACCCTAAGCTTAGTGTTCTTCTAAAATTCTTTATTTTGCTCTTATTCTTATGTGACATATTAGCTGGGTATACAGTTCTAGAACAATGCTTACTGCTGATGAGAAACCTACTGTCAGTCTAATTATCATTCCTTTATGAAAAATGTGTCTGCTATTCAGAATCTTTTAGTATGTTTTTCTTTATCCTCGATGATTTATAAATTATAATATATCTAGGCATGGCTTTATTTTTATATCTCCTGGTTGATAATTTGGATTGAAGTTTTGCTCTGATGACTGATACCTTTTTGCAAGTTTTGAAAAATTTCAATTATTATCTGTTTAAATATTGCTTTTTTTTAAGTTACCTCCATATTGTCCTTGTGAAGTATCTATCATTGCATACATCAAAGTTTGTCCCTCATTTCTTTCTCTCTTTCTCTTTTTAAAAAAAATTTTAGTTATTTATTTTGAGAGAGAGAGAGAGAGAGAGAGAGAGACCATGAATGGGAGAGGGACAGAGAGAGGGAGAGAGAGAATCCCAAGCAGGTTCTGTGTCATCAGTGCAGAGCTGGACTTGGGGCTGGAACTCATGAACTATTGTTATGCCCAAGTTTGTAATATTGCCCCAAAACAAGCACCAGAGACTACTAGGGAGACCGAGTCACACCTGCAAAAGCAAAGGGCTTTATTACGGGCTTAAGCTTGGGCTCACAGACTCCACAGACCCGCTGGCCACGTGGAGAGAGAGCCCCAAACAAAGGCAGGGCAGGGCTTTTATATTTTTGGGAAGGGGAGTTACAGGAAATGACGACACAAGTACAGTGATCCAATCCCTACCCCCCCATCAATACTGGCAGTTGTGGGAGCCAATCACAACATTTGGAGTATTGACCAATCAGAGTGGGCCCAGGACCCCCACGTAGGGCGTGACTAGGCCCACCCCTAGAAAGGTCAAAGGTATCAGCCGGCCTCTCCCGATTCGGCGCCCCAGGAGTTGTCCCTCCTTAAGGTGCGCCCTTTCAGGAGAAGCCGGCGCCTTCCCCTTTAAGTACCGGGGGAGGCTGAATTGGACCTGCATCCTTACACTATGAGATCATGACATGAGCTGAAATCAAGAGTTGGAAGCTTAACTGACTGAGCCCCCTAGGCACCCTCCCACTCCTGCTCTCTTTTTAAAAGTAATCTCTATACCCAATGTGGGACTCTGACTCACAGCCCTGAGATCAAGAGTCAGATGCTCTACCCACTGAACCAGCCAGGTGCCCAAACCCTCATTTCTCTTAACTACTTTTTTTTTAATGTTTTCATTTATTTGAGAGAGAGAGAGAGAAAGAGAGAGAGTGAACAGGTGACTGACAGAGAGACGGGGAGGCAGAGGATCCAAAGTGGGCTCTGTGCTGACAGCATAGAGCCAGATACAAGGCTGGCACTCACAAACTGTGAGATCGTGACCCAAGCAGAAGTCAGACACTTACAGGTGCCCCTCTTAACTACTTTTTAATCATTCATATGATGTCTGTCTCTCTGTACTGTGTTCTGGGTAAGTAATTTACTATTATCTCCTAAATCACTAATTTTCTTGTTTCAGTGTATCTGGGCTGGAGTTTTCCCGATTACTGAATTCCTAAATTCAGTGACTCCATTTTCGCTTCCAAGATTTAAAATTCATTCTTTCTCATATAGCTTTTTCTTATTTTTTGTTTTGCTTCACAAATTCTTGCTTTACAAAGATGAAACATTCTTCACTGAAGTTAATAAATACACTTATTTTCAAATTTTTTCAGATTTTTTTCAAAAAATTAATTGGTTTTGGAATCCATTTACATTTGGAATGCTGAATTTTTGGTTAACTTTCTTAGCATTAGATCCTAGTTTTCATGGTTCTGAAATTTTGGTTTGTAGGTACATTTTGAGGTATGTGTATATTTATGAATAAAACATCTATTTTCCATCTACTTTCATGAGTATTGGATATGGGCCTACAGTCTACAGAAGGCATTTTTTATAACCCAATTATTAATATTATAAGTTTAATTGTAAGCTTTATTTATTTATTTATTTTTTGAGGGAGAGGAGGGGCAGAAGAAGAGGGTGAGAGAGCATCTTAAGCAGGCTCCACGCCCAGCATAGAGGTTGGGCTTGATCCCATGACTGTGGGATCATGAACTGAGCTGAAATCAAGAGTTGGACACTCAACCAACTGAGCCACCCAGGTTCCCCTTATTATAACCTTTAATTAAGCTCCATTTATAATTTCCTTTTGTTACCCTTTCATCATTAGTAGTTTTCTTTTGATGGCTCAAGCTTGCTGATGCCTATCCAAGTGATACATGTGACCATTTTGGAGCCTGAATGTTAAACATATGAAATTTGGGAAGGAAGGGGAACCTACAGTACATAACAACATGTCTTCAATAAACATTTGTTAAATTAACATCCTTTATTTCCATACGTCCCCTTACTTCTGATGGCTATTTTTCTTTAACATAGAGTTGATCTTTTATGCTTTCTTGTATTTATATGAATTTGATATTTTTCTTTCTCTTGTGGATCCTTTATGAAGATAGTATCCTTGATCTTCTAGGTATTTGCCTGTATTTCATAATTTTGGATATATACAACATACTTTCCAGGATGGCCCAAATGCAAAAAAACAGAAATGCCAAGTGGTGGCAAGGATGTGGGACAGCAGGAGTGCTCATACCTTGCTGGTGGAAGGGTAAATTGGTACAACCATTTGGCAAGCTCTTTGGCAGCTAAACATATGCCTGCCTTATGACCCAGGAGTAGACATGTACTCCTAGGTGTTTATCCAGCAGAAATACTCCCATATGTTCACCAAAGGACACACGAAAATGTTCAGAGTTACACTGTTTATAATAGTTCCACAGTAGAAATGACCTTAAATGCCCATCAAAAATAAGTGAATAATGGGATGCTTGGGTGGCTCAGTCAGTAAGTGTCTGACTTGATTTCTGCTCAGGTCATGATCTCATAGTTCATGAGATCAGACCCCGTGTTGGGCTCTGTGCTGACAGTGTGGAGCCTGCTTGGGGTTCCCTCTCTCTCCCTTGTACACATATGCTCTCTTTCTCAAAATAAACTTTAAAAATAAAATGAGGGGCGCCTGGGTGGCTCAGTCGGTTAAGCCTCCGACTTCGGCTCAGGTCAGATCTCACGTTCATGGGTTCGAGCCACACGTCAGGCTCTGTGCTGACAGCTAGCTCAGAGCCTGGAGCCTGCTTCTGGTTCTGTGTCTCCTTCTCTCTCTGACCCTCCCCCTCTCATGCTCTGTCTCTCTCTGTATCAAAAATAAATAAAACATTAAAGAAAATTAAAAAAAAAAGAGGTTTAAAAAAATAAAAATAAAATGAAATAAACGAATAAGGAAGCCCACCTGCTAGACATGACCCTCACAGAGGCCCTCTGTATCCCACAAGCACAGGGGGCAAGGGGTCTATCTCAAAGGACCTTTCCCTCTAGGCATGAGTGTGCAGGGCTAGCAACCTTTAACTCCAGGAAGATGGCCTGCGTGGGCTGGAGTGTGTCCTAGGCACACAGGCCTGGAAGTTCAAGAGGCCTGAGGGCAGGAAGTGCTCTGTGATACCTGCACACATGGGTCCTTCAGAGGGCAAATAAAAATATGAATAAATCAGTAGTATAATCATTCAATCAACTCATGTAGCAATGAAAAGGAACACACAACCACATAAATACATCTTCTAAAGGTAATGGTAGGGGCACCTGTGGCTCAGTCAGTGGAGTATGTGACTCTTGATCTCAGGGTGGTAAGTTCTAGCCCCACACTGCGGGGAGAGAGTCCAGATACATAAATCAATAACAGCAATGGTAAGCGAAACAGTGTACTGGAGCAAGTGGGTGGTGGAGGTATTTCACCCCAGGTGTGGACAATAAGGATGTGCATTGTCTGTAGAGAATTTAAAAACAATAATAAAACTGGCTAAAACTCTGTTTTTCTTTTTTGTTGTCTGCATGTGTTATCATTCTGAGCAATATCAGTGATACCATACTCCTTGCTGTGGGGGCAGTCCATCTCTCTCCTTCCCTTTAGTCCACCTGCCCCCGCCTGCCACCCCATCACTGGAGTGAAGAAAGCCTGCTGCAAAGGAGAGTATCCTGCAGGATTCCATGCACATAAAGTACGAAAAACAGGCAAAACTAATCTATGCTGCTGGCAGTCAGGATAGTTTTTTAACCCTTTGGTGGTAGTGACTGGTATGGAATGCAAAGGGATTCTAGGGGCTGGAAATGTCCTGGATGTTAGTTATAAGGGTGTGTCACTTTGGGAAAGCTCATTGAGCTGTACTCTTATGGTCTGTGCATTTTTCTATATATTACTCTGATAGAAAGTTTTTTTTTTCAAAAAGCTACAACATATTTAAAAGAAATTACATATACTTAAGAATTATCATTTTTCCTAGGAATGTATGTCTGGCTTGATTTGGGGAGGCAATCTTTCTGTCTGCTTTGACAGAAACTTCCATCAGGATCACTCAACAGCCTAAAACAGATACTTTTATAATCAACTCCTAAAAACTCAGCACAGACATTCATTAAGTGCCTGCCACATGGGAGAGGTAGCGAGCTCCATGCTCTGATGATAAGATACAGAAGCTGCTTCTTTTGCTGAGCTCAGAGGAAAAACTGGCCTGTTAAGCAATTGAACTGCTTGGGACTTAACCATATGACACTAGACATTTACCTTTCAACAAAGATGGCAGATAACCTGTAATTTCTCTCCTTTGCGATTTCTGTGGAGTGTGAATTCTTTTTGAGGTCACTAACTTTGCAGAAGATGGGCAGTGTTGGACCTGGGAAGAAAGGGTGGGTGGAAAAGACAGATGCCAAAAAAGAGGCAGAGGAAAAGGCAAGAGAGAGGAGAGAAGACATTGCTCCTTCCATCTGCATCAAGTAGGTAGATGAAGAGATTAAATAGAACCAAACTGTCACTCACTATCACTGAATAACAGAAAGGACATCTTTTTGGTCCAATAAAAAGTAGGAAAGATGACACTTTAGGATAAAGGAGGCTCTTCTTTAAATTGAATAAGTTTAACTTTATGAAAAATCTACTTTTTTATACTTATTTTTTATATTCTTCTGTGAACTGGTAAAATTTCATCTCTGTCTGCTGTTAGAGAGGGAACTCTGCTCTGACCCAGGGATTGGCCAATTTATTCCATAAAGGGCGAGATAATAAACACCTTAGGTTTGGGGGCCAGGTTCTCTGTTGCCACCACTCTACTCTTCTATTTACCTGGGATGGTATGTCAGTGAATGGGGGTGTCAGTGTGCCCTAAAGCTTTCGGACACTAAGAGTTTTGGATACTAAAATTTGAATTTTGTAAGATTTCTTGGGTGCAAAATACTATTCTCGTTAATGATTTTCTCCCCCCACCTTGACCATTAAAAAAGACAAAACCACGGGGCACCTGGGTGGCTTAGTTGGTTAAGTGTCCTGACTCACGGTTCGTGAGTTCAAGTCCTGAGCTGGGCTCTGCCCTGCCAGCACAGAGCCTGCTTGGGATTCTCTTTCTCCCTCTCTCTCTCTGCCCCTCCCCCACTCACACGTTGTCTCTCTCAAAGTAAATAAATAAGCTTAAAAAACTAAGTTACACTGAAACAGGTGGTAAGCTGGATTGTCCTGTGGGCCAAAGTTCCACTCCAGGGCTTCATTCTGACATCTCTACCTTTATGCAAGCTGTTTCTGCTGCATGCCTTGCCCTCCTGGCCCTCTTTCACTCTTCTGACCCTCCTTCAATAGCTCACCTACTCTCATTCCCTGCATTTAGTTCTGCCCAAATATTCTTGGTAGATTTCCTTTACAGGTTGGCTTACAGTGGCTCTGCCATTTGTTAGTTGGAGGATCTTGGGCGAATTATTTAACATCTCTACACCTCAGGTCTCTTACCTGTAAGGTGGAGATAAATATTGAAAGTAAAAAAAAAAAAAGTTAAATTTAGGAAAACTGAAAATTTCTAGAAAGAGCTATATGGAGGGTAGGAATGATAGCAGCAGCCCAGGCCATACCTATTGCTGGAAACTATAGGGCAGGCTTGTGTGGCATGCCCAGGCTCTCAGTTGGGTACCTTTTCAAACTCCCATTCTTCAAGTATTTGTTCAAGATCCCTTCATCTGGGGAAAACCTAAACACTGTGTGGGTAGGAGACAGCCCCCTCAGCCTCTTCCATTATCAAGAACACTTCCACGCTAGCCCAGACTTGCTCACCTTCCAGAAGTCACACTCAGAGACTAAATAGACCCCCCCCCCCCCCCCCCGCCCTTAACAGGCAACTTAGCTACCGTCTTTACACCTCCCTGTGGAATCTTACTGTCTCCAAGTTACTTATTAACGTATCCCCTCCAACTGCATGCCACATTTAACAGAAGGCATTTGGTAAATACAGAATTCTCTATCTGGTTACATTTCCTGTAATACTGTGGTGTTGTTTGCCTCTTAACACAGCTTGGTGTGCAGCTGTCAGATCCTTAGTGGGTTCTGGCTAAAGGAGGCTCCCTGGGGAGGGGGATGCAGAGTATCTGTCTCAGATTTAGTCCTCTGGTCCAGCATTGTGAGAGACAAGGTTTCAATATTAATATCTCTGTGAGATATTGGGATAAGCTGCCCTTTGGGTGGAAAGAGGGACACTGGCCTGGGTGAGAAAGGCATTCTCTGCATTACCATGCAGTTGTTCTGTGCCAGAGAGCTTGGAGGGTGGGCATGCATATGTCACTCTACCTGTGGGGAGGCTGGCAGGGGGCTCCAGAGGTATGGCAAGGTGCCTTTGTGCCACTTTGCAGGTGAAGTAAGTCTGGACAATAAACATTACCCAGGAGCATGTCCACTGGAAATGCAACCTGGTAGGAGATGCCCTGGTAGGAAAACCACTGGCATGTAGAGTGTGTGGCTGTTAGGAACACGGGCTTTGGTGTCAGATGCTCTACCACTTACTAATAACCTTGGGCTATTATTCATTTAGAAGTAGAGATGATAGTACCTGCCACATAGGATTATTGACCAGAGTAAGATAATATGCGTAAAGCACATATTGAAATACCAGAGTCATGGGTCAGCAACATGGGAGATGTTCTTGGCAATGTGACCCCATTTGAATCTATAATGAGTGGTCTGGCATTCAGACACATGAGTCACATATGCTTCTATGTGCCTTGGGTGGCCATGAGACTAAGTAATTTTTTTCTCCTTTAAAAAAAACACATCCTTTTAGTAGAAAACTACAGCAAACACCATGCAATATGTGAAAAGGACCACTTATTTATGATCACTACATGTCAAAAACCATCTGGACCATTTTCTTGTAACAGATGTTTGCCAAATTAACTTTGGAAACAGAGAATTCATGTAGGGTATTTCTCTTAGCACAATGAATGCAACTAGGGCAGATACGGATACATTTTTCAAAACAATAGTAAGCCATATTATGGTCAGGTAAAAAACCATGGTGACTGCACACATTAGAATTTGCAGAGAGCTCAGGAAATGTCAATAAACTATCTCTTAATTTGGAAGAAATTCATTTAGAAATGATCTGAAATTCAGAACAGCTTTAAAAACTTGGCCATGAAGACTTAAAAACATTTTGTTTATGTTGTTCACAGTAATGGTAATTATAATAAGAAATATTATTTGGTCTTCCTCTGTCCCAGGCACAGACCTCTTAAAAACCCTTGGAATCTCCTGCCTTTGGAAAGCATGGAAAGATTGAGGCCATTGTCAGAGGAGCCTGCTTAGTGGTGAGAGGTTTGGAACCTGCAGCCTGGAGCCAGAGCCCCTCCCCACCAGGGGAGTGGGGCTGGACACTGAGTTCAGTGCCCAATAGCCGAGATTTAATCAATGCTGCCTACAGAATAAAGTCTCCACAAGAACCCAAAAGGATGGGGTTTGGAGAACTTTTGGGTTGGTGAACATACAGACAATGGCAAGCTTAGAGAGAGCATGCAAACACTGCATTCTTTTCACACGCACCTTATGCATTTCTTCCACTGGCTATTCCTAAATCATATCCTTTTACAATAAATCGGTAATCTAGTAAGAAAAATGCTTCTCTGAGTTCCGTAAGCCACTCTAGTAAATTAAGCCCAAGGGAGGGGGTTCATTAGAATGTCCAATCTATAGGCAGTTCATCAAAAGCACAGGTGACCACCTAGACTTGAAACTGGCATCTGAAGTGGGGGAGGAGGGCAGTCTTGTAGGACTGAGCCCTTAACATGCGGGATCTGGTGCTCTCTCCAGGTAGTGAGTGTCAGAATGGAGTTGAATTGTAGGACACCTAGCTGGTATTTGAAGAACTGATTGGCGTGGGGGAAAAAACCCACCTGCTTGAATGGAGTGCAGAATCTTATTAAGAAATAGTTACATTTTGCTGATTCTTAACAAGTGTGTCTTTTGTTGACAAACATACTGTCTTGGGACCTAAGAATAAAGACTATTAAGAATTAGCCTTGGGGCACCTGGGTCCATTAAGTGTAGGACTCTTGACTTTGGCTCAGGTCATGACCTCGCAGTTCATGAGTTCAAGCCCGGCATTGGGCTCTGCGCTGTCAGTGAGGAGCCTGCTTGGGGATTCTGTCTGCCTCTTTTTCTGCCCCTCCCCAGCTTGCTATTTATGTCTAAACAAGTAAGTAAATAAATAGGCTTTAAAAAAACAGAATTAGCCTTTACCTTCCGAGATCTTTTCATCTAATTAGGTAAAACAACACATATGGTGTGGTTAAAGGGCTAAGATTCCAGTGTATCTTGGAGCCTATGAAAGTGCAAATGACAGCCATAAAAATCAGACTCACGTATCAGGACACATTTCTTGAAGGGGGTGAAACTTGAGAGATGAGGGAAAATTTGCAAAGCAAAAAGTAGTCGAGGTAGGGTGAGACATCATTAGTGCCTTGTCTTTATTGTAAGCAACACAGGACAATAAGGGAGTAATGACTGTCATATCCAATAGCTTTCAAAATGTCAATCTCTAATATTTTCAACAAGTATGTATTTGTTTGAGATTTAATACAACCTAAAATCCAATATTTGTCTTCTGTAGAGTCACAGAATGATAGAACATGAAAGGATGGTTAATATTACTTAAGTCCATTTCCAATATTAAAAACCTTTTTGTAAAATTCCAAAGTAATTCATGTTTTCATAGAGCATGTAGATAAGCAAGAGGAGAGAAAAATTTGTGCTTAATTCTAGTTCTAAGCTGTTATGAATATTTTATACCTAAAATCTTGAAAATGCCCATGATTGTTTCTTTGAAGTAAATTCAGAATTAACTCTAATGAGAATTGCAAATGTAAAACAAAATTCCCATTTTTGGGCCTTTCACAGATGTTAACAGATATAGAAAGATTATATTTATGTTTGGAAGTCTGAGCTCTGGAGTAGACAGTGAGTTTCCACTGCTACTCACCATAACTAACTGTGCGATCATGGCACACTAGAGATTTTTCGAAACTTTGGCTTCTTTATTTGCCACTGGGGAACTGCAGCCAAAGCCAGGTGATCAAGGGGCATCCTTTGTGCTGCAGCCACAAACACCAGTACATCAGAAGTAAAACGGGAGCACCAGATACCTGTGAAGATTAACCTGGGGACAGGCTGGTGCTCTGGATCTCCAAGATGGCACCTGCTGCTGAAGGAAGGCCGAGGGCCCGAGGTAGGCAGAGGACGCCAACCAACTCCCGCCACAGTGAGCACAGTGGCAAACCCTTAAGTGTGTGTCCAATCAGGTTCCTGGCCTCAGGTGGAAGGTCCAAGGCAAGCAAATGAGCCTCTCCCCACAAAGTCTGGCAGCCTCAATCAGCTTTACCAGAGTTCTGGCCTTCAAGAGCGGTGTCTCTGTGCCTATGGTTTGTGGGTCTGTGGACAGGAGCCCTGTTGGTTTTCAAAGCTACGTGTTTTGGGACTCTTCTCTCAAGCGCAAGTCTTAAAAGTGGGGGTGCCTGGTATGGGGTTCAATCTGTTGGCTTCTTGGGGAAAAGCCCTCCCTCCTGACTGTGGTTTGCTGGGCCTAGGATGGGCTCTATGGTGAGACTGTGATCCAGCCTTTCCTACCTGCTTGAATGCAGAGAGGTTGCTCAGGCACTGTTTAGATTTTTCTTTTCCCCCAGAGGAAGTCCATCCTTATGCAGATGTAGATTTGGTATGTTTGTGGGAGAAGGTGAGTTCTGGATCTTCTTACATTGCCATTGTGAACTGCCAGATTTAAAAAATGCTATTACTTAATCATATATATATATGTATATATATATTCACATGTTTGTTTGTTTGTTTATAGAGTGCGAGTAGGGGAAGGGCCGAGATCAAGGGAGAGAGAGAGAGACCATCCCAAGCAGGCTCTGGCTGTCAGCAACAGAGCCTGACACAGGGTTTGATCCTAGGAACTGTGAGATCATGACCGGAGCCAAAATCAAGTCAGATGCTCAGCCAACTGAGCCACACATGTGCTCCAACTTAATCATCTATATTTAAACAAAGTCTAAAGGAAATCAATATTTCTATCTTCCTCTCGAACAAGCCCAGTATTTTTAGAATGCTTTAACTTCCTTCATATATTCCTCCCATTGCCTGCCTTTGAGCAGCCTTTCCATCTTCTGTGCTATTTTTATCTACATTTTACTTCCATTTTGTTTTTCAGTGCGAAAAAGTTATCATCATTGTTTATTTATTTAAAAAATAAACTTTAATTTTTAGAGTAGTTTTAGTTTCACAGCAAAATTGAGCAGAAAGTACCGAGATTTCCCATCTACCCCTTTCCCTGATCCTCATCATTTTTATAGTCAGTTCTTACTTACATTTGCCAGCTCTTGTTCTGAATTTTTGTTTCCCCTGCTCTATACATCCTCTACCTTCCTTTGGGACTTATTTTGATTCCTGAGAAGTGAATCTCACTAGGATTTTTAAAAATTAAAAATAAACATTTATAGGTTTTCAGGTATGAAAACTTCTACTTGGGTCTGTGGAATGATTTAGTCACTAGATTTTTCTTTTTTTTTTCTTTTTCATATTTTTTGTGAGTGAGCTCACATTCCAGGCATTGTCTCTTTTGAGGTCTCCCACGGGATAGTTTTTTTTGTTTGCCTTTTTTTGTTTGCACGTTCAATAGTACTCATGAGTCCTGTACTGGTTTTTGTTTTAAATAATTTTTGATTTATAGGAGAGTTGCAAAGATAGTACAAGAAGTTCCCATATGCCCTCCTCAGCTTCCCCTATTCCTACAGCCCTTAGCCAGCCTGCATTTGGCCTTTAGCATTTTGTTCAAAATTCCTAGCTAAATTCTTCCCAATGGCTTATATGGTGTCTGAGAAGTCTACTCCAGCTGAGCAAAGGTCTGGATCCTGGTCCTCCCTGTGGATGCCTGTCTTTCCTGAGATTTGGGGTTAGCTGTTGGCTCTGTGAGCTCAGCTTTCGGCAGAATCTGTGAAAGCTAATTTGTAGTGTGACCAGCTTGTTTTTTTTTTTTTTTTTAATATCTATTTATTTGCTTTGAGAGGGAGAGAGTGATAGACAGCAAGCAGGGGACGGGTGGAGAGAAAAGGAGGGAAAGAAAATCCCAAGCAAGTTCTACTCTGTCAGCGCAGAGTTTGATGTGGGGTTTGATCCCACAAACCTTGAGATCATGACCTGAGCTGAAACCAGTAGTCAGATGGTTAATGGATTGATGCATCAGGTGCCCCAAGTCCAGCTTCCTTCTTATTATAATAGGAGAGTGATGCTTTCCCACTCATTTATCTCCAAGTGGGACCAGTTAGGGGGTTTGTTTCTTCTCCCAGATTCCTGCACTACTCAGGTGGTGCAGATTTTAACCCTGCTTCAGGGACCCTGAGGCAGGTGGCTCTGTTGGTTGCAATCCTGGGTTAGTGAGCATAGATTCTTTGGGGACAGGTAGAGGGGTTTTCTGAATTTGTTTCTTTTGTTTTTCCTAATTGTTGGTTCTCTCTTATAGAGAATTGTGATTATCAAGGACTCCAAGGGGATTCCCCCAAAGATGGACATGATGTAAAAGAATACCTTTTCTTTATTTAGTATTTCTTATACTGACGCCTGTGCACCACTTATGGACTTACCAAAGAGTCTGTTCTATATGTGAATTTCAACTATTCTGCTTCTTATTGTTTTGTGTGTATTAGATTGAAGCACTTTGAAGGAAGAGGACATGATTTCTACTATTGTATGCCATGTACTCATTCAGCAAAGATTTCCTGATCCCCTGCTGGGTGCCAGGAGCTATGGTAGGAGATGGGTGTACTCTGGGGAGCAAGCAGAAAAGTTTCCTACTCCTTAGTATTATGGGGGAGTCAGGAATTAAATAAACACAGAATAAATATATAATTACCTACTAGGATAAAGGAAAGTATCCAGTGCTCTGAGATCTAATTGATATTGGGAGTTGAGAAAGACTTTTCTTAGGAGGTGACTTCTACATTGAGACTTGATAGCTAAATGAAAGTTAGATGAGGAGTCAGAGGGAACAACAGAACACAGAACAGCATATGCTGAAATCTTTTGGTGATAAAGAGTGTGGGGCATTTACGGACTTGAATGAAGGCTGGTGCGGTTAGAATATGCTGAATGTGGTGGAGAGCAGCAAGAAATGAACCTGGAGGAGGGCTCAGAAGCCAGAAGATATGGGGTCTTGGAGGAGTTAATGTTTCATTTCAGTCTTGGCAGCTGCAGAGGCTTTGATTTAGTTTGCATTCATGTACGTATGTATGCAGGCTTCACACCCAGTGAGGACCCCCAGTGTGGGGCTTGAACTCATGATAGTGAGATCAAGACCTGAGCTGAGATCAAGAGTCGGATGCGTGACTGACTGAGCCACCCAGGTGCCCCTGGTTTGCATTTCACAACATTACTCTGGATGCTGGGTGGGGGGCTGATTGAAAGGGAGAGATAAGTAGGATAATGGATAAGTAGGTCATCTGTAATCCAGGCAAGAGATGACAGCAGCCTAACGAGGGTGGTAGCCGTGGGGATGGTGGTAAGAAGGGTGGCTCGTGGGACAGTCTGCAGACAGAGCAGCAGGACTTGGTGATGCTGTGTTTGGGGGAAGGGGTGGCATGGAGGGAGAAGAAGGCATTAACAAATCCTTCCTGGCTGATTTATTCACGTCCTCTGTCCACTTCAATAAGGCAGGAAAACTCATGTGAGTCTGTCCTTCGTGATTTTATGGAGCAGACACCGACTCGGAGCCACCTAAGCCCAGTTTGTGCCAGCGGCAGTAACCCATGCAACATTCTCCCCTCTGCTGGGATGTTCCTTCCCAGCTGGACGTCAGGTGTGCGGGGGAAAGATTGTGTGGTCTTCATCTCTGGTGCGAAAGAGCACTTAGCACAGTCCTTTGCTCAGACCAGATGCTGAAAATCATTTTTTGAAATCCATTTCTTTGGAGCACTTTGTAAGAAATGGGTTTTTTTCTTCAGTTGGACATGAAAGGTTTTATTTTCCATTAGACTTTACCAAACCCTCCCTTTGGTTTTTAGCCCGTTGGTAAACTATAGTGCATTTGTCGTGTTGATTATGAATTCAAGTCATTTTTTCCTTTGCTCTTTGATTTTAGTCTACAGTAGGATCGAATTACTGGACTAGCAAAGAGCCGAGTGCCTCATCCAAGCCTGGTATTGGTATCTGTGAGGCGTGGGGAACTGACGAGCACATTTAAGCATTTGCACATATGTTTTTCTCCTTTGCCTCTGTGGTAAGACATTTTCCTAGCTGTGCTTTGGATTTTTCCCATTCCAGTTTTGAAATTTCCACATGGGGTTTAGCCCCTCAGCCAAGTGCTCTCAGATTCCCTGCTTACCAATCAGGGGCAGCTTTAGCTGTGAGATCCTTGCTATCTTCTGTTTTCTGGCCTGGGTTCACTGCCCCATTTGCTGGCCTTTTTGCCTTTATACTTTACCAGTATTTCATGGCTGTAATGTACGGACTTTTCCTTTCAACAGTTCTCTGTCCTCAGGGAAGTGCTCCATCTCGTCTGCTCCGTGGGTTTTGCTTTTGACTCCTTTGCTACCCAGCAGTGACCACTGCCCCTTGAATCACAGCACCCGGAAGCAGGGGCCATTTTTCGTTAGTTTTGCCTGAGTCTGATCTTCCTGTCCTGACATTGTTTTAGGCATAGTTTTCAATTCAGCAGAATTTTTTTCATTCTGTTTCTTAGCTGCTGATTACAGTCTGTCTCTAAAATAAAGCCAGTTTTGTCAATTGCTTTTTTTCTTTTTCTTTTTTCTATCTGGCAATGTTGAGATTGCTACTGCTCTTGACAGCTGCTATGCAGTATGTCATTACTCAGCTTTGGAAGTAATTTTAGAATGTTGTGTGCCCCTGATTATGGAACAGTGTGTTACCAATGTCCCGAGGGTGGTACATTTGAAGGTGGGGATGACCTGAAGAAGCATCTGTGACATTTACACAACGCCTTACAGTTTACAAGGGACCTTTAGATATGGAATCTTGTTTAGTGCTCATCATAAAATTAAGTATTTTTCCTAAGTTGTCCAACTAGAAAGTGATGTTCCACCATTGTTCTTTATACTACAGGGTTGTATCTTTTCAATATAATCTAAATTTCGGGTTGAGACGGGCAGCCCAGATTTCAGGCACAGTTGGATCCAGGAACTTGAACAATATTATCAGGGTATAGTCTTTCCCTTGGCTCTGTTTTCCACTGAACTGACTTTCCTTTTGTTCAACTTTCCCTTGGGGGGCAGTATGGCTTCCAGTAGCTCCGGGCTAATATCCTCCAATCCCAGGAATGGAGGACAGGTCTCTTCTGCAGAAGAACAGAAATGCTTCTTATTGTCTCTGAATTGAGTTATTTGTTTATCTCTGAGCCAATCACTGTGTTCAGAGGGTTGTGATGCTGATTGGTCAAGCCCAGATCCTGAGTCACATGAGCTTTCCTGGAATCAGAGGTGCAATCAACTGGGCTTAATCACATGGTGGGAGAGTGGGGATGGGAAAAAAAAATGTGAGGTGCTGTTACCAGAAGAAAAGTGAATGTATGCGAGGCAGGCGAGTCGTGACATGTCCTCTGTGCTGAGTATTTTCCATTTGCCCTTCAGATTCGCTCACCATCCTGCTCTGTGTCCCTGGGAGTCTAACTTGTATAAATTACATCGATGAGCAAGCTTTCCCTCAAGCTTCCCATCGCACTTGGCTAATGGAACCCTCTGGCAGAAGATTAGAGTCACAAAGTGTGAGAAAGGGTTATTTATTCCACCAGCTCCTTTCCCATGAGGGTACCATGTATAACTGAAGGTCATAGCTCTCGCCAGCCAGCCCTCTTCACATAGCTTGTCCTGGCTCCACATTATGCTGACTGCTTTCCTTATTCCTTCAAGCCTAAAGTGGTAACACCCCTCGGGTGTTACCCTTTTAGTTTCCCTACACTCTGTTCTTACTTTTGTAAATGGACCCTTTATTAAAGTGTCCTCAGGTTACTAACTTTGAGGGTGTCATCTCTTTCCTGCTAGGACCTGACTGACTCCTACAGGAGGGAAGTAAAAATCAGATCCACGCCACATGAAACATGATTTGGAGAATCTGCAATGCTAGGTCAGGTGATTGAGAAGATGTAAGTGGGATATGTGAACTGTGATTAATATAGATGTGAAGGATCGCCTCAGGGAAGAGAGGGCAGCACGGTTTTGTGTGGTTTTATTTATTTATTGTTTCTTTATTTTTGAGAGAGAGAGACAGAGCATGAGCAGGGGAGGGTCAAAAAGAGAGGGGGACACAGAAGTCCAAGCAGGCTTTATGCTCTGAGCTGTCAGCAGAGAGCCCAACATGGGGCTTGAACCCATGAACTGCGAGATCATGACCTGAGCCAACGTCAGATGCTTAACTGACTGAGCCACCCAGGTGCCCCTCTTTGGCTTCATTTAAATTAGAGCTGTTACAGGTTTCTAAGAATTAGTGCTGTCTGAAAATGAAACGAGCTGCCTGAAATGTAATAAGTTCACCAACACTGATGATATTCAACCTGATATCATTAGTGACATCATTTTTCAGGGTGTTTCCTAAAGGGGATTCCTTTATCAGACAGTTGGTGAACTAAATGACCATGAGAGTCCTTTCCTACAGTTCTTTTCATGCAGGAATAGCTCTCATTTCCTTTGTCCTTTGGGCACGCATCGCTTTCTCACTGCCTGGCAGACTTTTGATGTTGTGACCAGAGGCTGTGGGTGCACCTGCTGAAGCCTGGAATCTTCGTGCAGGTATGCACTGAGCTCCTGGGTCATTCTGGTTCCTATGCTTCTCCAACAAGCATTGGTGTGAGAGTCAGGAATCAGAAGTGTCCAGCTGTGCTTTGCTGTCTTATCATTTGGATGCATTAAAAGACCTTACCTGCACCTTTGCTATCACAAACTGATGAATGTCTTTAAGATGGAAGCCATGGGGATGTAACCTAATGATGCCCAATACTAGAGGTACCATGTTGTTACAAAGAAATCAGCTACATGTCCTAGAGCAGTAATATTACATTAGTGCCAGGAATTCACTGTGCCTTAATCAGTGGGACTAGTTTAAAATAATCTGTGAAATGATGTTGCTATTCTCTTTATTTTATATGGTTCTGCATTAAGAATTGAATTAAGAAAAAACTTCGGGGAACCTGGGTGGCTTAGTTGGTTGAGTGTCTGACTTGGGCTCAGGTCATGATCTTGTGGTTCGTGGGTTTGAGCCCTACACTGGGCTATGTGCTCACACTGCAGGTCCTGCTTCAGATTCTCCTTCTCTCTCTTTCTGCTCCTCCCCCATCTCTCTCTCTCTCTCTCTCTCTCTCTCTCTCACTCTCTCAAAAATGAATAAATTTCATTTTTTACAAAAGCAAAACTTCAAGAGTTTTATAGATTTAATCATAACTTCCTTTCCTAATCTTAATTTTTTCAGAAGGAACCAAAATCCTTAGAGACAAATTCTCCTACCCTGAAGGTTTTACCGTATCAGCTGGCTCTGCTTAAAAGTGATAGAAATTGATCTGGCTAACTTAATTTAAAAAGAAATTTATGGGACTGAAGGAAAAGCTGAAGAACTAGGTTTGGAAAGGACAATTTGCCGAGCAATAGGAATCAACAGTCTTAAAAGGGCTCATTACAGGTAGAAAGAAGCTCTCGCTGAATTTCTATCCCTGAGTCATTATCTCAAGATGTGACATTATGGGGTAAGGGGTCGTCATGGGCTGTTTGCGTCTCAAGTCCATCTTTGGATGGAAGAGGGTGGGGCACCTTGACTGAAAGTCCTACCAAAGATGCACACAATGGGAGAGGTAACACCATCAGATGCTGGAAAAATGAGAACCACTGTCCACAGACGAACTCCTATGGTGGCCAAGGAATTACTAAGTGAAAATGGAAATTGAAACACATGTTACAGTATTTCTGAGGTAGTATAACTTATCCTAGAAATGTGGATTATGGTTAAATATACGAATTTGTAGACTTGTATTTAAGAAAGAACTCTTGAGAGAAATATTTCAGAGGATTATGATTCTACTGTTTCTTTCACATAGTGGTTTTAGAATTGTCCATGGGGTAATGAGGTATTTGTCAGCACAGTATAGATCTACAACACGGGTAATAAACTTTTTTTGGTAAAGGACTACCTAGTAAATATTTTATATTTTTTCAGACCATAAAATCTCTTGTAGTATCTACTCAACTCTGCTATTTCAGTGTGTAAACATCCATTGACAACATGTAAAACAATGGGCATGGGTGTTAATAAAGCTTGATCTACAAAAACAGTCAGTAGGGAGATTTGGCCGATAGACTATATTTTGCTGAGTCCTAGTCTAGGGGGTATTTTATTGCTGTGGTAGCTTGGTGGATTGCAGGCTCAGTGTGAGCAAAGAGCTTGTACAGTAGGTGAGTCCTTGAACACATTGTGATGGACTCTGGAAGACACGTCTGGTACAGAGGAAAGCATAGGAACTTTATGTGGGATGGCCTGAGCGCATATCCTGGATCAGCCACAACATGAGTGAGGGCAAGTTGCTAGATCTTTCAGAGTCTCAGTTTCCTAATCTTTAAAATAGGGAATATAATTAGAATGTTCTTTTTGCTCATTGTAATGTACGAAAAATAGCATGGGGCTTAAACTCACTGAACACTTTCCTCTCTGTCCTCCTTTTCTAAAAGTACATGGAAAGCATGTATTACTTAATTAGGGCACCATTGAAAGATCACTGACATTTTCTCCAACTCAGGAAATGCGTGAAAAAAGCCGATGCCATGTCTCTGAAGATTCTCAAAAGCATAGAGTGATGGGGATGGGAATTAGCGGGTGAAAGAATGAAAAGACCTGGTCTCCTTGTCTTATTTACATTCCCCCCTCCAGTCTGACCTCCCAGAGTTGGGCAGATTCCCTTGCAGGTACTGGGTGTTTTAAAAAGCAGGATTTCTTGTCCAGGGGACGTTAGATCAGGGCCCGGGAATAACAATTCAGGAGCATAGGGATATTCAGCCTGGAAACTTGATTGTGTCTTCACGTGTCTGAAAGGCTAAACATGTGGAAGGGGGGCCTTCTGTTGGGTGACCTCACAGGACAGAGGTAGGATGAGTGGCTGTGGAAGCCATGGGTCATCTAAAAATGACACCACCAGCCTGGGGAAGGGGTGTTTCCTGTTGCTAGAGATATTCTAACAGAGGGTTTCTGGATGTTGGAGAGGAAATAAGGTCTGGATAGGGTTGTGGATCAGGCCCTTCCAACTCATGAATCCTTCTTGATCCTGTGAAAGTTCAGAGCAGACAGGTCAGGACATGAGCTTTCCTGAAGATCAGTTGCCCAAAAATATTAACAGTAGTCCACCTCTGACTGGGGACAGGTCCTTCTCCATGGTTAAAGAGTGATTAATGTGCCCCTTTGGGGAAGGATAACAACAGATGACATTTATTGAGCTCTTAGAATGTGCCAGGAACTCATATACATACCTAAATGTTTTATTTCATTTGTTTTTCTCATAATGGCTTTAAAAGAAGGTGCTTATAACATTTTATATTTATATTCATTTTATAGACGAGCAAACTGAGGATGAGAGGTTAAGCACAGTGCCTGAGACCACACAAGTAATGACTGATGCTAAAACTTAACATGAATATTCTAACTCCAGAGCCTATGCTCTTAATCCCAATTTTATTCAAAATTAAATAATTAGGCAGAGAGGCCTTTCTAACATGATGTTGTGCTGTATTAGGCACTCCTAAAACACTAACACAAATCCACATTTAATAAGAAAATTGTATTTCAGGGACAAAAGTTTGAAAATGTAATGAAAACAAGTGTCCTCTTTTAGCAAAATTAGATAGTGGTGTCTTAGGTGCTGGCCTTTAGTTATCTACATTGTAACCTTGAGCTGACATATCCATTGGGTGTCTACTGCACACCCTGCTTTTCGAGGAGGCCCCACAAGGAAGTAACCCATTTTGGTAACTGGTGTGGGGAGGGGAGGGAGGAAAGGGAATGCACCAGCAAGTTCAAAAGAAGTTTGAAGACATTCATGCAGTTGGGTAGAGAAAAAGAATGTTATTTAGACAGCTGGCTGTAAGGAGAGAATGGTCTTTGGGAAGATTGCTTAATCAACCCTCTACTGTGGAAGGTGAGGGCTGGAAGGAATGATCTGGAAGACAGCACCTGGATAGGCATTCAGGCTCTTTGGTCTGACTCTCAAAGGATGCGGTGGCCCTAGCTGACGTGTAGCTCACCCAGGCACAGGCCTCTTCATTACCCATTCCTCTCCCCAGGAGCAAAGGTGTGTGAGTGCGCTGGCTCACCCTGCTGACTTCTTACACAGGCTAGGGTGCATATTTGGGGCTTTTCCATTTAGGGCTGCTCTAGAGATGTTAATTTTAACCTGATTTTCCTTGGATGTGAATGCTGAAAAGCTGAGAAGGGGGTGGCTGACACTGATTTGTGGTAGGCCTGGAAACATTTTAGATACGCGATTCAAGAGAAAAAATAACCGCTCCCCACCCCGAGAACACAGTTGGAGCTTCTATCATGGAAAGCACAGCCCCCAACCACCCCCAGCGGCTGCCAGCCCAGCTCTGCCGTTTGCCTTGGGAGAGGCATTCCGTCTCTCTGACTCCTGATTTCCCATCTGCAAAATTAGGGGGGCTGGAGGGAATGATCTCTCAGGTCAACCTTTCGTGCTGTACATTCTGTGAGTCTTCAGTATTTCTTTCTTGGTTGAAGAACTTATTTTTTATTCTCTTCTGTGTTTAGAGGAGATAATAATTCATTCAAAAGAGAAGAGTGGTGAAACGATCTTGGGGGGGAAGTCAGTGTGTTCTCTGGATCTTTTTCCCTGTGAATTCTATATGTCTGTGTGTTTCTTGCTCCCTCTTCTGTCCAAACTCTAGTTTACTCTGAATATTTTCACATTTTGAAGACCACTGGGTTTAACTGTTTGAAACTTAATACTGTTATTGCAATTGTTGATATTTTCTGTCTTTTCTTTTTTCATTTATAGAAATGAAACTCAAATACCATAGAATTAACTATTTTTGAGTATACAATTAAGCAGTATTTAGTACATTCATGATGTTGTGAAAATACCACCTTTATCTAGTTTCAAAATATATTAATTCCCTCCAAATAAAACCCCATATGCCCTAACTAGTTATTCGCCATCCCCCCTTCCCCTCAGCCCCTGATGACTACCAGGATGTTCTCTGTTTCCATGCATCTACCTTTCCCTGATATTTCATATGAATGAAATCATATAATATGTGACCATCTCTGTGTGTCTTTTTTTAAATTTAGCATGATGTTTACAGGGTATGTCTATATTGTGACATTTATCAACATTTCATTCCTTTTTATGGTTGAATAAAATTCCATTCCATTGTACGTGTATACCACAATTTGCCGATCTGTTCAGCTGTTGATGACTGTTTGTTTCCATCTTTTGGCTATTGTGAATAGTGTTTCGGTGAGCACATCTGTAAAAGTATTTATTTTAGTACCTGTTTTCAGCTCTCTTGGGTAGATGCCTAGGAGTGGGATTGCTATGATTATTCTTTGTTTAACTTTAACAGAGAGCACTTGGGTGACTCAGTCGGTTAAGCATCTGACCCTTGGTTTTGGCTCAGGCCATGATCTCATTGTCTGTGGGTTCGAGCCGCACATCAGGCTCTGCATTGACAGTGTGGAACCTGCTTGGGATCTCTCTCTCCCTCTCTCTCTGCCCCTCCTTGGCTTGCTCTCTTACTTTCTTTCTCAAAAAAAAAAATAAAGTAAAAAAATATTAAAAAAAACTTTTCGAGAAACGGCACAGTGGCTGCACCATTTTATACTCTCACTAGCAATACATAAGTGTTCCAATTTCTCCACATCCTCCTCCGCACTTGTTACTGTCCCCACCTTTTTATCTTTTGGTTATAGCCATACTAGTCGATGTGAGATGGTATCTCATTGCAGTTTTGATTCATATCTTTAGGAGGTCACAAAGTGCCTTTCATTCCCCCACCATTCCAACCTCGCACAGGTGCTGCTAGATACCAGGCAATTACTTCAGTAGAGTTCATTTGAAACACAGATTTGATTTTACTCTCCAGTTTTATGTACCTGACCACTGACTTTTATGCCTGTGCCAACCCTGTTCCCAGGGTACACCTCTATGCCTTTGGGGGAAAATGTTTATCACTGATCCTTTGCTCATCCTTAACAGAAAATAGTTAAAAAAGAATCATATGCAAAACGAGGGTGTGAAGGTCAAGAGCAAAGAAGGGAAGTGTTTCAGTTTCGGTGAACAGTCACTGTCAGACACTGGGTTCTTCCCTCTGGGGTGTGTTCCAGGTGGGGTAACTGTGCCTGGCTCTCCATGGAGCTAGTTGCACCAACCGCATCTTCTTGGAAAGTCATCTCCTGGAGGGCCACCCCAACTGTCTTAGCCACTTGCTCTCTCCAAGAGGACCTGGAAGCTGGCTTTTGTGTGACAGTCCCAGGGTTGTCTTTACCTCCATCCATCTGAGGAGCTGCTGCTTCTGCATTTGGATTTCCAACTCTGAGAGGTTCCGTCTCGAGGGAACTATACTTAGGTGGTTCATCTGGCTCAGAGACAGGTGAGCATGATTTGTGAACTCCAGACTTCCGTGTGACATAGTCAGTGAGGTCTGGCAGGCCAGCAGATGGCCAAGGTTAGCAGGGGTTAGCTGTTTCCCATTGCCATGTGAATTTCTTCACACACCATTCTGTTTTGCCAATCAGTCAAGGCCAAGGTCAACATTCTGTATGGACAATCTAATTTTTAAAAGCTTGAGGTCAGGGAGGAGTGCCTGCGTGGCTCAGCTGGGTTAAGTGTCTGACTCTTGGTTTTGGCTCAGGGCATGATCTCACAGTTTGTTCAAGAGTTCAAGCCCTGTGTTTGGCACTGTGCTGACAGAGTGGAGTGTGATTGGGATTTTCTTTTCTTCTCTCTCTCTGCTCCTCCCCTGCTTGTACCTTTCTCAAAACAAAAACAAAAACCCAAAAAACCCCAAAAAACTTAATGTGGGGGAGGTTCTCCAGCTTCTGTAATTAATGAGATTTGCTCACCCTCTATTACAAAATTAGGCATCAAGGAGTTAAGAAAAAATGATTTAAAACTTGGAAATAAGACAAAAAGTTGGGTAATATGTCCTTTTAACATCATGGGGTGGAGGCATAGTTTAGCAGGCCCACCCAAGGGGTGTTTAGGTAGAATATACTTTGTTCAACTCACTTACTACTATTTTTATTCTATTTTATTTATTTATTTATTTATTTATTTAAGAGAGAGCATGAGTGGGGGAAATAGGCAAAGGGAGGGAGAGAGAGAGAGAGGGAGAGAGAGAGAATCCCTACAAGCTCCATGCTCAGTACAGAGCCCGATGTGGGGCTCGTTCCTGCAACTTTTGGATCATGACCTGAGCTGAAATCAAGATTTGGATGCTTAACCAACTGAGGCGTCCAGGTGCCCCTAGCTTTTTCAAAAATTTATATTTCACAAAGGTTTCAGATGATTTTCCTGGAAACCCAGGGAAGGATAGAATCATGTCAAAGCCAGCATCAGTGAAAGACTTATTCTGTGGGGTCTGTTTGTCAGATGCTTTCTTAGATGACATGAGGACAGATCCATTTGCTGGTGCTAGGTGAGCACTGCAGATCTGGGGGGCAGTTGGCTTCTCTAAGTCCATGACCTCGGGCCTCTCATCGCCCAGCGTCTAGTGGCTCCAGGACTTGTACAGGCTTCTCTGTGCTCTGCTACCTTCTCAGCTTCTTTCTGTCCATGACCTAACAGCCAGGTGGTGAGTCCTTTCACTCCCGACTTTTTATCTTCCTCTCTCAAGTGTGTGACTTCTCCACTTGGAAGTTCTAGTAGCTGGATACTGAGTCACTCCCCAATATCTGTTGAAACTCCTTTCCCCTGCTGGCTGCCTGTGAGGTACACATCTAATCTGGCCAGAGAAGAAGCTCTGGGGCAGAGTCTTTTCACAAGAGCAATTTGTGAATTCTAAATTAACAACTTGGTTTAAGGACAAGTGGAACCTTTTCTCGTCTTTGAAGATGGGTGAGCCTGTGTGCTCCAGTAGATCATTGTCCCACTTGGAAATCTACCCCGTCATCCATGCCTCAGGCTGTTTAATTTCTTGGTCACACATCAGCAATTGAACTGTTCTGTTTTTCCCTCCTATGTGCATTCCTTCCCATGGTTCAAAACAGAATTTTCTGAAATGTGGACTTATTTTGATCCTTTTCCCCCTTTTTCCACCCCTTTGAGAGCCTTTTTCCTTTTTCTTTTAGTTCAGATTTTGTGTTTCACCTTCTCCAAGCTTCTTGGATGGAATGAGCTCCTGTGAGCTAGATCCTCCTGTTCTGATTCAGGCTGAAAAAAGATGAATTTCATTTGTAGGGCTTCTTTCTTGCCTTTCTATTCTTTTCCATTCTAGTAATGACCTCTCTGGGGTATCTCATTTCTCCTAACGTCTGTATTCCATGCTAGGTCAGGGTCAAACAGCTGACGGCCTGATTCCACCTCCAGAGGTCCTGAGGTCCTGTCCATACTGAGGTAAGTTCAGCTTTCCTCCACCCAGCTATGTATCCATGTGTGCATCCTTTTGGGAGGATGCCAGTGTCCTCAACTGTCTGTTTTTGGGTCAAAGGTGTCATAATAAGCTCTGGCGCAGGCTTGTTAGAGGCTGAAGAAGTTAGGACCCACCTCTATTTTTCATGTCATCAGAATCTTTGATGCTTCTTAGGGCAACAGCACACTGTTTTAATGCCTCTGCAGTAATACTTTTCTGCCATGGGATACAAGGATGTAGGACCCCCCCATAGTGCCTAGAATAGTTGAGAAGAGATATCGCTCAAACTGTGTTTGATGAATAAATAAATGAATCAAATTTGTGGTGTTTATGTTGAAATTTGGGTTCTGCTCTTGTTTGGGACCTGACTGGCTCACCTAGATGTAGCTTTGTAGTCTCCATTATTTAAAATGTTATTGTAGAATAAATGTAGGGAACTTCATATAGACTCTGGATGCTGGTATAAATATAGATGCCTGTATAATTAAAACTTGAGGCCTTCCTATTTATTTTTTAATTCTACAAAACACAAATCTCATCTATTTTGAGAAAATCCCAGCGAGTACATGGCAGGTCTATTAGGGACATGTCAGAGTGGACCTGGCCTGACAACTCAGCCAAGATTTGTGCTAGTGGCAGGAGGTCAACTGTGGAGTTTTGATGTGGTTGGCACTCCTTACTAAAAACTAAACATTGTGTTGTTCAACTCTTTGGTTAACTTAATACCAAAAGAAAAGAAAAGAAAAGAATATTCCTCGCATAGACTGACAGCTCACTGACAGCCAGCGCTTCGTTTCTGGACTTAGACTGAAGGAAGATTATTTTAATTTTTAAGACTCCCTTCTTGCCTCTCGACTCTCAATTCTATTCTCAAGCTGTTGTTGATGGGATCTAGGTTTTCCCAGATGGGGCAACTTGAAGCAGAAATTAATTCATTCTCAAATGAAATGTATGAGGAGAGAGAACAGCTCTGGAATGTATTTTGGTGATTAGCCATCAAGTTAGGAGAGCAAGGGCGGTAGTTGGCTGGAAGTCATCAGTACCGAATCTATATTCATTTAGCATCCTTCTTTATACATATGTCACTTTCCTGTTTTAATAGAGAAAAAAGGCCAAGTCAACATTTTTAAGCATGATTCTTTTTTTTGTGGGGGGAAGGATTTAGTCTTAAAATAAGATTATTCATGGTACTGGTGCAAGATAATTTTGAAGTTTTAAGAAGCTAATGATATTAGACGGGCTCAAATCCTTTATGGATTGAAGTGATATATACATAAATAAATATAATGGAGAGAGGTTTCCCTAATCATTTTTGTGGGTGGTCAGCTGGGAGATAAGAAGAAAATATGTTTGGAGGAACCGAATAACATTTTTATGAAAGATTAATGAAAGTCTGCACCTTTCAATTTGGACACTGATGTATTTGGAAAAGAAATGCAAAAAGGTGTCACTCTCCCACCCCAACAGGGAACAAAATGTGACTCTCAGTGTGTTAACGAGACTTCAGAAATTATTTTCTAATCTCTACTTCACACGAATGAAACTGGTGCTTGGAGGGGTTGGGTGACTTGCCCAGCATCACCCAGTGACTTAATCAGACATCCTGGGATTGAATCTAGTCTTCTCTTAAATAAACCAATATTCCTGTAGTGTTATGTGCCTCCAACACATAACTTGATGTCGGTCAAGTTAAACGTTTGGGAGAATCCAGAATGCTCCACTTGAAGAGATAGAGAACTGCAGAATAATTTACAATCCCATGACCTTGCTTTGCAGCTGTGGAGTTCACAGCTCATCTTATTTCAAATAATATGTCAGCCTCTAACGGATAATTTGATGGCAGACTTATACCGAAGTCTCCCCTTATCCATGGTTTCACTTTCTGTGGTTTCAGTTACTGTAGTCAACTGTGGTCTGGAAGCAGATGATCCTCCTTCTGACATATGGTCAGAAGGTTGATAGTAGCCTAACGCTCTGTCATCCTGCCTACATCATTCACCTCACTTTGTCTCATCAAAAAGGTATGGAATCATCTCATAACATCACAGAAGGGTGAGTACACACAGTAAGGTATTTTAGGAGAGAGAGAGAGAGAGACCACATTCACATAACTTTTATTACAGTGTATAGAACAATTGTTCTATTTTATTATTAAAAATTTTAAAGTTTATTTATTTTTCAGAGAGAGAGAGAGAGAGAGAGAGAGAGAGAGAGCGAGCATGAGTGGGGGAGGGGCAGAGGGATAGGGAGACACAGAACTCAAAGCAACTTTAGGCTCCGAGCTGTCAGCACAGAGCCTGACTTGCTGCTTGAGCTCACAAACCGTGAGATCATGATCTGAGCTGAAGTCAGATGCTTAACCAACTGAGCCATTTAGGCGCCCCTACAGTTGTGCTATTTTATTACTGTTGTGCCTAATTAAATTTAATCTTATCATAGTTATGTATATACTGGGAAAAAATAGTATGCATAGGGTTGGCTGCTATCTGAAGTTTCAGTATCTACTAGTGGGCTTCAAATATATTTCTTGCAGGTGAGGGGGGATGACTGTATTTTTAAAATTTTACGTTAGTCCTTTAGAAAGAAGTGAAAGCTCCCAAGGATATTGCCATGTACCCTGGATATGCTTTTGCAGTAATGAAAATTTTCACAGTATGTTCTGCATTTAGATCCATGCACAGCAAGGACATTTTAACTTTACCACTCTGCTGTTATGGTAGCTGAGAATTTGGATTTATTATTATGCACATGTCTCTGTGAACATATATCTAATTGGTAAGCATTATTGCACTTAATTCTTTCTGAAAGTTTTTTTTAAGTTTTCTGCCTTTTTACTTTTTATTTAATTAAAATTTTTTGTTTATTAATTTATTTGAGAGAGAGAGAGAAAGCGAGCAGGAGAGGGGCAGAGAGAGAGAGAGAGAGAGAGAGAGAGAGAGAGACAGAAAGTGAGCAGGAGAGGGGCAGAGAAAGAGAGAGAGAATCCCAAGCAGGTTTTGCGATGTCAGCACAGAGCCTGATGTAAGGCTTGAATCCACTAACTGTGAGATCCTGACCCGAGCTGAAACCATACTGACTGAGCCACCCAGGCACTCTGCCTTTTTTTTTTTTTTTTAAAAAGCTTTGTTCATGTCTCCTGAAGATTTGCTAATTTTTGCTGACTGTTACAAAATGGTTTTTTTTTTTCTTTCTTTTCTATTCTTTTGGCTAACTGGATAGATTCTCTTCTATTTGTTCCCTGAGTCTTTTCAGACCTTCCTATTTGACTTCAAGTGGGCAGTGATTTTCTGTATAACTTTATCACCTCTTTGAGGCTTAACACACTTCTTTTTATTGTGATAAAATATACATAACATAAAATTTACCATTTTTACTATTTTTAAGTAATCTGGTGGTATTAAGTACAGCCGCAATTCATACAATATTGTGCAACCATCACCACTAGTCATTTCCAGAACTTTTTCATTATTCCAAACAATCCCTGTACCCACTAAACAACAGCTCGCTGTTCCTTCCTCCCCTCGGTCTGTGGTAACCTTTATTCTCTTTCCTGTCTCTGTGAATTTGATTACTCTTGGAATCATACAGTGTTTGTCCTTTTGTGTCTAGCTTATTCAGCATGATGTTTTTAAGGCTCGCCCATGTTGGCACATGTCTCAGCATTTTAGTACTCTTTAAGGCTGAATAATACTCAGCTATAGGTATATACTGCATTTTGTTTATCCCTTCATATGTTGGTGGATGTTTGGCTTGTTTCCACTTTTTGGCTATGTGAATAATGCTGCTAGAACACTGACTATAACGGTCTGTTTAGTCTCTGTTCTCAGATCTTTTGGGTGCATATATACCCAGAAGTGAAATTGCCAAGTCATATGATAACTCTATTTCAACTCTTTGAGGAATTCCCACCGCTGCACCATTTTACATTCCCAACACCAATGCATAGGGGCTCCAGTTTCTCTACAGTCTCACCTGTACTTGTTTTCTAGTGTTTTTTGTTTTTCTAATGTTTTGATATAAGCCATCCTAATGGGTGTGAAGTGGTATCTCATTATGGTTTTATTCATTTATTTTTATTTTATTTTTAAATAGGCTTCATGCCCATTGTGAAGCCCAGTGCAGGTTTGAACTCTTGACCCCGAGATCAAGACCTGAGCTGAGATCAAGTCAAATGCTTAACCAACTGAGCCACCCAGGTGCCCCTCTCATTGTGGTTTTAATTGCCATTTCTCTAATAACTAGTGATTTTGAGCATCTTAAAAAGGTTTTTTAAAATGTTTTATTTGTAAGGAAGAGAGAGAGACAGAGTAGGAGTGGGAGAGGGAAAGAGAGAGAGGGAGACACAGAATCTGAAGCAGGCTTCAGGTTCTGAACTGTCAGCCAGAAGCGTGATGTGGGGCTGGAACTCAGGAATCGTGAGATAATGACTTGAGTCAAAGTCTGTCATTTAACCGACTGAGCCACCCAGGCACCACCTTTCTTTTTCTTTCTTCTTCTTCTTCTTCTTCTTCTTCTTCTTCTTTTTCTTCTTCTTCTTCTAATGATGTTGAGCCTCTTTTTATCTTCTTTGGGGAAATGGCCATTCAAATCCTTTGCCCATTTTTCTTTCTTTAATATCAGTTTGCTTTTTTTTGTTGTTGTTGTTGTTGTTGTTGAATTACAGAAGCTCCTTATGCATTTTTGGTATTAATCCCAGCTTTGATACAATGATTTGCAAATATTTTCTCTCCTTCTCTGGGTTTTCATTCTCTGGATAGTGTCTTTTGTTGCATCAATGTTTTTAATTTTGATGAAGCCCAGTTATATTTTCTTTTGTTGCCTGGGTGAGGTTTACTGCATTTTGAACACCTTGGAGGCTGGTACCTGTGTCAGCGCTGGGAGGGGTCCGTGTGCAGTGACGGCGGTACCTCTGCCCCAGGAGGCTGGCTGCCGGAGGCTACGGGTTCTGCTCCATCCTGGCAGTGCTCTTACCTTCCCTCTAGAAGCCTGCGTAGAATCCAGCAGGAGACAGGCTAGTCTCAGATCAGTGACCCAGTTGCACCTCTGCAGACCTAGGTTCAAATACACAATTCTGACAAGGGCCAAACAGGAAATATCAGTGAACGTTTAGTTGAGTGGAAGACTGCTGCATTGTGGCTAATACCCTCATCTAAATTCTGCCTCCGCTATTTACAAGCTGAGTAACCTCAGGCAAATCATTCAATTCTCTGCCCCTCAGTCTTCTCATAGGTAATATGGGGATAAGATTGGTAAAAACATTCAGGAGTCAATACACATAAATTGTTTGGAATAGTGCTTGGCATATCAGTAAGCACTCAACAAATGTTATTATGAGGATTAAATGGATTCGAATATGCAGAGCACTTAGAACAAACACTACCTGCCACAGCCAGTATTATTCCCAGCTCATGCCATTCAAATGCAAAGGTCTAAAAAAGTTTTGAAGAAAGAAAGTGCAGACCAAGCAACATCTTTCTATGGGCCAAATTCAACGTGAGGACAGCCAACCTGCAATACCTGAACTGACCCGAGAGCACTTTGTCAAGCCTCCTGGTCAGAATTCGCTTCCTTCGGCTTTACTGTTAACATTTGATCCACCCCTCACCCCAGCCTGTGTCTCTACCTGACGACTGCCTCTGCCTCTAATTCAAACTTTGCTTCCGGCTCCTTTAAAGTGAGGTCCTTCCAACTTTTCCCCTCCACCTTGGCCTGTTACCCCAGACCCTGTTCTGGTTTCTCTCCAGGTTCCCGGGTCCAGCAGACTCGGCTGTGCCCACATTATCCACCAGCTCCATCGGAACTCTCAGGCTGACCGCAGGCTGTCTTAAGAACAGACTGCGATTTCCATAGACCCAGCTGATCCAAATGCTGTGATCATTCTTCCAGACGCCTGGTGTTTTGAATGGAAGCATAGATACATCTTAATAGGCCCAGGAAGACATGCAGGCCCAAAATGAAAACTCCAGAAAACCAAGATTCTGGAAATCTACTCACTCCACTGCTTCTGCTCATTAGTTTAACAAAATGTTTAATTTCTTTACCTATGTTGTATCTTGAAGCGATTACCATGATCGCTTAAGCAAAGGACACTTTGTTGGTCATTTGACCAAATACAGTATTTTCAAAAGCATATTTGTGTTGGGCGCCTGCGTGGCTCAGTTGGGTAAGCATCCCACTCTTGATTTCAGCTCAGGTTATGATCTCACAGTTTTGTGAGTTCGAGCCCCACATCGGGGCTGACAGCATGAAGCCACTGGAGACTCCTGAATTTGTTTTATATAAAAGTAAAAGTGATCATTAGGTGTTGTGGTAGGTGCTAGCATGGTGACATGAAGGTAAAGGTACACCATGAGCCTCAACAGTCCAGCTGCTGAGCTAAGGCTCACCTCCGGCTCTGCCGTCCCATTCGGCTAGACTCATTCACTCATTGGGATCCCCCTGCCAGCGTGTGCTGGGGGCAGAATGCCTCAGGAGACTGGCAGGGAATTCCTTGAGATCTCTGTTTTTGTGACTCACTGTGATACGAAGTGTGAGGCTTATGTTGTCACAAAGCAAATGTGACTGTGATTTGTCTCATACTTTATGTAGCTTCTTCTGTGTATTATATTTCACATTGAATCATGATTGGGACAGTTAAAAAAATGAAAATGGCTTGAGAATTTTCATTCTCACTATAAAAATGATAAATGCTCACTGTAAAGATTCAAGAAGTATAGAGAATAGAAAGGAGGAAGAAAAAGTGCTCCAAATTCTGTCACCCAGAGATAAATACTGTTAACATTTGATAACTATCCTTCTAGACATTTCTCTGTTCATATATATTATGATTGAAAACAGGCAAAAAGGAATGCTGCATTTTGTCAAGTGCCTTTTGGAGTCCCAAGAAATGCTGCTATGACCTACAGAGTATTTTCTATATTGCCTCAGTGAAACAATGAAATAGAGTATTCATCCACATTTAAAATTTTTTATTTTATTGTTTATTTTTATTTAGAGAGACAGAGAGACAAGTGTGAGCAGGGGCAGAGCAGAAAGAGAAGGTGACACAGAATCCAAAGTAGGGCCTGACACAGGGCTCGAACTCACAAACCGTAAGATTGTGACCTGAGCTGAAGTTGGACCAGGTGCCCCATATTCGTCCACATTTTTATCCATCTGTAAATTGTTTGCTATAGAAGCTACAGCTGGACTTACTTATTAATCAGGTTTTCAAATTCCTTAATTTCTGCCTTTTTTTTTCTAGATTAAGTCCCTCTTACTTTTCTTAGGCTTTTGTTTTTCTTTTTCTAACTTTTGATTAAATTCTTAGGTATCTATTATGGGAGCCTCAATTGAGTCTTATTTTTGTTTTTGTGTTTGTGCTATTTTTGGATCCTCTTTTTACCACCAGAAGCAACTCGAGAGTTCATACGAAATAAACATGTTTCTGTTTTGTTAACTCTTAACTGGCAGTAAAGAGACCATGGAAGGGGCTGGTGACCTTTCCATGTAGCTGCCGTGACAGCTGGCATTGCCGTTTACTTTTGTTTTGAAAGCTCGAAGCAAATGACCATGGCATCTGGGATGAGATCAGTTAAATTTAAGGATGGAAGAAAAGAATCGGAGTTTTTGTGCTAGATGAAGATGTAACAGTCCACTCTAAATGTCACCACTGAAGTAAATGTTACCCTCTGCATAAACTTAGTGGTGCAGGCTCGCCCAGCAGGCTTCTTATTTGGTATGGATTGTGGCTCAGGGGCCTGATGTTTTTAACAGAGTCTGGTGAATTCTCTGACCTTTAAAACAGGAAGTTTCTGGAAATCGTATTTTGCCTCTTGATTTACTTAGTTTGACCATTCCATTCAGCCTTATATTCTGGAGTCTCCAGCGTAAAACTTCCCCCTTCTGGGGGGACCAGGAGCTCAGAATAGAGTCAGATAGAATCTGTGCTTGATGACTTGGGAGCTGTGGCCCTGGTCAAGTCTCCTGCCTTTTTGAGCCTTAGTATCACCTTCCAGAATTAAAGAATAATATAAGAATTAAGTTGGTCAATCCATGGAACACGGGAGTGATTTTCAAAATGTTTAATAGGGTTTTCGACTGATCCAAAGAGGCACAGATTGTAACGCTGGAGAAGGGTCCTTAAGGCCTCCTTCTGTGCTTTTAGTTCCTGGGAGCAGGAAAACTAGGGGGTCCTGGGGGAAATTCAGATGATCAGGACAGTGTAATATCTGTTTGGTAATGTGTATGATAGCATTTTTTCAATCTTTTTATCGCTAGCATGTCAGCCTGGAGGAAAGCACATGGCCGGGTGTCTGACACACAGGAAAAACATTCAATAAATATAGTTATTGTTCCTGGTATTACTTTAAAATTACAAACATGATGATGATGATAATGATGGCTATACATATTCCTGCCCACAAGGTTTTGCTCTGTTACGTGCCTGAAGAATGGTCCTGAGTAATGTCGTAAGGAATATGGCCCAGAACAGCTCCCCTCTGTCCACGGCATTTCGTACACAGCCTCCTGTTTCTATGGTCCTCCTTACCGCCATCTGAACTCTTGTCCTGAGGATCACTTTCCTTACTGACAAGTCCATATCAATCAGTCCATGAGCATTAAGTACCTTTGATGTGCTCAGCACTGTGTTAGCATGTTGGGTCTGGTCCTTGTCCTCAGAGCGCTGAAGTACCTCTTAGATGGCCTCCCTCAGAAGTTCAGAGCCTTCAAAACCTCCCCATGAGCTCCAGATTCCCCATCAAAATTTCCAACCCTGTCTTCTGGCACTCTTTACCCCACAGAATGTCTTCGCAATGGACAGGGCTAGAACTTATTGAAGGTTCACTATATGGCAGGCACTGTTGTAAGCACTTTATGTAAATGATCTCATTCAATACTTTCAATAACACCCTATAAAATATGTGCTGCTGTTATTAGTCTTAATTACTCATGAGAAAATGAAGGCAAAGGAAGGTTAAGTGATTCACTTACTGCTATACAGAGTAATACCAGCCCCTGGCCTCAAACACATGAGGTCTGGGTTCTGGCTTACCTGAGCTTTACTATGCCAGACGCTTAGGTGGGTGTCTGTTTTGCGTCTCGTTCCTGAAGACTTATATCTGGGGCTGGAATCACATGAGAGCCTGGTGCCGGGCTGACCTGACCTCAGCAGGTGCACTGCAGGACAGTGTGGGTGGCGGGCACAACCAGGGTTTGGTTCCTTTCCCTTTTCTCCCCTCTCTGACAATCCCTACTCTCCCTGCTGCATCAGCTCCACTGATTTTCTCTCTTTCCTTGACAATCTACTCCTCCAGCTCCTCTTTGAAGAGACAAATAATGGAAGCAAGACAATCACAGAAGTTTTTCTGAGTGTCAAAATTAAAAATAGGCTAAGATGGGTTATAACACCATCCTCTGGATTAGAGCAAGCACCTGATAAGTGCTGATAATCTTCCGGTGGAGGCTGTTTTAGTTAGCTTGGGTCTCTGTAACAGAATACCATAGACAGGGTGGTTTAAACAACACATGTTTATTTTTCACAGTTCTGGAGGCTAGAAGACTAAGATCAAGGTGCTATCAGATTTGGTTCTTGGTGAGAAGCCCTCCTCCTGGCTGGCAGGTGACTGCTTCTCTCTGCATCTTCACATCTGGGAGAGAAGAAGTGAGCTCCTCTTTTCCTCTTCTTTTAAGGACACTAATCTCATCATGGGCGCTGCCCTTGTGACTTTATCTAAACCTAATCACCTCCCAAAGTGCTCCCTCCAAATAACATCACACTGGGGCTTAAGGTTTCAACATATGAATTTTGTGAGGAGAATACAAATATTCAGTCTACAACCAAGGTGTAGTTAATAACTGGGAATAAATTCCTATAATCTAAGGTTTCAGAGTTGAACTTGTCTAACAATCATAGGATGTGTTCTCAGAAGACCTCCACTGTTCTTCAAGTTTAGTAAATTCAGCAGGGTGGAAACCAGATGAGGGCTGTTGAAAGGATTTCCAGGCCATTTTTAAAAAGCTTTTATTTTTTTAAAATGTATTTTTATTTATTTGTTTATTTTATTTTGGGAGAGAGAGAGAGAGAGAGCTCAAGTGAGTGGGGGAGGGGCAGAAAGAGAAAGAGAGAGAAAATCCCAAGTGGACTCCACACTGTTAACATGGTGTCCATCACGGGGCTTGAGCTCATGACCATGAGATCATAACCTGAACCAAAAATCAAGAATTGGACACTTAACCAGCTGAGCCACCCAGGCACCCCAACCAGGCCATCTTTTAATAGTATATTAATTCTCCTTCCTTAAAATCCTCACAGAGAAGGTCATTTGGGCTTTGAAAGTCAAGAACTTCATAGTCATTGGCCAAAAATAAAGTCCAGACACTCTGATGCATTATGCATGCTGAGTAAGGTAATATTGAGTTGTACTCTGCAAATAAGCACACAGTTATATTGTATTCTGGAAGCACTGCTGGGCCCTGTAGGAAGTGGAGACAATGAACATGACTTCATTGGTTTCAAGGAGTCCTTTTAGTAGAAGCTTCTGGGTTAGATTCAAAAAGGGCTAAGATTAAACATTTAGTTATTTTCTGAGAACTCTGAAAGACAGATCTTTGGACAGAGCATGATCCTAGCTACATATGCACAAAGCAGACGAGTTTGCATTAGCAAGGTTGGCATGATCTGGGCTCTGCGCCCTCACACACCCCAGTTTGAGTCAGGCCCCATTGCTTACTAATTTCGTGAAACTAGGCATGTCTCTTTGAGGCTTCTCATTTGTAAAATGAACCTAATAATAGTAGAATCCTTTTGAAGATGAAATGAGATCATCTGTGTTAAGTGCTTACAATGGAGCCTTAAGAAAGCACTCAGTAAATTGAGTGTCATTATTAGAGTCACAAAGGAACAAATGTCACATGCTACTGGTAGTTCTTGGGCTTGGAAACTCCTCAATGCACTGTTATTCAACTATTTTTTGACCTTCTCCATTACTGGATATCAGGGTTGCTAGATTTAGCAAAATGCAGGGCACTCTGTAAAACTAGAAGATACCCTGGGTCCTGCGTTTGAATTTCAGAAGAGCAATGGATGTTTTTTATAGAAGTATGTCCCAAAGATTGCCAGGGACATAATTATACTAAATATGATTTGTTGTTTATCCAAAATTCAAATGCAACTGTGCATCCTGTATTTTACATGACAACCGTAATAGCCTAGTAGCTGTGTGGCCTTAGGCACTCTGTGCCTCAGTTTCCTCATATGTTAAATGGGATATTGCATATGAAGCATTTAGAACAGTGACTGGCTCATAGTATATGCTCTATAAATGATAAAAATTGTTACTATTCAGATAGAGGTTTTATCTGGTTAATACCAGGTTGGTGGTGGCCCCATAATATTGAGGATCCAAGGGACATTTTAAAAATTACATGTTCAGGGCACTTGGGTGGCTTAATAAGTTAAGCATCTGACTCTTGATTTCAGTTCAGGTCATGATCTCACGGTTTGTGAGTTTGAGCCCTGCACCGGGCTCTGTGCTGAGTTTGCTGAACCTCTCTGGGATTCTCTCTTCCTCTCTCTACTCTTTCCCCACTCGTGTTCTCTTTCAAAAATAAATAAATAAACTTAAAAAACTAAAAATAATTTACATGTTCCCTGCAATTGTATTTAGCATTCCATTTGGTATTGTCTTTATTTATTCATTATTTATTTTTATTTTCAAGTTAGTTAACATATACTGTAATCTTGGCTTCAGGTATAGAACCTAGTGATTCATCTCTTAAATATAACACCCAGTGCTTATCCCAAAGAGTGCCCTCTTTAATGCCCATCACCCATTTAACTCATTCTCCCTCCCCTACCCCTCCAGCAACCCTCAGTTTGTTCTCTGTATTTAAGATCTTTTATGGTTTGCCTCCCTATCTATTTTTCTTATTTTTCCTTCTCTTCCCCTTGTTCATCTCATGAGTTTCTCAAATTCCACATATAAGTGAAATCGTATGATATCTTTCTCTGACTGACTTATTTTGCTTAGCATAATACCCTCCTGTTCCATCCATGATGTTGTAAATGGCAATATTTCTTTAAAATGTAACCTCAAGGGGCATTTTATGAGCCACCTGGATGGCTTATTTGGTTGAGAGTCTGACTCTTGATTTTGGGTCAGGTCATGATCTAATGGTTCCTGGGATAGAACCTGGTGTCAGAGCTCTGCCTTGGGTACGGAGCCTGCTTAAGATTCTTTCTCTCCCTCCCTCTGCCCCTTCCCTGCTCGTGTGTGCACACACACACTCTCTCTCTCTCTCTTTCTCAAAACAAAAACAAACAAATAAACAAACAAAATGTAACCTCAAAATGAAATCAAAGGAGATTACGACCTCATAATAACTAACTTTAGCTTTAATGATTGTCACTCTCCCATAAATTCTTATGATGGGATTGACAAGCATCAAGGAAAATTCAATTATCACTTTCCATTTTTCCAATTTTCCTCTCTGGAGCAGTGCTGAGCTGGAGCTGAACCTGAAATTAAATTGCACTGTTTCCACTTTTTGCTCAAGTGCAAAAGGCTTGTCTGAAGAGTTTTTGTGGGTTTCAAACCTATTCAAAACTGTTTCTCCAATACAGGTCTTTGGCACTGAAAATGTTTTATTTCATTTAATTTTTTAATTTTTAATTTTTAAAGTTGATTTAATTTGAGAGAGAATGCACAAGTGTGACTAGAAGAGGGGCAGAGAGAGGGAGAGAGAGAATCCCAAGTAGGGTCTGCACTGTCAGTGCAGAGCCCGACATGAGGAGCCGAAATTTAGAGCTGGACACTCAACTGACTGAGCCACCCAGGCACCCTGGCACTGAAAGTGTTTTAGATGAGAGGCTCCAACTCTGGGATGTAGTTGTGGTTCTGATGGTGGAGGTGTTTATTAATTTAATTCAGATATTGCATTTCAAATTTGTTAGAGGTGTTTGCCGTCATTTTTTTTTTCCTTCCAGGGTCTTTACTAGCTAAAGTCAACAACTGTACAAGTCTTTGGTCTAAGAAAGTAGCTCAGCTGAAATGATTTCTCCTTCACTTGAAGTACCCTGCCAATTCCCCATAGCCCCAAAGCCCCATTGGTCAAAATTCTGCTTATCTTCCTAGATTCTAAGAAGTTTCACTTCCTTGAGGCCATCTCTGTGTCCTGCTAGAATTAATCTTTATGAGACCATTTATCACTGTCCATCTTCAGAGGCTGGTATAACTTCCCTGGGAAGGAGGATTGGAGACCATACGTAATTCATTTTTTAATTCCCCATGATGCTTCGCAGGTAGTAGACTACTTAATGAATGTGTGTGGTACTGAGCTGAAAACTTTGCATACTTGATAGGACTTTGTTGTCACTACAAATTACTCGTCTTTTAACAAAGATTCACCTTTGGAAACCAATCTGAAAGAGTTGCTTTCACTAGAATAGGTGAAACTCAAATATGGAAAAAAATAGAATTTTTTAGAAGTCCAAAGCATTATAGTACTTATATTCTCAAACTCCACAGATAAAATAGATTGGAGCATTAATAATTCACAATGAGCATAGGAAATACTTGGTTGGATGGAAATTCTGAGTTAATAGAAAAATGATCCTGTTGCTTTTCCACGGAAGAGAAGGATGTTATCTACAGTACGGGCTAGGGCTGACCGTTTTTAAGGATCCAACTGATGAAGGATTGGCCCTGCCGTCTGAGTGGGTTGCTTTCCATCTGCCACCTCCCTCCCCTCCCTGCTTGCTACCCCCCTCTCCTCCCTGTCTCCTGCCCCTGCCTCTCCCACCCATTCTTCCCTGCTCTGTGCCCAGGAGGCTGAGCCTTTTAGACTACATCTCCATTGTTCACCTGCTGTCTGCCTCCCAGGTGGGGCTGGTTAATGAAAGGCAGCAGTGGGGCAGGGGAATGAGGTCAGGGTTATTATTTTCCTGTTTCTTCCCTGTTTTTACATCACATCCTTGGCAGCAGCTAGGTTCCCACACAGTGACAGCTCCTACTGGGTCCTTTCCCCTCAGTTGGGTTAGCTGTCCCAGGTTCTATGGGAGGTAACAGTTTCTCGCTATTGCTAGTTTCTGGATGCCTCAACACCCTTGTTGCCTAAACCCTGCCTTCACATATCCTTTCATTGATCCTTCTTCTTCTTTTTTTTTAATGTTTATACATTTTTGAGAAAGAGAGAGAGCTTGAGTGAAGGGAGGGGGGACAGAGAATTGGAAGCAGGCTCTGTGCTGACAACAGAGAGCCTGATGTGGGGCTTGAACTCACAAAGTGTGAGATCATGACCTGAGCAGAAGTCTGACGCTTAACCGACGGAGCCACCCACGTGCTCCTCATTGATCTTTCTTTATTTGAAACACCTGGCATACATTTTTGTTGTTGCTGACGTTAGCAGCCGCAGTCTAAAGCAAAATCTTACAAGAAGGTTAAAGCCTTTTAAACAAAAGGTTAACAATCTTGACTCTGTAAGTCTTCCGACACTACCTACTGTGTCCCAAACTGCTCCTTAGCTGTTGGCAAGAGAGGCAGTACACAGGAGAGCGGGGCCTTCTTCTCTCTGCTCATAAGCTAATCACAGTCTAGTGCTGTGGTGGTCTCTAAAGAGATTGTTAGTTTCTGGGAAGGAAATACCTACATGGAATGTAAGAAGTAAGTTCAATGTATATCCTGGTATTAATCTGTAGAACAGAGACCGGTTCTGGTGGGTGAGTGGGAGTTCCCCAAAACAGAGATGCTGAGCATGGTGTTCTCACTTTCGTTTGCCTTTGGCATATTTGTCTAATTACAATCTTTTTGTGCCACTACATTTCATCAACAAGATGAATACTTTAAAAACAATCCCTTTATTTTTATTTTTTAGAGTTTATTTATTTATTTTTAATGTTTATTTACTTGTGAGAGAGAGTGTGCTAGTGTGAGAGATGGGGAGGGGCAGAGAGAGGGAGGAAGGGAGACACAAGATCTGAAGCAGGCTCTTCACTGACAGCAGAGAGCCCAATGCAGGGCTTGAATTCACCAAACTGTGAGATCATGACCTGAGCCAAAGTCAGATGCTTAACTGACTGAGCCACCCAGGTCCCCAAAACAATGCTTTTAAATGTAATGAAATAAAAAAATTAAGATTCAAAACCAATCTTGAATACATTAGGCATTTTTCTTTCATAAAACAGACAAAACAGACACGTGCTCAAAATTTGCTTCCCCCCCCATTTTTGGTAAAGACAAGTGGCTATCGGATATGCTCTATTTAGAGGTTCAAAAAATTAAGCATGCTTAATCTGTCCCTTCAAGTTAACAGTTGTTTTAAAATAATGAGGACATAACTGCTTTGCCAAAGAAACATGCTACAGAGAGAGCATTCGGAAGAGATGCTTGAATTTGTATCCATCATAAAGTAATTTTGTGGCCAAAATTAAGGTAGTGATTTTTACCTGTTAGAAATTTTCACATCTGCACACACTTCAAACCAGAGAACAGAGTTTTCTAACCCAAGTTCTAGTGTTTCAGATGAAGAAGTCAAGAGAGTGTGAAACTCATTTGTTAGAAGTATGTATTGTACCATTTTCTAATTTGTTTAGAGATGACTGAGACTTGAAGAGGGTGAAAATTTACTAGGAAAATTAAAAAAAGGGACTTTTCAAGTTTGATGTATGGAATTGAAAATTGAGTATGATGACTCATAAAGTACAGCTAATGACACACTTCTTTCATTTGACTTGATGAACTTTTTGTGGGGTATTTTTTCCAGCTCTGACAGATATTAAAACCAAATATTGAGGGGCACCTGGGTGGCTCTGTTGGTTGAGTGTCTGACTTTGGCTCAGGTCATGGTCTCACAGTTGGTAAGTTCAAGCTCCACATCAGGCTCTGTGCTGTCAGTGTGAAGCCTGCTTGGGATTCTCTTTCTCTCTCTCTCTCTCTCTCTCTCTCTTTTATGCCCCTCCCCAACTTCTGTACACACACTCTCTCTCAAAATAAATAAACATTAAAAAAAAAACCAAACCCAAACCACCAAATATTGAAACTAACTGAACCTGGAACCAGAGTGTGTACATGGTCCATCACTAAGAATTTTACCAAGAATTCCAATCATGAAGCATATATAATTTCATTGCTGTCACTAAATAATAAATAGCATTAAACATTTTTGTTTAATTTGATTATATAATTATTTAAATAATTACTAGCTTAAAAGAAATTACTAATGGTACAATAATCTTGCCAATGTTAAATAAAATAAAAATTTCTTTGAATTACTTATGGCATTTTTTATCTTAAATACTTCTTTTTCTGAATATTGAAGCAGAGCTGGAAAAAGCTTTGGAGTTCATTTAGCCCAGCCCTGTAATTCCAACAATGAAGAAACGGAGGCAGATGTGGTTAGAATATATGTTCCAGAACTAGAACTCAGACCTCCTAATTCCCAGGACAGGAACTCCATTTCTTTTCTCTATTTTCTCTCTTTCACACTTCCTCTGGGCTGTAGTATTACAGGAACAGTAAAATACAGACTCCACTTTCTGTGTCTTATAAGTGGAAGTCTATTTTTGGTGCAAAGTGATGAATCCATCAATGGGGAAAAAAAGAATTTTCCAGACCTCCAGAAAGTGTGGCTTTGTGATGGTGGCCCACTAACTCTGTTGTCCTTGGAAGCACAACAAAGCCCGAGCTGAGACTGCACTGAATATGGAACTCAAGATTTGTGTCACGCAGTCTGCATACTCCCCACTCAGTGACGATTATTCATTCCTCCCGTTCAAACAACAAAAAGTGAAACCACACACAGGGAACAATGTGGAAAAAGTCTTGACCGAGAGGTGAGAAGCCCATGACTATCATGCACAACTATTCGCTTCCTGAAGAGAGACCCAGTGGTCCTGTGTACTCTGTGGGAGAGGCTCTGCTTGGGCTGATGGGAAACTGGGTGTGAAAGTGTAATGTGGCATTTGTCTTCATTGAGAAGACAAAAGTTTATTAACCGGGGAAAACAGCCACAACTCCTTCTTCTACGATGGTGTTTCCAACAGACAGAACGCCTGTGTGTGGGGAGGGGAGGTCAGAAGTGGGTGCCTGCTGGAGGAGTGACAGTAGGTTGGTCGCTTCTTCTCAGATGTAGGCCCTGGGTTATGGAATCCTGCGTGTTCAGTGCAGTGCTGTGGAATGAAGACAAATCCCACGGTCTCTGCTCGTGGGACAGAGTCCTCAAACTCACCTGTTACAAGGGGGATACAAGGCTTTCCTTGTAGGGGTGTTGTGAGGACTAAATGGAAGGATAGAAAACTACTTAATGCTAGGTACATGGTAAGGGATCAGTAATTCTAGTATGAAATATTACACTTACAGGGAAATTATATAGACTAGTAGAGTGAACACCAGGGTGCTCACCTCTCAGCATAATTAATAAAATGTGGAACCCTGACAGCAATTCTCTCTCTGCCCGTCCCCTGTAGGTAACCACAATCCTGTGCTGGTGCTTACATTCCCATGGGCGTCTTTACATTTTTACTAAAAGTGATGGATAGGCTATTGTCTGGATGCTTTTAAGCATGACAACATAGTCCCTGTATTTTATTCTATAACTTATTTTTAAACAGGCTCCCCTCCTAGCACAGGGCTTGAACTCATGACCCCGAGATCAAGTGTCACATGCTCCACCCACTGAGCCAGCCAGGCACCCTTGTAACTTGTCTTTTTGCTTCAAAATGATGTCTACAAGGTTCATATATGCTGATTTGCTGCCCTGGTTTATTTTTCATTTTCATAACATTCTCTTGATGGATATTTAAGTTGGTATCAAGTTTTTTTTTTTCTACTGAAATTCATGCTACAATCACAGTAGCTTCTGTGTTCCTCTGCTTCTCTCATTTGTAAAATAAAATAAAAGCATATTCTCTGCTTATATCACATACCCCTTACAATGACACTTTTTTATTTTTTTAGAGAATTTTGCAATTTACTAAATGCCTTTAAATGCATTGTAATTTCCCACAAATGGAGACCAGACTCACACTGGAGTTTTCTGGGTCCCAAACCCAGGTTCATTATAGTACCTTATGCTGTGAAAGCTTCTTATAAACTCTAAGGAGGTTCCCTGATTTGAAATAGCATTATCCTTGCTAAAAAGTACCTTTTGCAGTAGCTCAAAGCCCACTTGTTCTTTCTGCTTATCTTTCACATAGGGTTTCAGATTCCACAGCAGAAGTTTCCCAAACCGAAATTTTGCAAAACAAATTCAATTTTCAGTTTTCCATCCTGAGGTAGAAAATAGTTTCTTATAATAACCTTGGTATTTGCTGCTGAGTCAATGTGGCTTTTTGGTGAATATCTCTAGTCAGGATTTCCATGGATTTTTTAAAGCTGAGTTTTTCCAGCTGTAAAATTAGTATAAGATTTATTTTATTTAGTCAATTAAAAATAAAAAAAAATTAATGTTTATTTACTTTGAGAGAGAAAGACACAGAGTGTGAGCAGGCGAGGGGCAGAGAGAGAGGGAGACACAGAATCTGAAGCAGGCTCCAGGCTCTGAGCTGCCAGCACAGAGTCTGATGTGGGGCTTGAACCCATGGACTGTGAGATCATGACCTGAGCTGAAGACAGACACTCAGCTGACTGAGCCACTCAGATGTCCCCTCATTTGGTTTCTATAAAGATAATGACTGTAAATAATGTAGAGTGTGTGGTTATATATGCATTTGTATATTGTGTGTGTGGGTATGTGTCTACGTGATTGGATGTTTGCATTTACACACACACTTTCACGACAGAAACATACTCCTTTAGGGTAGGAGTTGCAATAGGACAGACAAAAAGTAGCTCCTATTATTTGACTATTCTGAAGAATTAACTTGACTTTATTTTGGCTTTATGTTATGATCTTAATCTCAGACTTCTTCCAGGAAGGGGGTGAAATAATAATTAATGACAGCTCATAATCCAAGTTAATTTGTTGTTGGAGGAGCTAATTATCCATTCCAGGTGTTCTCCATCAATGTAACAAGACAACCTTAACAATCAACTGTTCTGTTTATGATGAAGCTAATTAAAACTAGTTAACAGATCTGAGCTTACAATACAATTAATCACAGGTGATTAAGGTCCACTGGATTTGTAGTATGCCTAGAACAATTATTTTGAAACCAGAATCTAGTTTACTCTGATTCAATGAATATGTCTGTTACATAAGTAGGAATCAAGTCAAGAAATCTGCCAAGGAAGATTTTTATTTTATTTTTTTAAAATGTTTTTTAAATTTATTTTTGATACAGAGAGAGACAGAACATGAGAGGGGGAAGGGCAGAGAGAGAAGCAGACACAGAACCGGAAGCAGGCTCCAGGCTCTGAGCTAGCAGGAAGCAGGCTCCAGGCTTTGAGCTAGCTGTCAGCACAGAGCCTGACACGGGGCTCAAACCCACAAACGTGAGATCTGACCTGAGCCGAAGTCGGAGGCTTAACCGACTGAGCCACCCAGGCACCCAAGGAAGATTTTTAAAAATAACCCATCATCGGGACACCTAGGTGGCTGAGTCAGCTAAGCGTCTGACTTTGGCTCAGATCATGATGTCATGGTTCATGGGTTCGAGCCCTGAGTTGGGCTCTGTGCTGACAGAGCCTGGAACCTGCTTCGGATTCTTTGTCTTCCTCTCTCTCTGCCCCTCCTCTGCTCATTCTCTGTTGCTGTCTCTCAAAAATAAATAAAAACGTTAAAAAATTTAAAAATAATTCATCATCAACTTTCTTAAAAGTTACATCATAGAATGCTGCCTAATATTTTAATTCATAATGTATGTAAGGGGATGAATTTCCCCAGGCAAGGTACAGCATACAGATAGCCAATGGGCTGTGAAGTTACGGAAGATTAATTTTTTGGAAGTGTTAAAATGCTTTTGAAAGTCACAGTGAATGGAATTGAAGGATATTCTCCAGTTTACCTGAATTCACCAGAGCCTCCTTTTCTGACACCCGAGTAGGCAACAACTGTACCCCAGTTGCTACAGAGGATGTGGAAAATGTCTCTCGAGTCCAGGCTGGAACTCTCTGCAGGTGTCTGACAGGCTGGTCTGGCAGGGAATCACCCTCCTTGCCAAGGCCCCTGGGTGACCAGCCCAGCCCGTCTCTGGGCTGGTTTATAAGGATAAGCTGGAAGGCAAAGCACTTTTATTTTCTGATTCAGGCCTCTGCTTGGCCTGTGATTGGGGTGGTTTGAAGAATGGGAAGTAATATTGGGAGTTATTCCATTTAGGTGTCTGTCCTTGGAAAAACCCTAGCTGTCGGTGGCAATGAGAGCCCAGATTAGGTCAGTGGCTGTGAAACGGAAAAAAGGGAAGGGGATGGGAAAGATCTATCTGTGTAAAACAGGGAGGATTTGGCAATATTTGGATATGGGTTGTCTGGACTGTGTGTTGTACAGTGCTCCAAACCTTACTGCCTTCACTGGATTCCAGCCAGAGCCTTGGCTACGTGCTCCTCTCAGGTTTTGGGCAGCTTCGTGCATTTTCAGCCTGAGAACAATCTTGAGCTAGAACTGTGTGCAGTCAAGTTGTTGGCTTGAAAAGTGGACTGGGTCTGGGAAGTCTGCTCCCAGCTCAGTTGCTGTTCTCAGACTTCATTTCTTTGCTACAGCGCCCTCTCCACAGGGCTCTTGATGACATGGCTTCCCACAGAGTCAGTGATCTTGAGAAAAAGATCTGTTGGAAAAAGACATCCAAGACAGTCTCTCATTCAACTTGGAAATGACCTACCATCTCTTCTGTTATATGCTATTGGTTTCACAGGCAACCTTGGTGTAATCTGGTAGGAGAATACACAAAGGCATGATTGCTCGACAGTGGGGATCATTGGGGCCCTCTTGGAGCACACAAGCACACAACATTCATTTTCTTTTTTTAAATGGATATTTATTATATATGTAAAATATGCACAAATTAAACACAAAAATCAAACCTTGCCAAGAAATTTAAATGCTGAGTGAAACTCTTCCTCATGTCCTACTCCAAGGCCCAGTCCCCATAGATAAACACCATTAGCTGTTTCTTTTATTCCCCCCACCCCCAGGGTTTAACAACTGTGTTTAAAAACTATAAATAGTATAATTTCTATACTTGTCAGAGATTTTGTTCACATTGCAACTCTCTCTTCCATTACCCTTCTCCCTCCCACATGTGTTATGTAATTATTTTTAATTCCTTTTCTGGTTGCCTTGGTAGTACAAAGCATGTACTTGAACATCTGTTTTTGATCCATCACATATAAACATTATCTCTTGACTCCACTGATGAGGTAGGAAACTTAGTAACACTTTTCACTTTTGACTTCCGTCAGCTGGGTCGTTCCTTTAAGCTTCTGGAGCTTAGAAGCTTACAGAATATTTACATTCTGTTATACTTGCTTTTATTGCATTTAGAAAATAGTTGTTCAGGTATCTAGCAGGATGACATTTTTGAAGCCAGCCCTCTGTATGCTCAAGGATAAGTGGAGTAACAGTTAATTCTGACCTTCCTGGTGACCTAACTCTTCATAGAGAAGACCTATGACTTGTGATGAAAAAATGTCATCCTAGACTCCCCTTCCTTAGAAGGAGTTGAGGATCTGTATCTTTGAAGATCACAAGATTTAGCCAGCATTTTATTAAAAATGATGTATCCAAATAACCCAGTGAAGAAATGGGCAGAAGACATAAACAGATACTTCTCCAAAGAGGACATCCAGATGGCCTACAGGCACATGAAACGATGCTCAACATCACTCATCATCAGGGAAACACAAATCAAAACCACAGTGAGATACCACCTCACTCCAGTCAGAGTGGCTAAAATGAACGAATCAAGAGACTATAGATGTTGATGAGGGTGTGGAGAGACGGGCACCCTCCTACACTGTTGGTGGCAATGTAAACTGGTACAGCCGCTCTGGAAAACAGTGTGGAGGTTCCTCAAAAAACTATCCATAGAACTCCCCTATGACCCAGCAATAGCACTGCTAGGGATTTACCCAAGAGATAGAGAAATGCTGATGCATCGGAGCACATGCACCCCAATGTTCATAGCAGCAATGTCAACAATAGCCAAAACATGGAAATGTCCATCACCTGATGAGTGGATCAAGAAGATGTGGTATATACACACAATGGAGTATTACATGGCAATGAGAAAGAATGAAATATGGCCATTTGTAGGAAAAAGTGAAATAAGTCAGGCAGAGAAGGAGAGATACCATATGTTTGCACTCATAGGTCTAACAGGAGAACAGGAGAAACCTAATGGAGGACCAGGGGGAGGGAAGAGGGAAAGAGAGTTGGGGAGAGAGAGGGATGCAGAACTTGAGAGACTACTGAATGCTGAAAAGGAACTGAGGGTTGAAGGGGAAGGCGGAGGGGGGAAAAGAGGTGGTAGTGATGGAGGAGGGCACTTGGGAAGAGCACTGGGTGTTGTATGGAAACCAATTTGACAATAAACTATTAAAAAAAAGAATAGCAACTATTTATTAAGCATTGGCTGTATGCCAGGGGCATATCTTATCTCTTTCTCTCAAACTATTACTCCATTTTTAGACAGTCTCAGTAATTTAAGATAACTTCTCTAAAGTCACCTAGTCAGTACATTCTTTATTCTTATTCTTATTCTTATTCTTATTTTAATGTTTATTTTTGAGAGAGAGACAGAGAGCATGTGAGGGAGTGGGGGAGGAGCAGAGAGAGAGGGAGACACAGAATCTGAAGCAGGCTCCAGGCTCCAAGCTGCCAGCACAGAGCCTGACGTGGGCTCGAACTCATCAACTGTGAGATCATGACCTGAGCTGAAGTTGGACACTGAGCCATCCAGGCGCCCCCCACCTAGTTGGTACATTTTAAATGGGGATTTGAACCTAGGACTCCTAGAGGCTTCTAGCCAGCGTGTCTTCGCTCTATGGCTTGACAACAGATGAATAAATATGGCGACATTTCAAGAAGGCTCTTTTTTTTTCTTAACTGTTTTCTCAGTTATGCAAAAGAGTGTTTTCAAAAGTAGCATTTGGCATAATTCTCATCTTGCCTCACGCACAATACTATTTTAAGAGATCAAGACTTGTTTATTGGGAGAAATCTACTATAGAATTTTGAAGAACTGTCTTGCAAATGATGAATCTATAATCTTGTGGAGAGAGATGGGCAAGCTTTGTTTGTTTGTTTAAATGAGATTGAAGTTTGAGTGTATCTTCAGGGAAAGGGGATCATATATGATGAATTAGAGTAAATTACTGCATGAGTATTACTTAAAAGTGAGACTTAGACAATTGGGTAACAAAAAATTTTTAACCAGATTTGTAAGGGTTAATCATTTATTATAATATGTGAAGGGCATGCAAGGAATTCTTCCTAAATTCCATAGGACTTATGGAAGAAATGAATAACCTACTTGTCTACTGAAATTATCTTTTTTATATTTATTTATTTTGTGAGAGAGAGTGAGAGAGAGCAAGTGAGCATGAGTAGAGGAGGAGCAGAGGGAGAGAGAGAATCCCAAGCAAGCTCCATGCTCAGCCCGGCACAGGGCTCCATCTCATGACTAAGATCATGACCCGAGCTAAAATCAACAGTTGGACACTTAACTGACTGAGCCACCCCGGTGCCCCTGAAATTCTTATTTTGGACAGACATCCCCACATTATGTGTGCTAGCCAAACAAGCAAACAAAGAAATAAAATCACACACACACACAAAACAAACCAAACAAAAAATGGGTGGGAGGTGCAAATGAAAGGCTAAATAAATTATGATACATACATTAAGTGGAATCTGGGTTGTGCTCTACACGCACCTGCCACTCTCACAGGTTCCTGAAGTTTCTCTCAAGGCACATGGGCCCATGAAATTACATCAATATAAGCCCTACCACAAGTCATTTGACTTTACTCAGCATTTTGTTATGGGCTGTAAGTAGTGAGCCTATTTCTCCTAGAATTCTTCCATAAAGTCCCATTTTTGAAGCTTTCTTTTGGTAATTTGGCTTGAACTCCCCCTACTGGCAGATCCAACTATTATCCCCAATTATTGTGGATTTCGCCATTGCCCAAATCACATGATGTTTGCTAAATACTGAAAAACTTTTTCTTTAATATGTTATGCTGTTAGCATGGCCAGAAGGTGAAAAAGAAGAACATTTTTATACCTATAACCTACAGGAAATCCTCCATTCATGATGACTTAGTATATGTGTTCATTCCTTAATTTTTCAGAACAACAATGCCCTAGACAGCATTCCAAATTAAAGTGCATACCCGGTAGAGTTGTAATTTTTTAGTTCCAATTAACCAATTCTGTCTCCTTGAATGTAAATAACTTTTCTTCTTACTTTGAGAGTTTGCTATTTAAGAATTACTCAGTACAAATTTTAAAGTAAATTAAAAAAAAATCTCTTCAAATTTATTTCAAAGATAAATGCCTCCAACAAGTCTTGCCATCAGGTACTACTCAACAGACCCACTTGTGCCTGAGGCATTAGCGATGTGTGGGGTTGATAGTTTTTTGTTTTTTCTATTTTATAATCTCTTCTCCCTCTTGTGTTTGAGTAAACAGTGGTGGATGGATTTGGAGAAAGCAAATCCCTCCCCTCAGGACTCAATGCGGAGAAGGCAAATGTTCTCTCTTCAAAAGCCCCTTCTTTAAACAGTGCATGGCCCCTTCCTTTCAGGGAGAAGAAACAGAAAAAACAAAATAACAGAACATTGCCATCATCCGTTATAACTGTTTATCATGGGATACGTGTGCATAGTAAGAAATATAGATATTGGTCCCTGCCCCAAGTTCCTGACACAAAAATCCTTGTATATTAGAGTGCTAGGAGAATCTTTTCCTCTAACACTTAGTCTTTGAACCTAGTTATTGACACAGAGCTCCTCAATCTTTTGGGATTTCCTTGGTGATAGCAGTGTCTTTAGTACTAATGAGGTGATTATTGGTGGGCCCTAGTGGGGACTGGTCACCAGAAAGACCAAGACATGATTAGAAGCTTGCAATTTTCAGCCCCACCTTCCATTCACAAGATAGGGGAGAGAGGCTGGCAATGGAGTTAATAGATGCTTATTCATGTCTACCTACTAAACCTCTATATACATCCCAGTAGCATGGGGTTTGGGGATCATCTAGGTAGGCGAACACACCCATGAACTGGGAGAATGGTACACCCCAACTCCACAGCGAAAGGCCCCTGTGTTCAGGACCTTTTCAGTCCTCACCCCATGTACCTCTTCACCTGCCTCCTTTATTATATAATAAATTGGTAAACTCAAGTGTTACCCTGAGTTCTGTAAGCTGTTCTACAAATAATTGAACCCATAGCAGGGGCTTTTGGGAACCTCTGCTCTGAAACAGAAGTCAGACAGAAGTTGTAGGTAACATAGGGACCTACCACCTGAGAGTGGCATTGGAAGTAGGGGACTGTCTTGGGAAACTCAGCCCTTAAAGCTGGGGGAGGGGGGTTTGCTCTAACTCTGATTAGTGTCAGAACTGAATTGAGTCATGGGACACTCAACTTGTTTTGTGGAATTGCTTGAAGTGTGGGAAACCCACACAGCTGGAGGCTGTGTTGAGTGTGGTCAGAGTGTGAGAATAAAGGAGAAACACTGGAGTGTGGCTTTCTGATGCAAGAGGATTATTCTACTCAATGTTTTCCAAAGAGTTTGAATATTAAATGAAATGTTTCCTTTGGAAGACGTGCTTATAAGATGTTTAGAATGTCATTGTCCCCATCTTGTCTATTCTCACGCAAAATGATGTTTTACTTTCATTTCTGTTTTCTTCGTAATAAAATGCATAAACAAAAAAGATCATGTGAAACCTACTTTCACCCCAGAATACAGATGATCAAAAGGTCTTATTTCACAAAAATGAATGTAGTTTTAGATGTTGGCTAGTAATTGTGCTTTTCTTCTTTTATTCGTTCCAGTAAAATGGAGATTTTGCTACAACAAAGACGAGAGCAAACAATTAAACCCAAATGAGAACTTGCCAGAGAGTTTTTTTTAAGCAAGCTCAAATATAAAAATAAAAATCAGCCAACTTGCTTAGCAAGATAAAGTATACTGATGGCAAATATTTTAAAAGCAGTGGCCTAAAGAAAACTTTTTTCATGTAGAAGGAATTTCCCCAGAGGCAGGGACACAATCTTAGTCTGGGATCAAAAAACATTGTCATAAAACAGATTCCCCTCCGTTTTCACAGAAATTGATGATTATCAAAAGAATTTTAGAATTACTAAAAGAAAAACTTATGGCCAATAGACCAGAGGATGGAAAAAGGGCAGACTGCTTAACTAAATTCCTTTACTTGGGTCATTTGGAGGTTGGGAAAAATTGATTTGTTACATTTGCCTTTAAATTCTCCCTCCTCCTCCTTTTTACATTGTCTTACATTTTCTGTCCTTGTGTCTTCTGAGGCTGTTAAGAATGAATGAGCTTAGTTGATAATTAGACTAAATGACTCTTCCTTGGGAGTCATTAATCAACAGTGCCAGGTTTCTTGGAAGAAGGGCCCAATTCAAAAGGATTTTTTGAATTCTCTGGAAGACAGGCTCTCAAGTCTGGTGAAGATGATTGGAGAAGAAAGCCTAGCCATTTGGAATGCTTCAGTAAGAACTGTAAAGAACTGAGTAGAAGGAATGGAAATAGTGGGATAAAGCAAAGCACATGTCTCCTTTTTCTGTTCAGTAAATGTCAAGGACGTCTCCTACCTTTCTGTTCAGCATCCATGTTTTGGGGGAATTGCCCTGCCTCCACTCTAATATCATTCTATATCATGTGGCTGTAGATCATGAGACCTCAGCCATGACCATGGGCTGCGTGGGTTAGATAGGTGTTAGGCACCTGACTCAAGTTAAGCCAATCAACATCTTTCCTGGGACTTGAATCTTTAGTGGAGATATCAGACAGAAGATGGCTTGGAGCTGAGTCACCTGATGGCTGGCCCTGAATTACTATTTCTCAGGTACCTGGGGTGACCCTGCTTCCTGTCTTTCTAGTGGCTGTAGTATTGGGTTCTTCCTTCACAATGCTGAGATTTCACAATGCCCAGAATATGTTCAATAACACTTTTTTTGTTTGTTTGCTTAATATAGTAAGGTCAATTTCCATTGTTTATCATTGAAAGAGCCTGACTGATACTTTCAGGTATAACAGCAATTCTTGAATTAAAAATTAAAATTAAACTTAGTGCCTGCGTGAGAGACTCTACAGTACTACGGCTACAGACTGTCAGTAGCTGATGTGCACTCCCAGGTGCACATCTTCCGTCATCTTCAGCTTCTATGTTGCGTGGGCCTTGCAGCCCCAGAGCTCAGTTAGCAGGACCAGAGGAGTTGGCGAGATAGCCAGATGTAGTGCTGTGTTTCCCAGTGTGTTCTGAGGAACATTAAGAAACACTGAGAAATGCTGTAAATAAATCAACATGCCTAGCCACGGAAGATGGAGAAACAACCTACCTTGTGTGTACTTTATGGAGATTTACGTCGCTCATAAATAGAGTAAAGGCTCTGCTGAGCTGTGTGGGTAAGAAAACTGAAACTTTGTCTAACCCGGCATTTTCCAAATTTGCTTGAGAGTAAAATCTTTTCCCCACCAAATGCCTTTTAGTATCTTTGAAACCAGGCTTTTGTAAACTATATTTGGGGGAAACATAGGTATAGAGGACTTAGAAAAACGAGGGTTTAGATATTTAAGCGTATATTTGGTAGAGTGTTGACAGATGAATTTTTACTTTACCATGTTTTGGAAATCAGTATTTCATCTTTAATCATCTGAATTTCTTAAACAGTTTATTAATTTTTGAGAAGGAGAGAGAGAGGCAGAGAGAGAGAGACAGAGAATCCAAAGTAGGCTTCATGCTGTCAGCACAGGGCCTTATGTGGGGCTCAAACTCATGAACCATGAGATCATGACCTGAACTAAAATCAAAAGTCAGATACACAACTCACTGAGCCACCCAGGTGCCCCTCATGAAGAACAGTTTTTAATCTTAAACACTTGATATGTAAGAAAAACGACATTGAGCTTAGGCTTTGTGAACACCTAATTGTGTGGAGAGGATCCGCATCCAAAGATTTTGCCTCTCTGTGCCTGGACATAGCTGGTACAGCCATGTAGTGATCATGTGCCAGGGGATGAATGGTTCACTGTGTCTCCTGGAGAATCTCATTGATGCCTATTGTTCTACTCATCTCTTCCCCCGCTTTTGTTTTTTAAATTTTAGAAAGAGAGAGAGCATGAGTGGGGGAGATGGGGAGAGAGAAAGGGAATGAGAAAATCCCAAGCAGGCTCTACCCTCAGTACAGAGGGTGTACTTGGGGCTCAAACCCATGACACTGGGATAATGACTTGAGCCAAAATTGAGAATAGGACACTCAACTAAATGAGCCACATTGGTGCCCCTGTAGCACTCATCCCTTTTTAAATTTAGTTTATTTATTTATTTATTTTGAGAGAGAGCACGTGTGTGTGCTCACATGATGGGAGGGGCAGAGAGAGAGGGAGAGAGAGAGAGAATCCCAAGCAGGCTTCTTGTTGACAGCGTCCCCAACTCTGATGCTGGGGCTCAAACTCAGGAACAGTGAGATCATGACCTGAGCTGAAGTCAAGGGTCAGTTGCTTACCTGAATGAGCCACCAGGTGCCTCTCCACTCATCCCTTAAATGAAAGTTCTGATCTCAGCCTGCTCCTCAAAATACACTCATCTTTTGGCCAACTCCTCCTCTTTTATTTCGATTCAGTTCTCCAGTCTATGTTATTGTAAATTTCTATCTCAAATCTTCATCTTTCTCATAAGTGCTAATTTCCAACAGTCTTTTAGGCATCTCCACATGGATGACAATCATAATGAAAATGATGATGATGATGATGATGATGATGATGATAACAATGGAGATAGATAACACTATGAACCTCTTGCTGTGATCCAGGCATTGTGCAAAGCTCTTTATTTTTATTAGCTTATTTAATCCTCAGAGGTACTCAGAGGTTAAGTAACTTGTTCAAGATCAAACAATTACTTTATAGTAGATCTGGGACTCAAAACTGTTAATGTTCAAAATTCTTACACAATTCATCTTGCTGGGTTCCCTAAAATTAGAGATGCCATCCACTAGGCTAGAGCTCTTAAATCCTGCTCTCATATCCTTATATTTACAACTGATCAATTTCCAAGAATTTAACATCAAATACATCTTTTATTCCCTCTGCTCCTACTGTCCTTGCCCCTAACACAGACCTTCCCCACTTCATCACTCCTTGCCTGACAATAACTACTTCATAAAATGACCTGCTTCGAAAGTTTTCCTCTTTAGTATTCATCCTACTTTCTTATTTTTCCTTAGAGGTTTTTAATTAAAAATTTTTTTGTTTTTGATTTTGAGATAGAGCGTGAGTGGGAAAGGAACAGAGGGACAGGGAGGGAGAGAGAGTCCCAAGCAGGCTCCATACTACCAGTACGGAGCCTGATGCGGGGCTTGAGTTCACAAACTGAGATCATAAACTGAGCCAAAGTCAGACTCTCAGCCAACTGAGCCACCCAGGCACCCCTGTGGGACATTTCTTTTAAAGGAAGTGAGGGGGCACCTGGGTGGCTCAGTCAGTGAAGCGGCTGGCTGTGGCTCAGGTCATGATCTCACAGTTCGTGGGTTCAAACTCCCTGTCGGGCTTTGACCGAACAAGCCTGGAGCCTGCTTCCGATTCTGTGTCTCCTTCTCTCTCTGTGCTTCCCCTTCCTGTGCTCTGTCTCTCAAAAATAAATAAACATTAAAAAAATAAAAAAAATAAAGGAAGTGAAAATTTATTGTCAGCTTCATTAACATTGCAATTAATACATTTTTATTTTGTCTTTATTTCGGTATGAAAGTCACGTGCATAAGATATTGATTAAACATGAAGTTAAGGGGCGCCTGTGTAGCTCCCTTGGTTAAGTGACCGACTCCTGACTTTGGCCCAGGTCATGATCTTTCAGTTCATGAGTTGGAGACTCACATTTGGCTTCCTGCACTGCTGTGTGGAGCCTGCTTGGGATTTTCTCTCTGCCTTTCTCTCTGACTCTCCCTTGCTTGCTCTCTGTCTCTCAATAAATAAGTGATCTTAAAAAAAACATGAAGTCCGGACTCAAGATATCCCATGTATTTATTTTAGTTTGTTTGTCTTAGTAACTTCGATACTTAGCTAGAACAAAGTGGTGCAAACCAGGTCTCCTTTCCTTCGTGGGAATATAGGACTACAATTTCCAGCTTGCTTGAACCTACACAGAGCCATGCGATGGTTCTGGTCAAGAAAATGTGATGTGTTACAGTGGAAAAGCCAACATGTCTCTTCCACTCTCTTCCCCTGACTTAGCTATCATGGAGGAGGCTACATGCTAAAAAGAACCGCAAGGTTAAAGCAGCCTGAATTGCTCATTTGTTTTCTGGCAGGTAATTATTTGATGTGTTTACCAGCAGCTTACGGCAATTATGAATAGACAGGAATACTTAGAGGATGATCCTAATTGAAAAACAGTTCAACATATCCAGAGTCTAGTTAGAATACTCTGGTACCATATAATATAAATATAACTATTCAGTGATATTTCCATTTATTTTACTTTTAGTAATAAAAATGTTTTTTCTTATATATGAGTGAACCTATATTTTGCTTTAAAATTAATAGTGATAGCTGAATAAACAATGGTTATTTTTCTTTTCTTTTTGAAATTTTTTAATATTTATTTATTTTTGAATGAGAGAGAAAGCACGAGCATGGGAGGGACAGAGAGAGAGGGAGACACAGAATCTGAAGCAGGCTCCAGGCTCTGAGCTGTCAGCCCAGAGCCCGACGTGGGAGTCAAACTCACGAGCTGTGAGATCATGACTGAGCTGAAGTTGGACGCTTTAACTGACTGAGCCATCCAGGTGCCCCAACAATGGTTATTTTTTTAATCAAGTGACCAACCTGGTGAATATTAAAGACTCAACAGAAGTTGCATCTCACTATTTTCATTGAACAGCAAGTGTCTATTTTGATTATTCCTGGCAAATAGTAACTTTATTTCCCCACTGGTTTCCATTTGCCAAGCAGCTCAGCGTACACAGTTAAATGCTGTGGCTTCTGCCTTCAGGGGATTCCATCAGGTGAATCCTGGTCTCCAGAGCAATCGTTGCTGGCCACCTTTTCTTTGATGTCCATCCATCAGGACTTTTCTATCACAGTTGGCCAAGGGTCCTGCTTCGGCTGACAAGTTTTCATTCTGCTGAATAAGATATTCCTGAACTCTCATGGATTTTCTTTGCATCATTTAAAATGTTTTTATAAGAGATGTTCTGAACAGTTGGTTTCATTAGGTTTTATTCCTCTTGTTGTGTGGTCTGTAACACAGTCCAAAAAGCAAGTTTCTGGAAATTTATTGTAGGTTCTTTTAATGTAGACATTATACTGTCTGTTCCCAGAATTCCTTTATACTTTTCTGATCAAATTCTGGTTCGTGCAGCCATATTATTATTATTTTTTTTAATTTTGAAAAGTTCCTTTATATATTTTGAGAGAAAGAGAATGCAAGCAGGGCAGGGGCAAAGAGAGAGAGAGGGAAAGGGAATCTTAAGCAGGCTCTGCACTGTCACTGCAGAGCCTGATGCAGGGCTGGAACCCACAAACCATGGGGTCATGACCTGAGCTGAAACCAAGTTGGTCGCTTAACCAATGAGCCACCGAGGTTCCTTGTACAGCCATTTTCTTTTGATACCCTTATTAGCCATCGTTCCTGATGCATGATTTTCCTTTCTGTTCTGGAAAAGCAGCTGTTCATTCCTTGCTTGACTGTCTCGTACTTAAGCACAGGCTTTCCTGATTTTGACTGATTCCTTATTTAAGCACAGGCTTTCCCATTTAATACCAGTGTGAGGCTGGGACGCTCTACTGCTAGCTGGGTCTGGGGGTGGAAGTTTGGGGTCAGGGCAGGCACCAGGCTGCTGGAGGCAGGGAAAAAAGCAGCCTGAATTGTTGAGTCCCCGCATGGGGGCACCTGCCCTGGAGAGATGCCAGGACAGACAGTGGTCTTTGTTTGAGTGAGGAATACCTTTCATCTGGGCAAGCCAGTGAGCTTTTCCATGAAGAATCATTTGGCCTAATCTGACTTATACAGGTGGCATTGATAATTCCAGTCATTAGGCATAAAAGGAGAAAGCCAATAACAGCAGTGGCTAACATTACTGGGACTGTCCAGGCTTTGTCTTATGCGCAGCAATGAATTATCTTATACAACCCCTATAATAACCCACTTAACAAATGAGGAGACCGAGACCCAGAGAGATTTAGTAACTCACCTAGGGTCACAGAGTTCATAAAGTTTAAAGCTGGGATTCAAACTTACATTTGATCTGATTCCAAAGTTCATTTACTTCCTGCATATGCTCTACAGTCATTTGGTTTTATTTCACATATATGTAACTTTCTAAGTAAATGCAAAGGTAGAACTTGGTTTTAAAGGTGTCGAGTGTAATATTTTTTAAAAGAGCATGGTAGAATGTGTCTTCTGGAAAATTTCTTGAGATTTATATAAACTTTATTTCCTTTGGGGCCAAAGGGGGAAATTTCTGGTTCATGTGAACTGATTTGTTTTTAAGGTAATCAAATATTGGACACAGAATAGAATTAGAGCAAAGTCCTTGTAGGATTTAGGAATGATGATGTGATTAATATGTCTTGATTTAACAGTGATGACAGCATAGAACAATTAGCAACTTAATAAGTTAAATTTCATTAATATGTCTTTGGGGAAGGAGTCTTTGTCAGATTAAGACTCTGCTTTGATTACTTATGAAGTTTTGAACTAAGCTTGGCTCTCCACTATGAGGATCAAATCCCAAAATCCTGGCTTTACTCATCCATCATTTTTTTTTTACTCCTTGGGGAATCATTGCTTTAATTAGTACAAATTCTATTATCTTAAACATTTATTCTTGATAATAAAAATCCAACCAGGACCCTAAGTAATGAACTGGAAAATGATTATACCCTATTAAACATATTAGCTAGTATTCGTTACTTTGGGGGCATTTTATTATACTTTCTTTGGGGGGGGACTAGAAATATAAGAAATACTGATTCTTCAGAGTTCCCTGAAAAATCGGGGAGTCTGCAAGAGGGGAAATACAAGTTGACCTGATACATTTTGTTTGGCAAAAAATAAGGAAAATATTCAAAGACTAATGGGTGTGTGTCAAAGGAATATTCAAGTCAGCTTGAAGGGATGAAGTCCTATTGTCAGGATTGGGGGACTATTTGAACATTAAAAAAGAACATTTGAGTGTGACTAATAGTGTTAAGAGGAGACTTTTATAGGTCACTTAAGTGAACAGTTCACGGTAGAAGCAGTGAATGCAGGTAAGGAATTGATCTAGGTTTGAATCCCAACTCCATTATCTTTTGCTGTTAGGGTCTTAAACTTTTCTATGCTTCGGTTTCCACTTCTGTAAAATGGGGATGATAATAATAATAATAATACCTATCATAGAGGAGTGATAAGAGGATTAACTAAGAAAAAATATATAAGTAAAATGTTTAAAATAGTCCCTGGCAGTGTGCTTGGGTGGCTCGGTGGGTAAAGCGTCCAATTCTTGATTTTGGCTCAAGTCATGACCTCACAGTTTATGGGTTACAGCCCTGAGTCGGGCTCTACTCTGACTGTGCATGGTTTGCTTGGGATTCTTGCTCTCTCTGCCCCTCCCCCACTCATGCTCTCCCCAAATAAATAAACATAAAATAAAATAGTCCCTGACACATATCATGTGATAAATATGTGCTATTTGTTGTGATTACTTTTATTATTATTGTCTATAATACTATACCAGCCTTGGGCTTTTTGTTGTTATTGTTATGACAAATTGTTTTACTTTTTTTCTAGCTTTATTGAGATATAATTGATATAGAACATTGCATAAGTTCGAGGTGTAAAACATATTGACTTGATACGCTTATAAACTGTGTGATGATTACAACAGTCTACCATTTCACATAATGACCATTTCCTAAAGGTGAGGACATTTAAGATCTACTCCCTTAGCAACTTTCAAGTATATAACATAGTAGTGTTAACAATAATCACCATGCTGTATGTTAGGTCCTCAGAACTGATTCATCTTAAAACTGAAATTTCGGGCCCTTTGACCAATATCTCCTATTTCCCCTCAATCCTCTGGGCCCTGGCAGCCACTACCATTCTACTCTTTTTCCCTGTAGTGTCCTTAACTAGCTTTGGTATCAGGGTAATGCTGGCCTTGTATAATGTGGGAGTATTCTCTCTTTTTCATTTTTTTTTGGAAGAGTTTGAGAAGGCTTGGGGTTAGTTCCTTTTTAAATGTTTAGTAGAATTCACCAGGGAAACCTTCTGGTCCTGGGAGACTTCTGATTACTGATTCAATCTCCTTACTTGTTATTGGTCTGTCAGATTTTCTGTCTTCATAATTCAGTCTCGGTAGGTTGTAGATTTTAGGAATTTATTCATTTCTTCTAGGTTGTCCAATTTGTTCATGGTAGTCTTTTATGATCTTTTGCATATTTGTAATATCAGATATAATGTTTCCTTTCTCTTTTCTGATTTAATTCATTTGAGCCTTCTCTTTATTTTTTTCTTACTTCAACTATCTGAAGGCTTGTCAATTTTGTTTGTCTTTTTAGAAAAGCCAGTCTTTAGTTTCATTGATCTTTTCTATTGTTTTTCTGGTCTCTATTGCATTATTTATGCATTAATCTTTATTATTTCCTTTCTTCTGCTAACTTTGAATCCCAGGCTTTCTTACTTTGGACTTAAAAACAACATGAGGGCATTTATAATTGAATTTTTATTATAGCCGAGTTGCTATCCAGTACCGTAACTCATCTCAGTGGTCCCTATGGTACCAGGAAGATGGTGAAATCAAAAGCTGTCAGAAAATCTGTAGAAACCTGATTGCTGTGTTAAGAGCAGTTCCATGATCCAAAGCCTTGCGAGACTTCACATTAGGTGAGAGCTGCTGGGGAGGGGTCCCAATGCAGAGGTCACAGCTGGCATTGGCAATGTTTTCTAATTGAGAATCAGGACTCCTAATGAAGAGATGACTGAAGGATGAGAGTAGAAAGCCCAGAGGCCCAGGAGGTCAAAGAGCAATCTGGACAGGGGCACTTAAGGGGAAGTTGCCACACGGTCAGAGAACCTCTCATGTTGAGGTGACTCGGGCCAGTTTGCTTGGCTGTCGATTTCCCTGCCTAAATCCCAGAAAGTTCCTCATCAAGAAGACGGTGAGGAATTACATCTTTACCTGCCCTTCTCTTTTTCTGGAGCATTTTAAGACATTCATCTTAATCCTACTCCAATTCATGTTCATTGGGATTGTATTTGAAGTACAATTCTTCTTAGCCTTCTTTTAACTCATTTGGAAAATTTGCACATAGGAATGAAGAAATACAATTTTGTCTCAAGGTCAATTTCATATTTCACTGACAAAAAAAGTATGTTTCTAGAAATCATAGTTAGTACCAACTGCAGCTTCAATTTTCTTAATGTAAGATAATCATATGATTAGGGTTTGTGATTCAGATTATCATGAAATGCAAATGTTTCCTGGGACAGAGCAAATGCCTAAACCAACAGAGAACAATGCTAGCCCATTTTAAATGCTTTCTACCAGTATAGTCGGCCATATGAAAGACTCTGAGGGCCACATAGATTGTGTGCGCGCTGGGTAAATTCTTTAGTTTTTTTTGAGACTCTGTTTTTTCAAATGTCAAAGGTGCACATGGTGACTGCGAGCATGTAACAGTAGCTGTGCAGTTCCCCTTTTTGCTGTTTTTTATTCAGAAAAAAAACTTAAAGTAGGTTTAGGTTCACAGAAAATACAGAGGGGAAGGTACAGAGATTTCTCCATGTCTCCCCTGCCTCTATACATACATAATTTCTCTCGTTATCAACACCCCCTGCCCTGTTGGTACGTTTGAAACAATGGATGACTTTATGTTGACACATCATAATCACTTGAGGTCCATAGTTTACACTATGACTCACTCATGGTGTTACATATTCTGTGGCTGTGGACAAATGTATGATGACATGGACCCATCATTATGGTATTGCTCAGAGTGTTTCCACTGCTTTAAAAATCCTCTGTGCCTCAACTTTTCTCAACCCCTGCCTCGTCCCTGTTACCACTGATGTTTTTTTAATTGCTCCATAGTTTTGACTTTTCCACAATAGTTGGAATCATACAGATGTAGGCTTTTTGTATTGGCTTCTTTCATTTAGTAATATGCATTAAAGGTTTCTCCACAACTAATTATGTTCCTCCACATCTTTCCTTTTAGTGCTGAATAGTATTCTGTCCTCTGTATTTACCACAATGTCCTATTGAAGACATCTTGGTTGCTTCCAAGTTTTAGTAATTATGAATAAAGCTCCTACAAATATCTGTGTGTAGGTCTTTGCATAGACATAGGTTTTCAACTCCTTTGGCTATATACCAAGGAGTACAATTATTGGATTGTAAGGTAAGAGTATGTGTAGTTTTGTAGGAAATTGCCAAACTGTCTTACAGAGTAGCCATACCAGTTCTATTCCCGCCACCAGTGAACGGGAATTCCTACTGCCCCATGTCCTCTTCAGAATTTGGTATTTTCAGTGTTGTGAGTTTTGTCCATTCTAATATGTGTGTAGTGACATCTTATGATTGTTTTAACTTGCATTTCTTGATGACACATGATGTGGAGCATCTTTACAGATGCTTATTCACCATGTGTGTACATCTTCTTAGATGATCTGTTAAAGACTGGCCCATTTTTAAATTGGGTTTTGTTTCTTCTTGTTGGGTTTTAAGAGTTTCTTGTATTATTTTAGGTAACAGTCCTTTATCAGATGTGTCTTTTGCAAATATATGCTCCTGGTCTGTGACTGGACTTCTAATTTTCTTGACAGTATCTTTCATAGTGCAGAAACTTTAACATTATAATGAGGCCCAGTCTATCAATTTTCTCTTTCATGGACCTGCCTTTCCTGTTGTATCTAAAAATGTTGTTGCCATATCTGAAGTCATCTAGGTTTTCTCATATGTTATCTTTTAGGAGTTTTATAGTTTTGTGGTTTACATTTAGGTTTCTGATACATTTTGAGTTAATTTTTGTGAAAGATGTAAGGTCTTTGTCTAAATTCCTTTTTTTTTTTTTTTTTTTTTGCATGTCCCATTGTTCCAGTACCACTTGCTGAAAAGGCTCTTTGCTCTGTTGTATTATCTTTGCTCCTTGGTCAGAGATCAGTTGACAATATTTATGTAGGCTCTGTTTCTGGCTCTGTATTCAGTTCCTTTTTTTTAATGCTATAGATTCCTCTCCTCTTTTCTGTAGATTGCCCAGTGGAAAGGGTTGGCTCCCTGTTTGGCTCCCACATCAGTGGTTCAACATATATCATTTATGTCATGAGGAATCATCACTTGGGACTTACCAAATTTCCACTAGAATTCAGGATTCTTGATAGAATACACAAATGGCATGACTGTTCTTTCTAAGAAACCAACATTCTAACAGGAAAAAAATGTCCTTGACAGCATCTTGCTTCTACCCCTCTCCTCCCTGAATTATATGTGACAGATAAGGATTTTTCAGGAATGCTTAAAGAGAGGGACAGACTCTGTTTCTTCTCTGTCTCTCAATTTCCTTCTGTATTTTCTCTCCATTTGTTTCAATACCTGTCTTGCATTTACAGTAATATTCCCCTTATGAAACATTTGTAAGTGTGGATTTATTTCCATAAACTTGTCCTGAAACCATAAGACTTTCAGTTCACATTGTGTATAAGCTGCAGTCAGCATTCATTTGAATTTCCAGTCACTCTCAATAGAGATAATTTTAAAAAAACGTACCTAGGAGTTGGGAAAAGGAAAAGGAGGGAAGCCAGGGCACAGCAGGAGCAGGAGTTCTTACTCGGTAGCCCTAGGGAAGAGCCAGGAAGTTGAGCCAAGGTAACCCAGAGGGCAGTGCTCCCCCTTGTGAGTGGGAGGATGTGCCGGGAGATGTGACAGAAAGTGCCAGAGCCATCTTCTGGTATGTTTCCAGCCTGGGAGTATCATGAGGCATTAAGACTGCACAACCCACAGCTTGAATGGGAAATCAGAAATATCAATTCAGTCGTAGGGTAAGCCAAATATTTTATAGAAAGCTTACTCAAAAGAGTTTTTATCTTTTGCATCTCAATGTTGAGATAACTATGGAGCTACTGGTGGTCTACTAAGCACTAGTCTCTTTTTTTTCCTTACTAAACAGAACGTTCTCTTTGATTGGAGTGGCAATGCACCAACTGAAAACTGCCTTACCCAGACTCCTTTGCAGTTAGGGGTGGGCATGTGACTAATTCTGGCCAAAGGATTATAGGTGGAAATTGCTGAATGGGAGCTTCACAGAAAGAACCTTCAAAAGGGGGCTAATTCAGCCTTTCTCTTTTCCTATCTGAGATAGAGTTGTGACCGCTGGAGCTGTTGTGGCCATTTTGTAAGTGTGATGGGGGCTTGAGGTTAGAAGACAGAGGCTAATGATGGTAGAGAAAAAGGAGATCAAAACACTGATGACATCATGACCCACCATATTAGTTATGGAATGCTTTTCATTTTCCTTTTCCTTTTTTAATTTTTTATTTTTTTGATGTTTTATTTATTTTAATACAAAGAGAGACAGAGCATGAGAGGGGGAGGGGCAGAGAGAGAGAAGGAAACACAGAACCGGAAGCAGGCTCCAGGCTCTGAGCTAGTTGTCAGCACAGAGCCTGATGTGGGGCTTGAACCCACAAATGTGAGATATGACCTGAGCCGAAGTCGGAGGCTTAACCAACTGAGCCACCCAGGCGCCCCTCCTTTTTTTAAAAAAAATATATGAGAACAGTTTTTGAGTCTCTGTCACAGATGAAAATAATTTTTAATGAAAAGAGATTCTCCATCTTTTTGGCCATCTTGATACATAGGAATGAGAAACTCTCAACTTTGAATCATAAAATCATAAAGGCATTTAACCTTCAGGAGAGGACCAGATGCTGAAAAAGTTCATTTTTTTCTTTCAGATTAGAACTCTGTTTCTCTTTTATTTATTTATTTAATTAATTTTTTTGGTCTTTATTTTTATTTTGAGAGACAGAGAGTGAGTAGAGGAGGGTCAGAGAGAGAGGGAGACACAGAGATCTGAAGCAGGCTCCAGGCTCCGAGCTTTCAGCACAGATCCTGATGCGGGGCTTGAACTGTGAGATCACGACTAGCTACTGTTCTTTATCTTTCTCAGCATAACACCACACTTGAAAGTTTACATTTGTAGCTTTCTTTTCCTCCTCTAGCTTTGTTCTCCACCATTCAAATGACTTCCTAAGGGATCCATTTAGCAGAGAATATGTTGTTTTTATTTCAACATCTGGTTCTAGTGGCCACTCCCTTCTTAAGTCATTTTCCCTTTGTATTCACAACACTTTTGACTTCTACTTCTTTACCCATATCTTTAGGTCATACTCAGGTTCTATAGGTTTTTGTTGTTGTTGTGTTTATCCTTATATTTCTTTTCAACCCCAGAATTTCTATATTGGGTGGGTCCTTGACCCAGAAAAAGGAGAATGGTGGCTGGGTAGGTAGATAGATAGGTGGAAGCTGGGTTTGCATAGCACTTTACATGTGCTTGACAAAATGCCAATCACTGTATCAAAGACTGCAGTTATGTCTAAGTGAGAGTAAAGGGGCCAAAGTGTCTCACCCTAGTAAGTGCCATTATTGGACACCTACCCATTTCCACAGTTTACCAACTATAAGCTGGTGACAGTGAAGTATATTGAGATAGTAAAAATCAACCCAGAACTAGAAAAGTAAATCTATGCCCAAGGCTAGGTGAGTAAATATGAGTCCTGCTAATAATCAGACTGTACTAATTGACATATAGAGAGAGCTAATTGCAAAGTCAACAGAAAACATTACTTCTCAAGGTCACATTGAAGCTATAAGACGTTCTAAAGTTCTTTCTTTTGAGTGATGACTACTTTCTTGCCAGTGACACTCAAGACCCATTTTTGGTCCTTCTGTCTTCTGAACAAAGACACTACTAATGCCCTCACTTGGTCACAGCTTCTAATTCCAGAGCAGATCTCCATTTCTCCTAGTCCTGCCTCAGAACTCATCAAGAGTAAGTCCTAACTCTACAAAATGCCCCTTCTTCTTAGAAGCCCCAAGATTTCTCATGGTGTACGTCCCCCCTCGTTGCAGCAAGCTGAATAAAATGGACTTCGTTGGATTACATTTGTATTCCTGGTGATTTTTATAGATTGGCTTTATTGTATAGCTCCCATGCAGTTCTTATTCCTGATTCATGTTACAGTTATTTATTGAACACCTCCCCTTGCATATTTTACCAGTGACTTGAATAACATGTGTCCAGAGTTAAACTTGTTTTGTTTTGTTTTGCTCCATCTTTCTCTTGTCTAGACTGAGTCCATTAAGTATTTTTTTAAACCAAAACTTGGGAATAAGTCTAGTAATAACAATTAGTAATAATTCTAATAATAATTTTCTCATTTTCTTCTCACCAATCACTAAGTTCTGTTAGTTATATCCTTTAAATATGCCTGAAATATGTCTTTCCTCTTCATCCTCATTATCATAAGATTAGGTCTTCATCATTTTACACCTAAGGCCTTCTTCCCCCCATTTCCAGTATCAGCTTCTCCAAGAACCAGGGTCCAGTTATTATATGAGTAGTTTTGTTAAATACATAAAATAGTCATTAAGCTCTTTAGCCATGTGAGTTAAATAGTCCACTTTATGTTGAAGGCTTGTGTTTTATTGACATCAGTCCCACAAGTAAGAAATGTTGATCTCAAGTTAGAAACAAAGAGGGATTGTCTTAATAGGCAGCATCATGAAACCTGGTTTACCAGGTTTTGTCCAAAAGGGTGTTGAGAGCCAAGTAGGAGTGGTGCATTACAATTCTTTTTAAAAAGCCAAAATAGGAGCTGGAGGTAGTTATGGCAATTCTTGGGTCACCAGTGCAGGTATATCAGATGGTGTGTATAGGAGAATGTTACCTATGGGACTCAGGTACAAGCCTCTTAGGGAAGCACCTGTAAGTGACAAGCCTGAATGGCCATGATTCTATCATTTTTATTATTTGTGTTGAATTCCTTTTTATTCTACCTTAGAATAAAAGCTTTTATTCTTTAAAGGCTCTCATTTAAACATCTTTGTTTGAGATATAAGGAAAAGAGTCTGTCTCTATTTCTGAGCCAGACTGTAAAGGGGAGGTCAGTACCTGGAGAGAAAGAGGAAAGTGATACCATGAACCATTTGGTAGCCTTAGGAGATTTACTTCCAGAGCTAAATCTTGGACAGTTTGGGTTTTGTTAAATTAAAAGACTTGGGATTCTTTGATTAGTCTTTCAGGGAACCGCTTCACTTTTCATCAGGATAAGGCAAGTTTTTAGCTTAGCTAATAAGGACTTTAATATCCTACTCCCAGCCTGTTTTTGTTTTTCTATTTTTCTACACACACACACACACACACACACACACACACACACACTCCAGCCACCTAAAAAATATTGAGGATTCATAAGAGCATGCTTCCTTCTTAGTCTCTTGGTTCAATTTTTCTTAGTTTCACTGTTCTTACTTTTATTATATCTCACAAACTTTCTTGCATGTTGTGGGAAACCTATCCACTGGTAATTCAAGAACATTACACTTTATAACTTCTATTCTCAGAAAGGTACTGATTTTCTTACTTTCAGTTAGAGAAGCCAGAAGCAACATCTTTTGTTGGCTTGGATTGGGTCAAGTGCCCACTCTGGACCAATTGACTCTATCAAAGGGGTACAAAATCAAATGGAACATCACAGAGCCCACTTGAACTGCATGATAGAGTGGGGAGAGGAACCTCTTCAGATGTTGGTGAGAGGTTACTGTTCCCAGAAGGACAGGACTCTGGATGGGCAATAATTTGGGTTCTGTATTTCTTTTCTTCTGTGAAATTAGACTATTTTATTTGACTTGTTATCCACCACCCTCACCCCCTTGCCCCCACACCTAGCATAGGGCCTGGTCTGTGGTATGTCTACTATATGCTTTGGTCAATAAGTATTCTCTTTAAGAAAGAGAGGAGGACCCTGAGGAGGACCAAAGAAGGGTAGAGAAGTGTAGAAAAAGGTTCTAATAACTATTCTGACACAGGAGTAGCCATTGCCTGTTTGAAGGGTCAGTGAGAATGTAAGACTCATTTACAGGTAATTCCTTCTGAAGTTGGTTTTTTTTTGGCCAACTATATATGTGTGAGAACGTGTAATTATGTAGAGGGCTCTTTGTAGGGCAGATGATCTCTTTAGTTTCAGATTTCAGTTTCCATTTATTTTCATGTTGTCTTATAGTTGATTATTGGTTTATTTTGTATTCCTTTGAAACTTTATACTTATACTTCCACCCCCTTCTTCAGAACACATTCTTAATTCTTTCTTAGCATTTTACTTAGTGATTGTTCATAAATGGAATGCAGGGATACCTTGGAAATATTGCAGGTTCAGTTTCAGACCACCACAACAAAGCAACTATTGCAATGAAACAAAATCTGCAGTACAGTGAGTCAAATAAATTTTTTGGTTTCCAAGTACATGTGAAAGTTATGTTTACCTTGAACTGTAGTTTGTTAAGTGTGCAACAGAATTACATCTAAAAAAATGTACCACCTTAATTAAAAATATTTTGTTGCTAAAAAGTGCTAACCATATCTAAGCTCCCAGTGAGCCATAATCATTGATCACAGATCACCATAACAAACATAATATTAATGAAAAGTTTGAAATACTGCAGGAATTACCAAAATATGATACAGAGACATGAAGTAAGCAATTGCTATTGGAAAAATGGCACCCACAGACTTTCTCAATGCAAGGTTGCCACAAACCTTCAATTTATAAAAAACACAGTATCTACAAAACACAATAAAGTGAGGTGTTGCATACAACAGCAAGGCACCATCCATATTTCTATGGTATACTTTGATTTTAAAAACATCCCATGTAGTTAATACTAAATTTTTAGACTGTACTGTATAAATGTGTTTCTATCTTACAAGATCTGGGAGATTAATTTCAAGCTGGATAGATTTTTGCAGTTTCGCATTAATGAGCTCAATTCCTTTTTAAACTTGTGAACTTTTTATGTTTCCTGGTTTCTGTGGGTTCATGCTGAGTTAAAAGAAATTTCATGCCACCACTCATTCAACCATTTTACTTTTCCATTTTTATTTAATGTAGCAGAAAAAGCACAGAATTTTTCAATCATGAAAACCTGAAACATCAAAGGATATTTGATATTCATAGTTTGAATTTCATGATTTTAAGGGAAACTGTTCCCTAATGAAAATGGTCCAGAATGGCTCCTTGAAAATGTAACAATGGAATTCCTTCCGCATGTATTCAAGTAGTTGTTACATTCTGTTTGTGAATTTATACTAAACATTTAAATTTAGTATTTAAAGGATGGTTTAGTGGTATCATTGTCCACCTGTGTTCATCTTTGCTGAAAAGAAACCTGAGGACTTCCTGGTTGTAATGACCAAATATATAATGCAAGTCATTCCCTTTAGGAAATGGCTTCTAGGGGCCATCTCTTGAGAGGAAGAAAAGCAAAAATTGTTGGAAAAGGTGTTCCCCATCATAAATGCTTTTAAACTGGAAAACGAGCAGAGAAGAGTATGACTTTGCCCTTTGTGCTGGATGGTCATCAACTTAGAATCGGGTCCAAACGAACTTGTATGATTTCTTTTTTAGGTCAGACAAACTGGTCTTCCCAGAATCCTCTTTCCTCTTGTAACCCTGAAGATGGGTCAGAGTCTGCAAATGAAGGGAGACTGGAAAGTGGAAGAGGAAAGGCCATTATTCTCTCTGGAGGCACTAAGGAGAGATGAAGATGTGAAATGTGAAGCAATTTTTTAGAGTTTCTTGCAAGACATTTTTAATCACTGAATTTTCTGAGTTTCACTCCTCTAGTACTTCCAGCTACCTCTAGTTCCTTGTATTCAATCCGCCGTACTCAGAGTGTATTGAGGAATTACTGTTTTCCAGACTTATCTTGACTGATACACTCTTCATGCTAGTTACCTCAATTTGTTTAATTCTGGGCTTCCCCAGTCCCTCAGCATTTGTCCACAGGGTGTTAGAGGTCTTTGGGATGATGGCAAAATTCAGAGAAGGTTCAAGAGCCAAGATCTATGAGTGCTCACACAAGTGGAAGATGGAAGGATGCACAAGAAATTGAGAGATGGCAGGTTGAGGAGGACCAGAGGGTGGTGTGGGGCTGTAGAGAAAATATATTTTATGTTTCCATATGGTTAGCACTTTCTTTAAAAAAAACACATTTGTTTTTGAAGGAAAGAGTGAGCAGGGGAGGGGCAGAGAGAGAGGGAGTGAGAGAATACCAAGTAGTCTTCGTGTTATCACCATGGAGCCTGATGTGGGGCTCAGTCTCATAAACTGTGAGATCATGACCTCGATGCTCAACCAAATGAGCCACCCAGGTGGCTCTGGTTAGGGATTTCTGAACAAAGAAACCTGAGATCTGGGTGAAGTCTTAGTGTTTAAAGGATGAGTAGATAGTAAGAGGCCATCCTGAGAGGTTTACCTCCCCTGAGGTTAATGTTTCATTTCAGAAGAGGAATGAAATCCAGGGCTCCAGAGACTTTCCAGAGATTGTGAACTTGTACATGGAAACATTTATTTATAGTTCAGAAAACCAGAACTTAGGATCCTTCCCTTCTCTTTCCAAGGAGAATTTTGTTTATGGAACCAAAGTCTTTCTCTCAGGAGGAGAGGAGGGCACAGCTCTTCTCATCCTAGATAAGCTCCCACATTAAGTTGTTTTGGGTTTCTTGCCTGTGATACAGACCTTGACACTTGGGTCTCACTGCATGGCCCTGGATAAGAAGAACTGACACAGAGGAGAACTGAAGTGGTTATTGCTGTAAGTAATGATAAGCGTATACCAGAAAACTCATTCCTCCTTTCAGGATGATATGAATATATTATGTATATACAAACTTAGCAAGTGCTAGGATCAGGTGGTTTGAGCTTCAAGGGGGCAGTGGGAGGTGTTGAAGTACACATGAGAATGACCTGGGGGAAGCCCCAAGGAGGTAGCCAAGGCTGACCCCAGGGACCGTCGGGCATGATGCAGATGGGCAGCCTCCCCCTGAGGGCTGAGAGAGAATTTTGTGCAATCACTTTCAGCTCAAGGGCCTCAAAGGGAATTTATCCTCACATTTACAGGGAAGTAGTATGTATAATGGTAATGACTATGCAATTTGGATTATGAAGGCGACTCCATCATCATTCATGGAGGCAGTTTACTGAACATCTACTTGGCTATTTTGGTAGTGCTGAGGAGAGGAATGGTCTCTGCCCTCATGGAGTTTATAGTCCAGCACAAAAGAATGTAAGCAAACAATGGAGTTTGTACATACTTACAAACTATGATAAATGTGATGAAGGGAAAGAATAGGGTGTTATGTGAGAAGGTAGAGATGATGGATTTCAGATTGAGGGTGGCCAGGGAAGTCTTTTCTGAGGAGGTGACGGTTGAGCTGAGATCTGAAGGATGGAAAGGAGCTGGCTTCATGACGGGAGAGGGAGTGAGCTTCCTAGGTGCAGCAACTGCATTTATTAGCTGGATATGAAATGCAGCCCCTCACGGTGTGTCTGAATGAGGCATTTACTGATTGGGGGCATTTCTATGCTGTTTTGTTGGTGGTTCTGTTTCTTCACCTGTACAAAGGGGGTAATGATATCCACCAGCCAGGTGGCTCTGTTCTCCAAGTGAGATTGATCTGGAAATGACCACCTTCCCCCAGTCTCATGATGCCCATCCCTGTTCCTTAGCTGAAGCCAAGTGACATCATCTCTTAGGAGGGGGACGTACAGTTAAAGAAGTTTGTTTGGAGGTAAGGTAAAGTAGACGGAAATGAGTCTTTTGCTATCTGGAATCTTGGTTCTGATAATGCCTTCTTCCTTTAGGAAAAATTTTGAAGATAGAATTTTCAGCCTTAGTACAAATGCCAGTGAAAGAGTTTCTGGAGCTGGAGGCTGGAAGCTCTTCTCTGGGTACCTCCTAGCGCAGATGATCAATTTCACTTATGCCTAAGGATGCTTTGACTTGGGCTTCTGAGGTGACCCTCTTTAATGTGTCTGACAGATGGGCAAACAGATGGGCAAGCATAGTCTGAGGAGGCTTGGAATGAGGGAAGGGGAATTGGGGATGACAGCAGAGGGATGGAGTTATAGGACTTTCTTCATTTCTGTATTTATTTCTGGAACTCTTTCACTCAGGAGTTGCTGTGAATGCATTTCTTTTCCTCACAAGGAGGCAGATGTGGAGAGGGATTGGGGGCTACAGCAATTAATTTTAAGAATCTAGGCAAAGCTGTAATCAGAGGGAATTCCTGCTATGATGTGCACATTGATGAATCAGGAAGCAATTTGGCATTCATAATGGCTTTTCAGCTATAATACTGCAGGCTGGACCTTATTGAAGTCAAATGTGTCTGGGAAATATATTTGTTTGCTGTTTTGCTTAGATAAGTATTGTCCCTAACGATCATGATAGGATCCATAAATCTAACTTTGAAAATATTAGACCCTGGCTATTATGATCTCATTGCCAATGGTTATTTTGATGAACAAAAACTCAGCAGAGGAATTGGGAAGCAGTGATAACTCCCCTGGCCAGAATCATTTATTTACTGAATGCTTATGCAAAGGAAAGACAAAAAGACTTACTGGACACAGCTCACTTTCTCTTTGGTAGTTCTCCCCTTTGCTTCTTCCCAGTACCATGATGTGAGTTCTTGAAAATACAGATACATCAACACTAAAATTGTAATTCACTTCCTAGAATTTAAGGCTTTAAATATTTCTACCTCTTCAGAGAAGGAAATAAACTTGTCCCCTTTTTATGTTCATTCTATCTTGGTATCTGCCATTGTCAACAGATATCAGAGAAGACTAGATTGGTGGGCACTGTCTATATGAGTTAGCTTTCTTCCAGTCACAGCTCAGTTTAAATCTTTAGGTGTTTTGGTGAATACTTACTCCCATTTTCCTAATGGCCCCTTCTTCTTTGCCCCCATCAAACTTAGTCCATCACTCATTCAGTAAACATTTACTAAGTCCTAGATATATGCCACAAATGTGATAGTCTTTGGGTATGCCATGCTGAACAAGGAAGTTTTTCTCCTTCTCTCTCCTCTCTTTTCCCTTCCAGCCCCTCCCATCTCTTGTCCTTCCCTCTCCTTCCTTCTCTATTTCACGCAAACAAAACGAACAATTATTATAAAGGATTATATGCTCCATAGTAAAAAAAAAAAGTATAGTTATGGCTATTGTGGCAGATAACAAGAATAAATAACTTAATTTGAGGAGTCATAGAAGGATGTGATGTTCACATTGAAACCAAACAAGAAGGAGGTGGTGGTTAGAATAAAGAAGGGGGTGTGTGGGTCAGGTACACAGAATAGCTTGGGAGAAAGAAGGAGGTAGCAGTAGATCTGTAAATGAAGTGACTATGCACACTTTAGAGACCTCATATGTCAGTTCTGGGCCAGAGCACATCCTCTTGTAAGAAAGAAATGAGAACCTGGGTTGTCTGTCCCACATCTCTCCCAGCTTTGCCTGTAGCTTACGATTGCTTGTCTCCTTGAAATTCTTACTTGTCTTGCTGCCTTAGTACCCTGATAGCTACTCAACAAATGTTTGCTGAGAATATTTAATTTTTTGTCTCTATAAAAGCATTTTAACATTCTTTATCTTTTTATGTCTGTATGTTAGGCTAAAATCAATTGCTTTTCTCCTACTGAGCTGTCAGCCTAAGCTGTCAGGCATTTTAGTAAATTATCTCTGATCGCCGTTCTTTGCAATTCTAATTAACTTTCCAGTAGGAGCTACACTGTTTTGGTACCAGCTCTGAGAAAAAAAAAAGCTGGTGAGAACTTTCCATCTTAAAAGTCAGTTTCAGTTTTGCTCTGCCAGGTATTTCCTGAAGCAATTTGTCTGTGATTTCAGTCATTCTTTTTGGTTTTAATAACGAAATAGAAGCTAAAGTGGCATGGAGAAGGATTTGGTAAGAAAATTTGTTAACATGGGATTTATCCTACTGATTGACACCTTTGAATGCTTACATGAGCACAATAATCGTTTTTGGGGTTATTTTTGTATATTATATCAGGTCTCATCTATCTTTTTCTATCTATCTACCTATCCATTTAGAAATACGTAGGAACTTCTTTGTTAACATTCACATTCATTTAAAAATCTGGAAAATCATGGGATGCCTGGGTGACTTAGTCAGTTGAGCATCCAACTCTTGATTTGACCCAAGTCATGATCCCAGGGTTGTGGAATCAAGCCCCATGCTGAGCATGGAGCCTGCATGAGATTCTCTCTCTCTCTCTCTCTCTCTCTCTCTCTCTTTCTCTCTCTGCTCTAGTCACATGCATGCATGTGCTTTCTCTCTCAGATTAAAAAAAAGTCTGAAATATCTTATTGTGAGTAGTCAATGGAAAATTTTCTCATTGAAAATGGGAATGCACTTAAAAACTCAGAATCCACTGGGGCACCTGGGTGGCTCAGTTGGTTAAGTGTCTGACTCCTGATTTCAGCTCAGGTTGTGATCTCATGGTCTTGAGATTGAGCCCCATGTCAGGCTTGGTCCAGAGTGTGGAGCTTGCCTGAGACTCTCTCTCTCTGCCCCTCCTACTCATGCACGTACTCTGTCTCTCAAAATAAATAAATAAAACAAAAAAAAAATTTCAGAATCCATTGACTAAGGATACTTGTACTATACTTACTATTTCCTCCTTTATTTTGAACTTGATTCCTTTTTTCCCCAAATTACTTTTTCCCATATCATGAACTATTTCATAGCTCTCAGTATCTGTCCAGATTTAAGTCCAGTAGTCTGCTTCCATTGCTTGTTCTATCACCAGAGGGTTTGAGCTGCCATTAAGGCATATCAAGTATATATTGGACTCTCTGTTCTTACTAGATTTTTACTTTATGCAGAAAGTAGGCTTATAGGTGTCACTTTTTGCTTACTGTAGCATCATGTGCCTTAATTTTGTTTCCCTAGCTTGACCTTTAGATGTGTACAGAATAGGACTATACTCTTCTGTATACCACTTGTGCCCTAAAAACAATGCTGAATAAAATAGAGATTCTTATTTCTCTTTGTACTTAGAATTGTTTCCACCTAACTTAGGACTTAATTGATATTATAGAACTATAAAATGTTAGAAATGGAAGTGATCGTAGAGATCATTTTAGTGAATTTCCCAGGTGTAGATGAAGAAACTGAGGCTCAGAGATGTCACATGGCTTGTCCACACTTGCATTAATGTAGTGTTTTCTGGACAGCACTAACTTCTGAAAAAGCAACCCTTAAATCATAGTGGCTTATAAGAATCCATAAAGGTTTATTATTTACTCACATCAAGGTCTATGTGGGTCCTTGGGAGTGGGGTTGGTGTACTCCATGCATTCATTTAGAGACTCAGTGGTTCTACCATCTCTGATGGGGTCTCAGAGACTGGATCCTTTGTATCTTGCCAGCAGACAAGGAAAGACAGAGACAGTAGGGAAAAGACACACTTACTCTCAAGTGCTTCAGACCCGAAGTGACAAATCACTTCCACTTATATGCCGTTGGTGAGAACTAGCCCTGTAGTCCCATCTAGATGCAAAGGAGGCTGGGAAATGTAGTTTAGCTGTGTGTCCAGGAAGAGAAAACAGGTGTGGTGAGCATCTAGCCAGTGTCCGCCATACTTAGTCTTCCCCTATAGCAGCGGTTTTCAAAGTGTCATTTTAGCAGCATCACTATCACCTGAAAAGTTGTTAGAAATTCAGATTCTCAGGTCCTACACAGACCTACAGAAGCAGAAATTCTTGGAGACTCTTGTGATTTTGATGTATGCTGAAGTTTGAGAACCACTGACATATCTTAATTGATACAGGTTTTCAACGTTGCCTGGCTACACATTAGAGTCACCTCGAAAAACCTAAACCAAAACAAAACAAAATAAAATTGCCTGGACCCCACCCTAATCAATTAAATCAGAATTTCTAGAGGGGGACCCAGGTGTTGTTATTTTATAATAGAAGTTCCTGGTTATTTTAAGTGTGGCCAGGGTCAAGAACTATTATCCCAGATGACAAAACAAGCAAAAAACAAGCAAACAAACAAAAAATAGATCATACTTATTTTATTGTATAGTGCAACATGCAGCTTATTTCCCGTGTAAATTTGGATATGTCCGTTAACTTCTCTGAACTTCTGTTTTTCTCTTCAGTAAAATGGAGCATAATTCTAGAATCTGCTTTACTGAACCATGAAGATTACAATAAGCAGTTTATTTGTAGCAATTTGTAAATTGTAAAAGCAATTTATTGCTTCAACAGCTGGCACATAGTCAGTGCTCACACACAAAAAATAAAATTTTTTATCACATTTTGATTGCACTGTTGAGAGCACTATAGAGAGAAAATAGAGTTCCTAAATCAGAAGGCAAGACGGTATTCGCCACATCTTCCCTCCCTCCCTCATCTTTCCCCTACACTGAAAATTTGAGATTTGGACTTGGAATTATTCACCATTTGGGATTATCTATATTATTATATTTTCTTTAAGTGGCTATGTTCCCACTGCTTCCTATTAGGCCTGTTTTCAGCACTGAATTCAGGCAGGACATTGATCTAGCATCTTAAGTGAAAACAAGGGAGGGTTCTCTTGGACATCTGATTGGTGACCATGTGGTGCTCAACAGGCAGTTGGACACAAAGGAGGCCTGGTCATCATCTGTGAGTGATACCTTTATGTTGTCTAAGAAGATATTGAAGTGCTTGTCTCTGTATTTGGCGTACTGCTGGAAAAGACAAAAAAATTGCATGTCATGTGGCTGCATAAGTTTTCTATTACATGCAGTTTGCTGATAATGCTGAAATTTTAGTAGAGTCTGGATTACTTAAAAAAGTATTCAGGAAGTTTATCCATCTACTGTGGGTATCTAGTAGGACAGCTTAAGTCTACAGAATTTCCAAGCAAACTAGCTGATTGACAGGGCAAAATAGCGACTTCACTTGTACTTATCTTAATGGAATTAAGATTAGATTCTATCTTTACTTAGAATTTAATGATTTTTATGGGTACCTGGGTGCTTCAGTTGGTTAAGTGGCCAAACTTCGGTTCAGGTCATGATGTCATGGCTCGTGAGTTCAAGCCCTGCATCAGGTTCTGTGCTGACAGCTCTGAGCAAGGAGCCTGCTTCGGATTCTGTGTCTCACTCTCTCTCTGTGCCCTCTATCTGCTCATGCTGTGTTTTTCTGTCTCTCTCTCAAAAATAAATAAACATAAAGAAAGAGAATTAAATGGCTTTTCTGGTCTATATGTGCAAGATTAGCTAAAATATTAAATGAAAACTTATATTGGTTAGTGATCCTCTCTTCAACTTGTGTTTGAAGTAATTGTGCTTTAAAAAAATGCTTCCAATGGCAGTTATGATGGATTAAACCTGGAAACAAGACAGAAATTTGTACTACATTTGTTAGAGAGTAGATGAATCATGTTAGGGTTAATATTCTGACAGCAAAAAAACACTTGCATTTAAACTTCTCAATGGATATAGATGGTTCAGTCTATTCAGCCATCGTGGAAAGACTGAATTTAGGATCCTGGTAGGATGCTTGCTGGCTTGTGAGAAGCATAATTTTCCAGGAAGTAATCACAAAGCTGGGTGTTGACAGCTTTGAGTTCAAGTTTGAGACTCTTTCTATAATATTACATAAATCACTCAATTTTTCTCTGGTTCTTTTTTACTACCTGTAAAATATGATTCACTGTGTTTCTCTCACACCTATTTCATTGTGGTTCTCACTCACATACCTCATATTTCAAAGATTAGGAAACAATTAAAATATGTTTTTTTGCCAAATTAGAGTCATTCAGAGGACGCATAGCTTTCCCTATTAGAAAAGTGGGGAAGTCTTAGACCAATTAGGTACTGGAAGCAGGGCGGCATGTGAGTTCAGGGTAAGTTGGGAACCAAGTTCCATTATGGGGGTCAGACACTAGCATTATTATTCACTTGGCTTTGATCATTTCTGGGAGCAAGTGGAAAATCTGACTTTTTCACAAAGCCATTTTACTCTGTGGGTTCATTATTTTGGCTGACAAATGGATAGGTAAATTGACAGTGACTTCCCAGCTAAGAATACTCTGTGTGTTTACCACCATAGGGAGCCCGAATTTTGTCAGTTAGCATGATGTCTTTTTAGCTTTCTTACCAAAGGTTTCTATCTGAAGAGAAAAAAACAGCAAAATTCTCTTTCTTTCAATGAAAAAAGCCTTTTAAGAGCTAGGGAGGTTCATTGCACTGGCCATTCCTGTGGAGGACCTTGATGAGACCGCGTTAAACTGTTATCAGGGCTGGCTTCAGGCTTAATGGGGAAATTCTTCCATCATCAGCAGTGAGTCAGCATGGACTAGGTGAAGGTCATGAAGCCAGGTGGCATATATGCAAGATATTTAAGGCATCCCAGCACTGCTGGGAAGGGGCTATGCTCTCGGAGTCCCATGTACCTTGAGAGGGGGAAATCCTGGTTCAGCACCAATATACCTGCAATTTTAGGTAACTGATGTAATTTTTTAAGTCTAAACGAGCTTATCTGTAAGATGGGAGCATTATCACCTACCTTGTGGGTATGTTGTAAGGATTACATTAGGTAATGTATTCCAAATATTCAGTGACATCAAAGTCTGGCAAGTATCATGTGCTCATCCTTTTCTCCCCTTGGTGTTTCCTTTCTGATCCCATTTATAAATGACAAAAAGCTGTGGTATTCATTGTTCTAGGGAAGGATTTTAAATTGTCATTGACATTTTAGTATAATTTCAAGTCACTGACCTCCCTCTACCTCTGTATGTAGCAGGAGTCCTAGCCCACCAAGAGGTGGGATTTATTTTCCTTTCCCTTGAATCTGCATTGTTCTGTATTGGTCCTATGACTTCTCTTGACCAATGTAATATGGCAGAAATGATGCTCCATGACTTCAGAGGCTGGGCTTCAGGAGATCTGCAATATCTAATTTTGCTGCTTGGAACACTCCTCCTAAGAATCCAGTCCCCATGCTGTGAAGAAGCCCAAGCTTCCATAAGAAGAGGGAGCCTGGAGCTCCCTATGGACAGTCAGCACCAGTTGCCAGACACAGGTGAGGTCATTTTCACCAGGCCATCCCCAATGTTCCACATGATGCCACGTGAAGCAGAAGAACCATTGGTCAATCAGTGGAATCAATGGAAATAATGAATTCCTGATGCTGTAAGCCATGAAAATCTGGGATGGTTGCACTATAAAAGATTACCACACAGTAGCTATTTCCAGTTCAAGAGCTGGAATGGAGAAGGAGTTAGTTCTGTTAACTTTAAAATAGTTAGCATGAACTAGTTAAGAGAGCACAACTGAGAGGCCTTCAAAGGGTTCCCAGAACTAGAAGCAAGAGATTTTTTTGGGAGAGAGGAGATGGGTATCTCATATATAAGAAGGAGACAGTAGTGCCAACCTTTCAGTGTTTCAGTACAGATTAAGTGGGGCCATGTATGTGAAATAGTTAATGCTCTTTTGGGCGTAAATACACTTAGTAAGTAAGAACCACTATTGTTATCCTCATCTTTTCTGGGGCTAGCCTACTAATTTCATAGTCAACAAAAACCAGCCCCATTAGTTGTATATATATCTTAGTTCCACAGCTAGATGAAGGCTCTTTTAAGGGCAAGAACTGTAACTTATATTTCTTCATGTAATGTAGGCTCTGAATAAATATTTGCCACTCAGTTGGCTAGCGATAGGGCAGACTACATCAATCTTTTTAGGGGTCTAGTTTCATTCATATTAGACTCATATCAGTTCATAATCTTAGCTAAATTTCTAAAGCTGAAAGGTAAAAACTGACTGGACCTGAACTAACATGAACACATTGGTGGAAGGATATATGGGTGTCTCATGTGTGTATTCCACATGGTAATATAAAGCCAAGTGCTCTGTTGTCAAAGTTTGTCTATTGGACATTGCCTATCTTTGGAGCATGGACAGCTTTGTTCAATTAAGGTCAAGTACCAATGCAGACTCATAGTTACTGGCAGAACAGCCTCATCGGGCCTTGTGGAGCTGAATCCTTAGAAACTGCAGTGAAGCTATGGTAGTATGTGACTGGCCCTTTCAAGCACTGCCCTTCACCAATTGGCTATTACCACCTGTGCCATACATGTAAGTAGTCACTAAGGTGTCCTCAGCCAATCAGCTGGATGGGTTCTCAGCACTGTTCTGCTACCAGTTAGCTGGGGGAGTGTGTAGACTTGGTCCATGACAGCAACAGCAGGGTGTGCATGTGATGTGTGTGGGTGCACACGTGTATGTAAGCATGTGTGGGTGGCGAGGGCTAAGCACAACAAGGGGCTCTATCCAATGCAGTATGCTCTAATTTCTTTTAGGGTCTGGCCACTTATATCCACAGGAAATTAATTCCATGTGTGTGTGGCAGCTGGGATTTTATCATTTTCAGAAGAGACAATAAATTATTTGAAACATCAGTTTAAACAAAGCATCTACAGTCCCCTCTAACACATTCTATCCTTCACTGGGGATTCTTTGTCTAAGAACAAGATTTAGTAAAGAGTTTCTCTAAATAGAACATGTGAAATGATTAGCTGTGGCTCTTGACATATGCATGATGGAAAGGAGTGAATTATATTAAAAATTTGGAGGTAGAAATCATCTCTTGAAAATTAGATAAATAATTGGGTTTAAATTTAGACAGTGTCCCTCTTCTGGGATCTTAAAGCAGGGCTGACTTTAAAAACTTAATAAATAATTATTCATGAGGTGTGATTTAGAAGGCAACAAGAAGGATTCTCTGTCTCAATATAGTTTTTGTTTTGCCCAAATGTCACAGGTTCTAAAATTCCACCTTTAGAGAGACTCTTTTTTGTTGAAGGTCACCTCCTTCAGTAGTCCTTTTGTTAGAATTAGATAATTCAGTATGTCACATATTTTGATGTAAGTTCTTTTTTTCTGTAGTCCTTCCCTCCCCTTAGGCTGATACGTGTGTTTGTTTGTGGCAGTCACAGCGTTATTGTTGTAGACCACTGTATCCCTAGAGAGAGGGTTGGACAAGGCCTTATTTTAGCCAGGAGTATTCTGGGGGTAGAGACTTAGAATTCTTGATTTAAAATAAAGAATTTTTTCTTTCAGTGATCAAAATTTTCTTGTAATGTTTATTTATTTTTGAGAGACAGAGCATGAGCAGGGCAGGGGCAGAGCGAGAAGGGGACACAGAATCTGAAGCAGGCTCTGGCTCGGAGATGTCAGCACAGAGCCCTACTTGGGACTCGAACTCACCAACCATGAGGTAACGACCTGAGCCAAAGTCGGCCGCTTAACCGACTGAGCCACCCAGGCACCCTTTAGTGATCAAATTTTAAGACCCATATAAGGATTCTGATTGGGCTAGATGTTATCATGTGCCCACCCCCTGGGGCCAATCACTGGGAACCATGGGTTTAAAGATTTGTGATTGGTCAAGTTAGGCCACATGCCTCAGACACCTGAAAGCAGGAGTAGGTAGTTCACTGGGATTGGCAGCCTCATCTAAACCACGTGGAGTCAGGGAAGAGAGTTCCCCAAAGGTAGGTAGGGTCGGTTGCTATCTTCACTAGAAGAAGGAGGATGGGAAAAATCCTGGGAGGAAACAAACAACACTACTGGGTCAAAAGCATTTCCCCTTAGGGTTTAATGGCATAAGACAGTTCATTCTAAACTGAAGGGTGTAGGCAGTGCATGGAGGTTACATGTTTGAAACATGCATCCCTGGGGAGAAGGTGATTCTGAAATGCTGCTTCTCCGATTGACACAAGAGAAATCAACACCAAATAGACACATTTGGCAACATGATGCTATCCATTAATGTGGATCATTTATGAATGTGCTAGTGATGAGATCAGGATGTTTCATAATTCTGCATCAGAGGCATATCTTCTAGACTGTACGTTCCCAATAAAGACATTATTGACACAAAGGAGATGAATATTGGTTTCTGGGGGCAAAAACTTAGGTGTTGCAATGGTTTGTGGCCTTCCCAGGGTCTGCAGTACAGAAACAGATATGCAGTATCATGGAGGGGGGCCAGTTAGGAAGGAAAATCTAAAAAGGCTTGTTAGGGGGACAATAATACAAAACAAGTTTGAGAAACATTGTTTTACATCCAAGAAGTTGATATGGAAGATCAACTTAGGAAGATGTGGCCCAGAAATGAAATAGATGATATGAAACTAGTGATCAGAGACACAGAATGATTTATGAAAATAGAACCAGGAGTCCAGTCCACCTTCTGGATGTGTGAAGATGTACAAGGAACTTAAACTTTCTGCATCTCAGTTTCTTCATAGTGACCCTTATGTGGTCAATCCTCTCAAGCACTGGCCCAGCAGCCATCGACCTGCTTTCTATCACTACATTTCTGTCCTAGAGTTTCATACAAATAGAGTCATGTAGTATGTAGTCTTTTGTTCTAATTTCTTTTGCTCACCATGTTTTTGAGATTCATCCATGTTGTTCTACATATTGGTATTTCATTTCCTTTAATTGATGATTGTATTCCACTTCTCAGTCTGTGAGGTGTTTGGGTTATTTACTGTTTGGGGCCAGAGAGCACGATGTGTAATATTGTTATGAACATTTGTGTATGAGTCTTTTTGTGAACATTATTTTTTCAAACATGTTTTCATAGTTCTTGATTCTTGCTGCCAGATGCCATTGGATACCAGATATGCTATTTCGTTAATACATGTGGAAACTACATCATGAAAAACAAAAGACTGAAAGTGGGAAGAAAAATACAAATGAATGAATTTGATGAATGAATTATTTTTGAAATGCGTATCTGACAGGTATTTACTGCTAGAAATAGCATGATTTCAAAAATTATTAGGAGTGTAAAAAATATATTAGAAGTATAGAAAACTGTGTTAAGGGGTGCCTGGGTGGCTCAGTTGGTTAAACGTGTGACTTCAGCCCAGGTCATGATCTCGTGGGTTCAAGGCCTGACAGCTCAGAGCCTGGAGTCTGCTTCAGATTCTGTGTCTCCCTCTCTCTCTCTATTCTTCCCCTGCTCATGCTCTGTCTCTCTCTCTCTCTCTCAAATATAAATAAACATTAAAAAAAGAGAAAAGTGTGTTAAATTAGAGAGAATATACCCAGATACGTACAAAGTAATTATACTACTGGTAAAATTCTGCAAAATGAGTAAATAATTAAGTAAAATACAAAATTACTTTCCAAGTATCTTTGGGAAAATTGTTTATAAAAATCTTAATTTATAATCCTTAACTCAGAATTTTAGGCAAAAAAAATCATTAGGAATTTGATCATTGGGAGAACAGGTTTCAAGTTAACAAATTTTAGACAAATTCACTTTAGGCAAATTTCACTTTGTGATTCATTGGACATACATGGCAAAAGGAGAGCTCAATCCTGGACTGATTCTCAGATTTCTCTTGTGGTCTACCAGTCAGACAGCGGTGTCATTCACTGGCATGGCAAATCCAGGGGGAAGGAGGATTTGTGGTTGGGTGTGAAGGACAGATAATAAGTTTAGGTTCATTCGTGTTGAGTTTGAGTTGCTTGGGAGACACCAGGTCCAGGTGTCCAATAGGCAGTTAGCTTTATGGAAGTGAGGGCAGAAATCTTGCTGGAGATACATATGGAGCCATTATCACATAGGCATTCAGACATATGTGGACACATGGGGAACATTGTGGGGACTGGAGGATCTCTGTAGGAGACTTCCGTTCCAACACAGGAGAGATGGAGGCCTTCCCTGCAGTTGTGCCTTCAGGAGGCTCCTCAGATGCTCCAGGGTACCAGAAGTGTCCCCATGTGTTTCAGGTGCATGTGGCCTTGGCTTATAAGTGGGGGCTGGCGTGATGTCCTCTACATTGGATCCATGTCTGAATGCACTGAATATTTAGGGTTTGGTGTGTGTTGGAAACTATTATAGAAACCTGAAAAGACTGATTCTTCACAAACAACACTGGGGCCTAAGAGTCATTGCTTTGGAACTCTCTCCGCAGAGTGTAACGGCAGACAGAAGCACGTGGAAGAATATGGCAGAGGCCTCTGCGTCCATGGCGCTTCCCCCCCCCCCCCCCCCCGCCCACTTCTGGTTTCAGTTGTAGCTGTGGTGGGCTGTTCTGGTGAGCTCAGACTAGTCTTGTCATTTTTCCTTGTATTTTTAAAAGTTTATTTATTAAGAGAGGAGAGAGAGAACGCATGTATGGGCACGTGTGGGGGAGGGGGAGAGAGAGAGAGAGAGAGAGAGAGAGAGAGAGAGAGAGAGAGAGAGAGAGAGAATTTCACAAACAGTGAGATCATGACCTGAGTCAAAATCAAGAATTGGACACTTAACTGACTGAGCCAACCAGGCGCCCCACATCTCATCATTTTTCTGATGTCTGCCTTGGATTCTTTTCCGATTTTGTAGAGGCGCTCTTGGCCTGTGTGCAACTGCAGCCCGGAAATGCTGGGCAGCCAGTGGTCCCCTCACACAGTGGGCACTGGGAGCCAGTGGACACATGCTGCAATGTCTTTTCTTGAGGTGGACAGCACTGGAGGCATCCTGTATACTTCTGCGGGGCCCTGGTTGAACCAGCTCCCATTCCTTATGATGGTGACATGGATAACACATCCTTTTACTTCCTCTTCTTTCCTCCCTGTCTCACTCTCTCATTGCTAACTCTACATTCCTGGAGCACATCCCAAAGAAGTCACCTGCACCCAAATCCTTGCCTCAAGCTCTGCTTTGGGGGGGAATCTACCCTAAGACAGCTAGCTCTGTCCACTCTTCAACAAAATACTGTCAGTTTGGGTGCCTCCCACTGGCCTTGACTGAGGGAAGAGGTAAGTGTCCAGCAGAAACAGCAGGGTGCCCAGAGATGCAGCAACACCCAGCCTTGGAGTGGAGTTGGGGGAGCAGGTGAAGGGAGAAACTGGGATTGACATGTAGCAGCTGCAGGACTGTGGGCTGGATGTTGGACGTGTCCACCAGCATGTGTTACTCCCAGGGAACTCCAGCAGTATTTGGGAGCAACTTTTTTGGGAGCTGGGAATCAGCATTGTCAAATGAGTAAGAGCCAGTGAAACCTTGGTTATGGCAAGATTTGTTCTCATCAGAGTATGCGTGGTTGTGGAGGTAATGAATAATGACAGCGAGTAAAATTTTCTAGGGATAGCTCAGTAGTTCTTGACCTTTAGTGCACACCAGAATCACCTGAGGAACTTTAAAAAAATATAAATACCGCCAAAATAGAATTTCTAGGGATCTATGTATGTTCCAAAATTTCCTAGCTGATACTGATCCTCAATAAAGTTTGACAACCTTTGCTCAAAAGCAGGACCAAAAAAGTCCAGGGAGAGAAATCTGGGGAGGCATTGACACTTAAAATGCAGGCAGAGAAAGGTAAGACTGAACTAAAGAGCAGTGAGAGAGTCAGAATCTCCAGGGGTCGGTGGGCCCCGCAAGAGGAACTGTTGAAAAAGGGCTTTGGGCAGTGACATTGGTAGGAGTGGTTTCAGGGAGCCTGGGAGGTGGCTGTCACATCTCAGCAGATGAAGGCACGAATTGGAGCCCTGCAAGAGTGCCCAGGGTCCCTTTCCCTTGGCTCACAGGTCACACACACCTTTGCTCCCACCAAATAGTAACCATCTCATAGGAGAACACGCAGGAGTGAGCACCTGGGGGGTTAGTCCAATCCCCAGGCCCCTGGGGGATGAGGTTGTGCAGAGGACCCATGAGAATATCTAATAGGGAAAAATCTCCAAGAAACAAAGAGGAGATACTTCAAAACAATGAAGCATTTCAAAACAGTGGACACAGGGGTGGGGCTCATTTAGAATATTTTAAATGAAGGATGTTGGAGTGGCTGGGTGGCTCAGTGGGTTGAGCGCCTCCCTTCAGCACAGCTCATGATCTCATGGTTTGTGATTTCCAGCCCCACACCCTGCTCCCCTGCTGTCAGAGTCTGCTGGTCTCCGTCTCTGCCCCTCCCCCGCTGTGCTCTCTCAAAAATAAATAAAACATTAAAAGAAATAAAATAAAATAAAATGAAGGATGTCTGAATAACATCCCTTCCCCTGTTGGGTGGCTTTCAGGCCACAGCCCCTGGCGTCATGCCCGCGGGAGGGAGGGCAAACTCCTGCAGCGTCTTCACGGCTCGCTTGTCGTGCTTGGTGGCACTACGGCCTCTAGATGGCAATAAACCTCCATCTTTGGAGCCTCCCGACCCCGGCGTCAGGTCCCTCGGAAAATTGCTCTTTGGTCGAGAAAAATTATAGGCATTTCTTCAGAATTGACTGGAAGCTGCTGAGAAGGCTCTTCCTTGCCTCTTAGTTCTTGAAAGGCCTTTGGAACACTGGCGAGAGTCCAGCATTCGGAATGCTGAAATCTCAGCGAGGAAGGCGCCGCTCTATTTATGAGTGGCCTGCAGCTGAGAGGCGTGGGCAGGGAACGTGGGCTGTGAGGAGCTCCCAGCACCGCCCGCTGCCTCTCCCCTGCGCCCGCAGCCTTGGGGCTTTCCCTTCCTAACAGGAGCCGGCCATCCTTCCCCTGGAAGGGAGCTGCCACTACCACGAGCCAGCCTTTCTGGTTTTGGTTTGTGCTTACCTGCCGTATGCGGTTAAGGGCTGAGTGCTTTAGAAATCTCATTCAACCCTACCAAGTAGGTTCTATTCTTATCCTGTTATTTATTTGATTTTTTATTAAGTTTATTTTGAGAGAGGCAGAAACAGCACGAGTGGGGAGGGGGGGAGAGAGAGAGAGAGAGAGAGAGAGAGAGAGAGAGAGAGAGAGAGAGAGAGAGAGAATCCCAAGCAGGCTCCACATTATGAGCGCAGAACCCACCATGGGGCTCAAATCCATGAAACCTTGAGATCATAACCTGAGCTGAAACCAAGAGTCTGACGCTTAACCAACTGAGCCACCCAGGCGCTCCTATCCTATTATTTAAATAGGTGAAATACTTGGCCAAAGTCAGTCAGGGATTACTGTTACAGCTGGGATTTGAATTCTTAATCACTATATTGCTTCAAGGACAGTGTCTAAAAATACCCTCAAGCCTCTGGGAAAGGAGCCCTGTGATGGGTCAGAGATCAGTGTCTAGGGAGAGTGGCTAGGCGCAGGCTTTCTGAAGGGGGCATGAGAAGGCACCCTGGAGAGGGGTAAGAGTTCCGAAAAGAAGATGTGTGTGGGAGCCTTAGATGCTGCCAAGAGCCAGCTGCACCTTGATTTGGGGCTGGCTTGTTCATGGCGAGTATATGACACCACCAAATGCATTCAGACGTTTTAGTCTGAGAGGCAGTTACTTTCTTGGAACATAGCAAAATGGCCTCTTCAAAGCAGTAAGCAAATCAGATCCGACTCTGAAACAGAACAGGCGGTTTGCTGGGCGATTGTGTCTTTCAGTGTGGGCAACATTGGTTACTGGCTGAGGGTGAGGGAAAGGCGACATGAGACACATGAACAGGGAGAACTTGGGGTCAGGTTTGGTGCAGATGTCTCCCCCAGGAGCTTCTGACAGGGGCGTCACCGGGATGAGTATTCAGACTTTGCTTTGGAGAATGCAGACAACAGAATGTAGGTCATATTACCTACCCTTTCCCTAGTTTGCCCTTAGAATGATTACAATTGTTAAAAATTTGTCATTTATTGGTTATGTGCTTACTATGAGTCGGGCCCTGAAATGGACCATTTATGTGCATTGTCTCATTTAGTTCTTATGCAGCACCAGGAGGTATTATTACCTCTCTTCTACAGATGAGGAAACTGAGGCTCAGAGAGGTTAAGTAACTTCCCCAAGGTCATACAGAGTGTGTCAGAGGCCTGGTCTCACTTCTGGGGCTTGCTCTTAATCACTCTCTTGGCCAGTTTCTTCTCTGCCCAAAGTTGGCTCCTTAGTTGGGACCATCCGAGTGTGGACCGTTCGTGCCCTCACTCCTGGAGGCAGAAGCAGAGTCACGGCAGGTGCGTGATCTTTGCTGGCACTCCAAAATCACAGGCTCCCCCATGTCTCTCCAGAGCGGGCCAGATTCAGACTGCAGGCAGTGAGTGAAATGGAAAGGGAACCTTTGAAAACCCCAGAATGGTCAGGCCTGAGGGAATGACAGCATTTCTACCCCCCGGCTGTGGTTGTGGGAGAGAAGTTTGTGGGCTGAGGTCTCTCCTGGAATGAAATCCTGGGTCCTGCCACTTATTTCTAATCCTTTGCCCAGCTATATGGCTATTGTTAACTCTATTGACACCTTATTCAACTGTATATGTTTTACACCCGTATTGATACTCATGCCAGCATTGTTGCAGCAGGGGCTGTAATGCACGGGACAGCCGGGTCCTGGCGGTCAGTGGGGTCACTGATGCTGCAGCATTTGCCTTATCTCCTTCCAATGCTTGGAGTGCTCTTCTGTGTTCTCGACACCCATTCTTACAAATGCTGTCCATGGCTAGTTTCCCTTTTCCCCAAGGATCCTGAAATGCTTCGCGTGTGTTTCTCCTACTGAAAGAGCAAAGCCTGGTGTTACAGTGTATCCCCATTTATGAGATGGACAAGCTTCCGAACAAATGGGCACCTGAGCTGAGCTTCCACACAGCAGCCTCCTTACGTATGCTCTCTCCAGAGATATAACAAAAATACAGAAATGTAGAAACCTTATTTATGGGAATATAGAGGAAAACATTTTGAACATCCATTTTTACCAGCGCTGCATTTTTCTACTTAACTTAATCCTTTGTTTCATTTATATTCTTTACTAGAAACACATACCTACATTAACAAAGAAAGCAAATTAAAACCTTGTCAATCATAAAAACGAGTTGATTGTCTAAATGTTTTTATCTAAATGGTTTTATCTAAATGTCTTTAGCCTAATTTTTCCTCTCCAAATACTTTTAAGAAAATTTTGTGTTTCTTCAACCTATCAACTAACATTTATTAGGCTTATCCTACGTATATGCACCACTCAAGGCTTGGGAAGGAGGGTAGTACAGGTCTGTGTATATTTTCCCTCCATGAAAGCACTACACTCTAGCTGGGAAGAAGCCTACATATCCACGGCAATGTCAATAGGCATCGCTTCTGGTGTTGGCTGTGACAAATGAAAGGCACAGCTAGGTCCTCTTGAACTTCACAGGAAGGAAGGAGCTCCATGAGTGGGCTGTTCAGAGACAGGGGCCAGGAGGCTGGGATCATTTATTATCCATTCAACAAACATGAGTTGTGTTGGCTGCTAAGCAGCTTGCTGGGGCTCTGGTGATAGATTAGAAAAGCTCTTTGACGGTGCCCGTGTGACTCAGATGGTTAAAACTCAGACTTTAGGTCATGATCTCACAGTTCCTGAGTTCCTGAGCGCCCCCATGTAGGGCTCTCAAGCTGTCAGTGTGGAGCCTGCTTCAGATCCTCTGTTCTCCACTCTCTCAGTTCCTACGCCACTCACTCTTTCTCAAAAATAAATAAAAACATTAAAAAAAGAAAAAAGGAAAGCTCTTTGAGGGACTCACATATAGGGAGGGAAAGAGATAAGTAGCCAGTTAGAATCCAGACCTGGGTGATTGGGAAAGGCTGAGCAGTTTGTGCATTTGGTGCGGCTTCGAGGGAGAAAATGGGAGTAAGTGGGGCTAGCATCCAGCCTGCAGCTTCCCCTCCAGCGATGCCTGGAAATGTGAGGACTCCAGGGACTTTGGCCACTCGCAGGGATGCCTTTTTACAAATCCTGCCAAGGTGCCCCAAGTGCCAGTGGCTGCCCTGAGACTGATTGTTTTGTTTTTTTTCTATTTTTAAATTTATTTTTTAATTCACATACAATAGAATCCACTGTTTTTGGTGTACAATATTGTGAATTTTAGCAAATTCATAGTTGTTTAACTACCATCACAATCATGGCACAGCACAGTTCCTCCGAAACTCCCCTCCTCCTTCTTTGTGGTCAAGCTCTGTCTCATTCTCAGCCCTGAAAACCACTGATCTGTTCCCAGATCCCACAGATGGTGGTTTCCAGAGTGCCACATAAATGGAATTCGGTGGAATGTAACCTTTTGAGCTTGGCCTCTTGCACTCAGCGTAGTGCATTCGAGATTCATCCATGTGGTTGCAGGTATTGTTTGTTCTTTTTATTGCTGAGTTGTATTCCAATGAATGGATATACCACAGTGTGTTTGTCCATTCCCAAATCAAGGGACGGTCCTGTTATTTCCCAGTTTTTGGCGATTATGCATAAAGCCACTGTAAACATTTTCATGTTAGTGTTTGTGTGAACATAGGTATCATTTCCTTTGGGTAATTATCAGGTGATTATTTAAGAGTGGGATTACTGATTTGTATGGCCAGTATATATTTAACTTCATATAAGAAACTAGTTAAAGATAACATAAAACTAAGCTACAAACAATTTTATAATGGCTATACCCATTTGCATTCCTACCAGTCTGTAAGAGAGTTCCTTTTATGCCACATATTTGCCACACCTATTGTTTCTTATGTTTTGGATCTTAGCCATCCTGACAAGTGTGAGGTGATATCTCACTGCAGTTTTGATTTGCATTTCCCGGATGATTAGCATCTTTTCATGTGTCTGTGGCCGTATGTCTTCTTTGGAAAAATGTTCATTTCTTCTGCTTATTTTTTAATTGAATTACTTGTTCTTTAGGTGTTGGGTTTTATAAGTTCTTTATATATTTTGGGTACTACCTCTTTATTAGATATGTCATTTGCAAATACATTCTCTCAATGCATAGGCTGCCTCTCAGTTTTGTTGGTTGTTTCCTTTGCTGTGCAGAAGCTTTTAATTTTGATGTAGTCCCAATAGTTTATTTTTGATTGTGTTTCCCTTGCATCAGGGGACCCATCTAGAAAAAGTTGCTATGGCCCATGCTGGAGACATTACTGCATGTCCTCTTTTCTAGGGTTGTTATGGTTTCAGGTCTTACATTTACATCTTTAATCCATTTTGAGTTTATTTTTGTGTATGGTGTAAGAAAGTGGTCCAGTTTCATTCTTTTGCATATTGCTGTCCAGTTTTCCCAACACCATTTGTTGAAGGCAGTGTTATTTATTTCCATTGGGTTATCCGTTTCCTGTTTGGTCAAAGATTATGTTGATCATGTAGTTGTGGGTCCATTTCTGGGTTTTCTGTTCTGTTCTATTGATCAATGTGTCTATTTTTATGGCAGTACCATAAAATACTGTCTGAATCACTACAGCTTTGTAATATAACTTGATGTTGGAATTGCGATGCCTCCAGCTTTGCTTTTCTTATTTCAAGATTGCTCTGGCTGTTTAGGATCTTTTGTGGTTCCATACAATTTTAGGAATGTTTGTTCTAGCTTTGTGAAAAACACTGGTGTTTTGATGGGGTTGCATTAAATGTGAAGATTCTTCCTTCATGCCAGCACGATTTGTTGAAAAGACTATCCTTTCTTCATTAAATTGCTTGTGCCATTTTGTTAAAAATCAACTGGCTATGTTTCTGTGGGTCTATAGCTGAGTTTCTATTCTGTTTTATTGATCTATGCATCTACCTTCTCAAGTGTGAGTCTGGTCTTTTTTTTTTTTTAATTAATTAATTCATTTTGAGAAAGAGAGAGAGAGATCAAGAGAAGAGAAAGAGAGAAAGAATCCCAAGCAGGCTCTGCACTAGTGCAGAGCCCAATGTGGGGCTTGAACTCAGGAACTGCGAGATCATGACCTGAGCTGAAACCAAGAGGTGGACCCTTAACCAACTGAGCCACCCAAGCATCTAGTAGGTAAGTCTTAAGAACAGACAGGAGGGAGAGGGGGACGCGTGTGGGAGAGAATGATGGGGGAGGGGCAGGAAGGGCTGGCGAGTTTTCAGGGGATAAAACCTTTAAGCGGAGATCTCTGCTGGTTAAGAGTGAGTGAGGAGAAGAGAACAGGCAGATACTACAGTCATTTCAGGCCTTGAGAACATGGTGTTCCCAGCAAAGGCTGGAGGGCTAGAGAGAAAGGGGTGAGTCAATTGCATGATTCTCAATGTGGTTGGGACTGAGTGGGGGAGAAATCCCAAGTCAGGGTCAGGTCAAGGGAGGTGTGGATTTGATCTCAAGGGTAGGGTGGGTGCAGCCGTTTCATAGAACATTTAAGTGGGTCTCCAGGATGCGTTAAAACACCACATTCTTTTGCCATTCAATCAGCGTGTTGTCCCTATTTCTAGAAAAGGGAGTCTGCCTTCTCATAAAAAACACAGCCCCGTCTCAGTTGCGCAGTCACCTCCCAGAGGGAACAGCCCACTCAGCCCGGACCCACACCACCCTGTTTATTTGTACGTCTGTGAATTGAAACCCGCTCTCCATTTTTTCCCTCTTGCCTGGGGCTCTGTGTAATGAGGTGTCGGTGGGTCGGAGTGCACTTCCAGGAAGAGGCCTGCAGGTGGCAGCAAAACCAAGGCTCATCCTGCGGAAATCTCCCTGTTCTCCGCCTTTAGTTTAAGGCAGCTCTAATATTGCCCAGCACACCGAAATTTGGTGTCTGCATAATAGCTGGCTTGTTTTTAAATCCCACCCCCCCGGCCCAACTCTGGAAATAATATTCTCTAAGTCTTTTGGAAGCAAACCTGCCAACTAGAGTGTAACATGTTTCCTAATCATTTGGGCCACATTCTCCCTTGTGAATGGGTGTTGGTTTCAGTGGGAATGTTTTGTGCAGCTGCGGATCATTGAGAAGATGGTTCCGATTTGCTCTGGGAAGCTGAAGAAATAGCCAAGCACGTGGCATGAAGTGAAATAAGGACAAATGCAGGCGACAGACTGGAGGCAGGCAAGTGGGGACAAAAGCAAGTCTGGAGGGCAGAGTGGTGACTTGTATGCTCACCGGCCCTGCATTCCCCTGCATTATCAGCAGGTAAGCCTCTTCCTCCGAAAATACCCCTCCCGCACTGCTCCCGACTTCCAGAATTCTGTCACGGAGGACAGCGCTTTCCACAGAGTTCAGCTGTTCCTTCCCAGGGACATCATCTCCCTAGCGCTCCCCTCCCTGATCTCCCACCAAACCAGGTGATACACTTGCTCACAGCGCACTGCAGCTTTGCTTCATGGTGCTTTTCACAGGTGTAATTACATGACTGTGTGATGATATCTAAAACATCTCTATCCCCTACTAGATAGTAAAATCCCATGAAGGCAGAGATAGTTGTGTTTTGCCTAATTCTTTATTCTACAGGTGTGGCCTGGCTCCTGGCACAATTATTTGCTGGGTAATCCAATGATTATGTAAACAGTGCCATCTAAAGGCAGGGGGCCAGGTTGGTCTGGGGGGAAATCCTGCTTGCGACACTTACCCACTCTGTGTCCTTGGATGTGCTGTTTAACCTCTCCAAATTTCAGTTTTCTCATGTGTACCATTGAGAAAATCACGCCTGTTTTGCAGGGTGATCATGAGTACACGAGAAAAATCTATGTCAGGTGCTTAGCACAGTGTTTGCACCTGAGTTAGTCCTCAAATACCGCAGCTACTTTCATTTTTATGGAGGTGACTTCATATGCAGTTTTCTGGGGGAAACAACATGGATGAGTTCAGAAGGAGATGAAATGACTAACGAGAGAGCTTGTCATAAAGTTTTGACAGGAGGGAGGAGGAGAGCTGTCGGAGGTGATGGTGCTGCTGTTGTAGCTGGTGCAATGAGCTAGTTTGCAAGCCCTAAACCTGTTAAAATGTTCTGAGCTAGAGTGTGGAATGGGACAATACTGCTCTGAGTCAGAATAAGTAAGAAGCTGACTAGGTGAAGCCAGAGCCTCGTTTAAAAATGGAACGTAGTTGAGTCATTGATAGAAGGGTCAAGAACGGAAGGGTGAGCAAAGCAGTTGGACGTTTACTTGGCGACAAGCCAGTTGTAAAAGAACTGTGTTCTTTGGAAGTGTGGTGAAAGGAAGCCACAGTGCAGGGCAAGACTTGCTGTTCTCTTCCCAAGAATGGCTTTCTGACTGTTGTGTAATGCTTTACATAACTTTAAAAGCAGGTCTTTTAAAGAAAAAGTGCTTTTAAGTATTAGCAATATTCCTAATAAGTAAAAAGTAGTCAGCATCCAAATGTCCATTCGCTGATGAGCGGGCAAACAGAATCTGGTATATCCATATGCTGGTGGATTACTCAGGTGTAGCAAGGAATGAAGGACTGATACATGCTACATCAGGGATGGACCTTGGAAACACTGTGCTAATTGAAATAAGCCAGACACAAGAGATACTGTGTGATCCCATTTATACGAGGTGTTCAGAATATCAGATAGTTGATTCATAGAGACAGAAAGTAGGACAGTGGTGGTCTGTGTCCTGGCGTGGGGGATGCGTAACTGCTCATGAGCCTGGGTGCCTTCTGCAGGTGATGAACACATTCTAAAGTTAGACTGTGGTGATGGCTCTATGACTCTGTGAATATAGCAAAGACCACTGAAGTATATACTTCGTGTGGGTGAATTATGACTCTTTAATAAAGATATTAAAAAATATCAGGCATAGATCAGTGGTTCTCAACCCTGGCTGCCCATTATAATCACTTGAGGAGGCTAAAAAAACCCAAAATACTGATTCACAAGGTGCCAGCTGCAACCAATTAAATCAGAATCTCTGAAAAGTAGCTCTGGACATGGGCTCTGGGCATTTGTGAAGCCAGAGTTGAGAGCTGCTGGCCTGGATGACCAAGGAGGTAGGTTTTGACTTTTCTGCCTCTAGAGGACCTCCTGTGGGCAAAGGATGGGCACCGTCCATTCTGTCGTTGGTTCTGTAAATCAGTGTGTCCTGGGTGATTTCTGTTTACTTTTGCGGGAAGGCAGAAGAATGGCTGAACTATGTGGCCTTAGTAGAATTTTTCCCGTTTAGGATTTTGTGATTAAATTCATCTGCTGCAAATGTGATAAAAAGAGACAAGAATTTGTTCTAGTAATGTCTGGAGCTGTACTGCAACTAGAAACATCCTGTTCATTTGAATTTTGTAAACAGCAGTAATGACACGTGTAATAACACGAACACTTTCATGCCAAAATTGTACTTCCTACTTAGGCAAAGTAAAACGATTAAGGCTTGGGAAGGAACTTTTGTTTCATTACTGCTGTCATCGCTATCAATATCATAATCAAAGGCAATTAATTGTCTGTTCTCCACATTGGCAGGGGCAAGTCAGGCATGTCTTGTTAGGCCAACTACTGTATTTTTTGAAGAATAGTGATCACGAATGTCCCTGTCAAAATCCTTATGGAAGCTGACCAGAACTAGTTTGAATTGCAATAACCTTTTAGTGAACGAAGAGGGTTGCTGATATCTTGAATTTTGCAGTGCAAGGAAGGATGCTGGAAATGTTCAAAATAAACACATTAGAATAGAGAATGTCATCCTATTAAATTGGATTTTGGAAGGGCAGCTCTAGTAGCATGAAAGGAGGAAAGAGAGATAAAGGGAATTTTCCATTTATTGAGCTACTATGAGTCAGACATGAAGCTTAATGCCTTATAGGATGTCATTTCGTTCTTTCTCTAATCATCTTTCTAGGTTAGCATTTTCTTTTTCTGCATATGAGAAAATGAGGCAAGGGAGGCCACCTATTTTGCCTCAAGCCCCCAGCGTGTAAGTGCAGGTCCTGCCCCAGCCGCATGTAACTCTGTCAGTCTGTCATTCTGAAGAAAGGCCAGTTGTTTCTATTTGACAGCTTTGTGTAGGAAAGAGCTCTGAACAGTGGAAGGCCCAATTTCAAATTCCATGTGGTCTTCAGCAAGTCACAACCTCCATGGCCCAGTTTTCTGAGCTATAATTGAGGGTGAGAACATTTGCCTCCTGGGATGTGAGAAGGCAGATGAGTTACGTAGGCGAACGTGCTCAACAGCTTGCTCGGCACGCAGTGCAGATGGGACCTTACAAATGTCACTGCGGCCACTTCGGCTTTGGGTCTCTAAGCTGTGGAGAAGCCTGTGTGTGGAGGAGGTGACCAGTCTTGGGAGAATCCCCAGCCTTTTTCTAACTACCATGTTGAAAATCGTCCACACTGGGGTCAGGCATGCAAGGTGGGGTTGGAAAGGCTCCCCGTGGGTCCTGTGTGAATGGGCAGGTATTTTGGTTTTCCAAGGAAATCTTTTCCTGGCTTGAGTTCTTTCAGGAAACCATTAGTCTATAAACTAGGAGGAGTATATGGAGCACCTGCTCTGTGCTTGGTGCTCTGGGGAAGAGCTCTGTCTTTAAGGAATTTAACGTGTAGTTGCAGAGCGCAAAGCAAACACATGTGAAACGAGAGGTGTATTCCTTTTTAGGAAAATAACAGGCATAGTGAAAATTCAAAAATGCTGCAGGATATGCATGTGGTGGAAAGTCAGTAACCCTGCCTCTCCCACTTCCTTTCTTGCCCTGGTTTTCTTTCCCTCTAATCAGTTTCTTCCTGCATTCTGGAGAAATTCTTCCTAAATGTAAATATATAGGTATGGATAGCACCTTGCCTTTTATCAAAATGCCAAATGAGACATACTCATAATACTGTTCTGCACTTTGCTTTTTAAAATTCGTAATAGATCTCTGATATTGTGCTGTATCAGTACATATTGATCTCGCTCATTCTATCTAATGGAATTCCTTTGTATGAATGTACTGCACTTTATTTAATGGCTCCTTATCAATGGTCTTTTAGGTTGTTCCCAGGCTTTTGCTACCTGAACAATGCTGCAATAAATTTTCCTGACAAAGAGCCATAATTAAGGGCTAAATTGTGTGTTCAGACTGTAAGTGATTCTCATTTCACAGTGTGGGTGCTAATGGCATTTTGGGTGGGATAGTAGTTTTTCTGTGCTGCAGAGCTCTCTTGCCCCTGGCATGATTTTTGGCATTTCTACTCCATATCTCCCCCGTGCTCCCATTGTGACAACCCCAAAATGCCTACCCCTCCTCATTTCTAAATGCCCTTTGGGGGGATGCCATTGTTCAGAGAGGCACTGGCAGCAAATGTAAGGAGTGAGACTTGGAAGCCAGGAGAGGGGGCAGAGGGGAAGGGCATCTGAGCAGGACTCTGAGGACTGGCAAAGGGTTTGAGAACAACCAGAGAAAGGACCAGAAGTAGGGTTGCCTCCTTGAGGGATTTCTCTCCTCTCTCAGGATCTGCCTGCTTACTCCCAGAGACATGGTGCAATGTCTGTAGAGCCAATTGGCCTGCCACACGGTCCTTAGTCTCTATTGTGGGGCCTGGAAGCTCTCTTGGGTCTTTGTTTTGGTTCCTGCCTCCAAGATGCCATGCTGGCCCCAGGGCCCATCAGAGGTGCTGGCCTGGTGACTGTTCACTGGAACAGGGACAGGCATCAGTACAGCTGAGTGGGGCCACCGACTGAGCTGGGGACAAATGACACAGTGCTTGAATTTTCACTCTACGCTTTTTTTGGTCAGTGAATCATAAATTCCTGGGCAATCAAAGCTTTACATCATTGAGCCACTCTCAATTAGAGGCAGCCGATCAGGTTGATGTCTGCATCAGTTAGATGCAGGGAGAAATGTTGCAGAGGAGCCCACAGGTAGGGTGTTAGGGACAGGGGGAGGGGAGGGGAGATGGCTGGCTGTAATGGACTCTGCCAAGGGAAAAACAATCAAAGTCAGTGATATTCTAACTGGGTTTTGGATCACAATTACTTGGAAAAGTTATAAAAAGAAAACAATGCGTATTCCTTGGCTCCACTCCAGAGTAAAGAAATTAGATTCTCTAGGAGTAGGGTCTGTACTTTTATTATGAGCCTCAGGTAATTCTTACACCCTGTAGTGGCCAATCAAGCTTGGGAAACTCTGATTTAAATAGACTCCAATCAAAGAATTCCCACATCACAAATGACAGGGTTAGAGGAGCCTGGCATGCTGCTTTGCTGGCTCTCTGCCCTGTTGGTAAAGGGAGTGAGCAGGTAATATGCTAGGCGGTTAAACATATTGGCATTTATTCATTCTGAAATGTTTACAAAAGTAATTAGAAGTCGAATTAGGTTTGATGCTCACTGACCTTTTAAGGAAGGGCTTGGCTTCAAACAACGAAAAAAAAAAAAGAAAGAAAGAAAGAGAGAAAAAAATGCTTATTTCAAAGGTTAATCAGAGCAAAACACAGCATGATTAACTGGGATCTCCAGCGTGCAAAAGTCGGGTGTTATTTGACATTAAGGATGGAGGAGATGGAAGATCACTTCTGGGTTGTCGTTTTCCTGGATTTAGATGTGAAAGCAACCTTCCTGAAATAATAATTCTCCTAAGTATGAGCCTGGAGTGAAAATGGTGTTTTGAGAAAATATACTGGTCAAGTCTTCCTAGATCTGGCTGGCAGTTTTCAACTTTTTGCTCATCCTGCTGGGAAGATCTTTTCAATTGTAAATTCAGAGGTCTTGCTCCTAGTAGGGGCATAATCAAACTCAGCCTTGGTCTATTCTTTCCTCCAGGCCTCCAGACTATCATCATCATCGTTCTGGTGGTGAAGTCCTCTCCTGCCTATGGAACTGCTTTCTCCTCAACCGGGAAGGCGTATTTGGGATCAAAGCTGACCAGCTATGTGATCTTAGGCAACTCTCCCAATTTTTCTTTTGTTTCCCTGTGTCTTTTCAGATCCATTTTCTGCCCTGTTCTACCCCTGGGAGACTCTGGTAAACCATAACACTTGGACTTCCTTGCTGTTGACTTCCTGCTGGGTTCAGCCAGTGGAATCCTATCCCTGATTGGTTGGTTGTCAGGGCCCCCAAAAGGCCCCTACTCTCCCTGACTACTTCTCCCTGATGGGCAGCCTTGCCTCCGCTCTGGGACTCTGAGCTCCCTTTATACCTTTTTCTCCTAGAGTCAGTAATGGCTCCCCCTGTTGGTGGTTGCTGGGTAGTTCATCCACCTGTGGTGTTTCCCTGACTTCTGAGGTCCTCCATAAGTAATACGTTTGAGTCTCTTCAGTTGAACTCTTTGAGGGAAACTGTTTCACCCACATCCTGCCTGATGGACTTTTCTCTAAAGCTAACAAGTGGGGAAGCAAACCTTCCTTGTTCTGTGTTGGTGTAACTATGAGGCTAATGTGAGATCCGTTTGGGGAGTAAGCTTCAGAAGTAGGAAGATTCTACTGTGGGGTGGCATCAGTGTTAATCTTGTGACTGCAAATAGCGTCTAAGACGTCTTCATAACCCTACGTCATTTTGGAGTTTTCAACATTTCATATTTGTCTAGTAAATTATTGATTAATTCAGACACTAGCAAGTGGGGAAATGATAACAAGACCATTTTCCTCCCTTCAAGTATATAGACTCACTGTGTTTCTGGAAGTTACAGAAATGGCTGGTTTTATTATCCTTGCTATTTATAGAAATTCCTTCCAGTTTCTGGTAACAGGTTGGAATTTATGCTTAGTTTTCAGAGTTGCATTTGGTTTATGTCTTGGGTCCATAGATATTTTGTTTAAAGTTAGGAGAAGCTATGCTAAGGATTACTGGCAAGATTTCATTTTAGTCTAAAAACCTTGAAGGCATAAGTTTTTATTTATTTATTTTTTAAAGTTTATTATTTTTTTTTGAGAGAGTGCATGTGAGTATTGGAGGGGTAGAGAGAGAGAGAGAGAGAGAGAGAGAGAGAGAGAGAGAGAGAGAGAGGGAGGGAGAGAGAGAGAGAATCTCAATCCTTGCTGTCAGTGCAGAGCCTGACATGGGGTTTGATCCCACAAAGCATGAGATCATGATCTGAGCCAAAATCAAGAGTCAGAAGCTTAACAGACTGAGCCACCCAGGTGCCCTGGAAGCATAAGTTTTTAGATGGCTGCATACCTATGTCATAATTTATTTAACCATTGCTGCACTGTTAACTAATTATGTTGTTTCTGTGTTTTCTCTACAATGAGTAGTGATAGAGGGAATGTTCTGGTACTTACAGTAGCTGCACATTGTTTACCAATGCTGGGCCCTGCTCAGGCCAAGTCCGGTGGATATGGCAGTAAATGAAGCAAAGCCCTGCTGTCATGATCTTATATTTTAGTTTGGGAGAGAGAGACAATAGAGAAACAGTTGAATGATAAGAGTAAAGCAGGGTAAGGGAGATAGATAATGGATTGTCTATTTAAATATTTAAATATGGCAATCCCAGAGAGCTCTTCTCATATGGTGACGTTTGAACAGAGATCTCGACAACATGAGGGAGCAATCTGGGGGAAGGGCACTCCTGGCAGAGAGAATGGCAAGTGCAAAGGCCTGGAGGCAGGGATGTCCTAGGTGTGCTTGGGGGACAGCCTGGGGTGGGGGTGGGGTGAGTGGGTCTCAGGAACCAGTGAGGGATAGTGGTAAGAGCTGATGTCAGCAGGAGAGCTGAGGACAAGGTCTTCAAGAGTCTTATAAGCCATTGGAAGGGAGCAGATGGGTCCTTACAACAGTGAGAGACATCGGAGGGTTTGGAGCAGTGGAGCGACACAATCAGACCTCGATTTAAAAGGCTTTTTTGGTTGCTGTGTGGAGGATGCTCTGAGGGGGCAGGGGAGGAGTCGGGGTGACCAGTTAGAAGGCTTTTGGATAGTTCAGGGAGAGATGATGGTGGCCTGGACTAGGGCTGTCACCTCAGAGGTCATGAGGGATGGATGGATGGCAGGTATATTTTGAAGGCAGAGGTGACAGATTGTAATCATGGTTGGATGCAGGGTAGGAAAGAAAGGAGTTTAGGATGACTCTGGGATTTGCCCTGAGTAATGGTGGCTGTAGGCTAAATAAATGAATGTCTTGTTAGGGCAGGAGTTCTCAATCCAGGGCAGTTTTGCCCCTAGGGGCAGACAGTTTTATTTATCACAACTGGGGTGGAGGGTGTGCACTACTGAAGTCTAATAGGCAGAAGCCAGGGATGCTCTAGACCTCCCACAATGCATAGGGCAGCCCCTCTCCCCCAGTAAAGAATCACATGACCCCAGATGCCAACAGTCCTGAACCTGAGAAACCCAGAGTTATGGAGATCACTTTTTCTTTTCTTTTCTCAGCTTCTTTCTTTTCTTGACTTTGTTCTCTCCACCAGATGGGTTTCGTTGCCATGTCTTATACAAGTTAGGATAAGATTGGCTCAGGTGTCCCGCTCCCTTCCATCAAATGTGACCTTTAAACTCCCACATCCGTACTCAGCTTAATGGTCTCTGTCCCTGTTCCATGTTTTCAGCTGAGAGAATGTCATTGGCCTATGCATGTTCTTTGTTCCAGTTGAGGATGTCAGAGGCAGGCTTACGTGGGTCCTGTCCTTTTAACAAAGACTGCAGGAAAGTTATTCTGGGAAAGAGCGAAGGTCAGATAAGAAAATTAACTGGAGTGTCTGTTGTATGAACTTGGAGAATTCAACCTAAAGATCTGACCCCTGGAGACCCTGCTCAGGCCATAGATTTGTCCAGGCTTCTGCAGTTTCTGTCCAGTCCTTTAAAATTAACAGGGAATGGAAACCATGAGGGAGGGGTGATGGCTAAGGCTGCTTGCTGTGTTTTTCCTTTCCCTTTTTAATTGAATCTGAATCCAGCATATCTTCAGAGGAAGTCATCTGGAGCAACAAACACTCATAGCTAGTGACTGGCATGAAAAATAATAGTGGGGAGAGAGCATGGAATGCAATGTGCACTTATTGTGACATATGGCACTCCTCCTGGATTTTCATTGACTATATTATCCAGGCAGGAACTTGTTTTCAGAGAGAAAGGGATAGTCTGCGTATGGCAGCATATTGGAATCATTGTCAAAAAGAGGAGAGATTATATCAGACTCATACTGAATCAAACGTTCAGTTAAGAGTTAGTCTGAGATAGTTTTTCCATGCAGTAATGAGAATTTTAATATTTCCAGCCTGCTGTTCCACATGACTAATGCGCTTCTCACAAAGGGATGTCTCTGAGGGATTTAAAATAGGGCTACTCAAAACCATGGTTGGACAGAATGATAATGGTGAGAGAGAGAGGTAGCCTGATCAGGCCTGGGGATGTGCTGGTGGGCTCCTGTCATGGGCAAAGCAGGAGACTGTGGTGACCACACTGACTCCTGCTCATTGGAAATAGCTACATTTCTCAGATCTTTGAGTTAAGGTTTGAAAGCCCCCGTAGAAAGGCAGATATCATCTAATAAATAAACCATGAGAGGCATTTGCCCTTTTTGAGAGAACAATTTTATTGAGATATAATTTACATACAATTCACCCATTTAAAGTGTACAATTCAGTGGGTTTTTAGTATATTCACTGAGTTGTGCCCCCTCTCTCCACAATAGACGTTAGAAGATTTTCATTACCTCCAAAAGAAAATCTGCACCCATTTCCCCCAAAACTCTAGCCTTAAGCAACCATTAATCTGCTTTCTGACTCCTCAGAAAATTTCATATAAATGGTGTCACAGCATTTTGTGTCTGGTTTCTTGCACTCAGCATGTCTTCAAGGTTCACCCATGTTCTGCGATGGACCAGTACTTCATCCCGTGCTATGGCTGAGTACATTCCACTGTGTGGGTGTATTCCATTGCGTGGATGTATCACATTTTATTTAATCTGTTTTTCAGTTGATGGACACTTGGGTTGATTCCAGTGTTTGGCTGTTGTGAGTGAGGCTGCTGTAAACATTTGTGTGGAGGCCATTTGTGCTTAAGCACTAGTTGATCAACTCAAAGAGACAACCAATCTAGAAGTCTGCCATGATCTGCCTTCTTCTCTCTTCCCTTTTCTTCCTGCCACAGTGACCTGCTCTGTCTGCTCTCAGCACCTTTGTGTGTCTTTCCATTGTCCATCCTTGCTGGACTCTAGTGTGACGTTTTTCTTGTCATCCCATGTGTCATCTCTATGAAAGCAAGGGCTGTGTCTTATTCATCTTTCTATACCCAGCATGTGATAACACTGCATTTACAGCTGGTTCCACTTCTTTATTTTTAATGTTTATTGATTTTTGAGAGAGAGAGTGCCAGCAGGGGAGGTGCAGAGAGAGAGAGAGGGAGACAGAGAATCCAAAGTAGACTCTGTGCTTTAATTGCAAAGCCTGACGTGGGACGCAAACCCATGGACATGAGATCATGACCTGAGCTGAAGTCACATGTTCAACTGACTGAGCCACCTAGGTGCCCCTTGTTCTACTTCTTAAGTAATTGCTGGATTTCCAGTTCTGGCTTTTAAAAACAATGAGTTTTTGTATCTTACTCTTTAAAGAAGTTTCAGAGTCTGAGTTTAGCCTAAAAATTCCACATCTTTTTCTTTACTATCCATGGGTCCTTTTGGATCATGGCCAAACTCAAAGGTAGCTGGAATCTCTGTTTTGTTCATTCATGGTGAACCAGAGGGAGGCACCAAGGGATTCAGAAAATCAGATTTTTTTTCTTTTAGCTTATCTTTATGATGTTGAGTTATCTTTTTGTGTCTCTCTTATTTTTCCTTTTTGAGCTCTGAAGGAGGGGGGGCACCTAATTGGACTTTTAGGGGCTTGTCAATTCAGTGAAGCACTGGCATAGGTGGTAATGAGCATTGTGAAAGTTTGGGGCTGTGGTCAGTGGGAGGCATCTTGAGCCCCTCAGAGGACAGTGTTACCATTGATGACACAGCTGGACTTCCTCTTGAGCATCTGCTCAGCTGGAGGCTGCCATCCTTTGTATTCTTATAGGAAATGATCAGATCTTTTTTTAGTAATTCAGGGCTCTGTGTGCTGAACATGGCTTTTGAAGATGATGCAGTCTCTTATAGTCAAGTGACAAAGGTCACATCGACTGGATTGGGTCCTCTGATAGGCCAACCCCTGGCCATGGCTGCTTCTCCTCACTGTTGGGTCACTGTGTACTCTTCTGTCCTTACAGTGATGAGAGACCCTGGAGGGTTTGCAGAAGAGGAGTAACATGACCAGACTTTGATTTAAAGGGGTGTTTTGGCTGCTGAAGGTGGCAGGGGAGGAGTGGGGATGACCGGTTAGAAGCTTTTGGGGTAGCTCGGGGAGAGATGATGGTGGCCTGGACTAGGGCTGTCACCTCAGGGGTCATGAGGGATGGTTTGATGGCAGGTATATTTTGAAGACAGAAGTGGCAGATTGTAAGTGTGGTTGGATGCAGGATAGGAAAGAAAGGAGTTAAGGATGGCTCTGGGATTTGCCCTGAGTAATGGTTGAAGGAGAAATGAATGAATAAATGGTTTAGGGCAGGAGTTCTCCCCCTGTGCACCCTCTCAAAGCACTCACCGCCAGGTCTGAGATGGCTCATTTGCTGGTCTGTAATTTCACTCATCTCCATGGTCCTGGACAATCAAAATTTTGTCCAGCTCTGTGCTGAAAGTGCTGGGCATCCTGTAGGTTCTCAGTGACGGTTTTTGAGTGTGTCACTTCCTAGCATCCCTTTAGGGCTTGCTGAGGACATAGGTCCAAGAGGCAGAGGCTCTCTGGGTGGGGGAAACAAGTACCTAGGAGTATGGAATGAGACTGGAGGTCTTGGCACACTTCTGCTTAGAGAGACGCAATCCTGGAACTTAAACTTCTGTTCTTATGAGGCCATAAATGGCTTTTTATGTTTAAATGGTCTTCTACGGGTGATGTCTCTTGATCTATTCTTGGGGTACAAGACTTTTACATAGGGCTGCTGAGGTGATTTTCAGCTCTGGACTTTTGGAAAAGGCATGTGGCTTCAAAATTATTTTCCTCTCATGATCTGAAATTGTCTTCAACTTGTTAAAATTACTTTTCTAAAGGACCTGTTTGTTTCCTTTCAAACAATAAATCCCTGGGCATGTATGGCATGTGATACTTTTCCCAAGTGCTTTTAAAAAATTCTTTCATGGCAGCTGAGGCCATGTTTTATCCTTCTGATATCCTGAGTCCTGACAGGACACTGCCTACCTTAAAGATGCAGAATACATCTAACTTCAGTGAATATGTGGCAACAATTGCTTTTTCATTTTTATAAATCAAGCAATGAGGATTATGGAGATAACAGCTATTTAGATCCAAATGCAGGTTTTCTTTATCTTTTTTTCACAATGCCATTCATTTCAAATCACTTTGCCAATAATTTGTATTGATGATATGTGACTGCTTAAATAATTCATACATTCTGGTTATCTCTTCCTGTCTTTGAGCTCTCTCTTTGGATTTCCTTTGCCTTCCCATTCTGTTGTCCTTTGAGAATGAACAGCCAGGTAATCAAATCAGTGAGGCATCTCTATAAAACAAAACAAAACCCCCAAATAAACGAGAGTGATGTTTATGTGCAGGTTTTGAGAGACTCCAACCACAGAGGTGCTAACATACCAAATGACCTCAAATTCCAAGGCTCAGAAGACCTATCATTCTATTCCTTAGCAGTGCAAAGGGACCTTTCAACTGCATGGAACACTAGAAATAACTAATGTGGATTTTTCTTTCTCCTTTAAGTACTTACTAGTGATATCATTCACCCTGCAATTGATCAAAACCTGGTTTAGGGGTTTTGTTTGCTTATCTTTGGTGTTCTTAAAGACTGTAAGCCTTGTGAGGTCATGTTTTCTGTGTCTATACAACACTCACAGTGATTCTCATGGGCTGAAACCCAGTGAAGAGCTGGCTTTGAATATTTACAGACATACCTCATTTTATTGCCTTTTACTGTGCTTTGCAGATGTTGCCTCTTCTTTTTTTTCTACAAATTATAGGTTTGAGACAGCCCTGTGCTGAGCAAGTTTCTTGGTGCCATTTCCCCAGCCATGCTTGCTCACATCACATCTCTGTGTCATATTTTGGTAGTTTTTGCAATATTTCAAATGTTTTCATTATTATTATATTTGTTATGGTGATCTGTGGTTAGTGATTATGACTCACTGAAAGCTCAGATGATGTTTAGCATTTTTTAGCAAGCATTTTTGTTAAGTATGTACTTTTTTAAAGACATAATGCTATTGTTCACTTAATAGACTACAGCATGGTGTAAACATAACTTTTATATGCACTGGGAAGCCAAAGAATTCATTTGATGCATTTTATTGTGATATGTATTTTATTGCTGTGGTCTGGAACTGAACCCATAATATCTCCAGGGTATGCCTGTATATTGCCTGTATATTTCCATGTGAATATTCCACTGGCAGTGCAAACTCTGTATGAGCTAAGTTAGTCTTCTCTTTGTTTTAAAATGTATTTAAGTCTACTTACATGGATGTCGTATGTCAAGTTAACATAAATTAGAAAACAGTAGGGAAAAATGAAAAAAAGGTTAGGGCCATAAAGTGGAGCTCCCATGTGGCACACACACCACAGGTGAACCACAAGACTAAACAGGAAACCTGACTGGTTACGGTCAACTGCCCATATGATAAAAGCAAGCCAGTTTCTCAGGAGAAGCACAACCAGTCGACCCTAAGAGCCTAAAGGAGTTTCTCAAAAACTACCCATGAGTTTCACAGCTCTCTACTGGCCTGGGCTCTACAAGGTATAGATTTTTGAATATAGGGAGGCATGGATGGACAGCACAGCATTCAGCCAGTCCTTCATATATTTTATTTCTCTCAGCTGAGCTTTTGTTCAAATGCAGTTTATTGTTAAGAGAACATATCCATCTTGCTCCCAACTGAACTCTCCTTTCTGCTTCTCTTTTTCTTAAAGAAAGCTGAAATCATACAGCCTTTTAAGTCTGCCTGATTTGAGTTGCACATGACCCCTTTGCTTGTTTCTTCTCATATCCATCCAGCCATCAAAATTTCCTCCTTATTTTCTACTCTTCTCCTTCTCTCCTCTCTTCTTTTCTTCCCTCTCTCTCCCTCTCCCTTCTTTCCTTCATCACTTAGCATGTAGCAAGAGCTGACTATACAAATAAAGACATGATGTGAAATATATGTACCAGTTGGCAAGGGCACTGGCTAATCAGAAAGAACATCAGCAGTGTTTGCAAAGCCTTCTTTGCAGGCATAAAGATGTAAACTTTTCATTTGCTGGATTGGGGAAGCGGGTAGTTTTGGGGAGTTCTGGGAGAGGGCTGGGGTGGAAGGGTAGGCACGGGGTCAGTGAATGGTGGTTTTAGATAAGGGGCTACTTACTCAAAAGTATAGAAGTGTAACAGTTGACACACCTGTGTGAGTAGATGCTGGTGTATATCAGCCCTGGGTATACAGGGTCACAAAGATGACTCAGCCATGGTTCCTATCCTAAAGGAAACTGGATTTCACTATCTTCAGAATGCATTTCAGAAATCTCCTTTCCTCTGTTTGTGCCATGACTGTAGTTTAGACCCTCACTGTTTCAGGCTCCATCGACTATAATTACCTCTTAACCGGTAACTCAAACTGAATTTTAATTTCTTTCCTCTTTTATTTTCCCTTTCCAATGTTTCAAGTATGCGCTGCCAGAGAAAATTCCCTAAAATACTGCTTTTATCACACTATTACCTTCTACTCCCAAACTGTTAATGGCTTTTCTCTTCTTTCTAGGATAAGATTCACACTCTCCAGATGGGTATTTGAGACCTTCTGTTTTGCACCTGTACCACTGTAACAAGGAATATGGTGTCACAGAAGGACCAGCTCTGGTCCCTTCTGTTCCTAAGTAGCTTAATATGGGCAGTGAAGGTGTAGAAGAGATATTTGTAATGATTATTATGTAAAGAAAGAAAATGTGGGAAACAGGCAGATGATGGGGTGTGGGGTGGGGCAGGCTGATGTCACTAACAGGATTGGACAGTCAGGGAGTAAAGTCGCTTTGAGTCTGACCTCTTGGTGAGCTGAGAGCAATGGATTCCTAGGCACACATCCCTGATTCTGGGTAGTTGAGCCTGGGAAGGAGGAAGGGGGTTTGTCAACCTCAAGGTGAAACTTGTTATACTTCCCGAGATGCAAACGCAGGATACCAAGCCTTTTCAAAGATTAGGTGCCCTGAGTAAGTACCAAACTGCGCAGTGCCAGTGTGTGTGAGACCATTTTCACTTACCACCTTGCTCAGAATTTTACGCCTTCCTCTCAGTGGACACCTGGAAGTCCTGGGCCTGACTGGGGAGAGTGTCTGAGCTAGCTGTTTGTTAAGAGAAAGTTTGGCTCAGTAGTCCCTGAGCTTAGGCCAGGAGAAATGATTCCTACCTATTACAAACTGAGAACCTTCCATAACTTTCCTTGGGTACCAAAGGTTAGGCATTTTGCCAATATTTTCACATGTGATTTTATAAAATCTTCATCACTATCTTGTAAGGTAGGTGTGATAGGAAAACTGAGGCCCAAAGACTACTTTACCCATGATCACCCAGGAGGTAAATTGTAGAGTCAGGCTTGTAGGGCTACAAGGATCTAGGTTCTTTCTATTCTATCACTTTGCCCTGTTAGAGTTAATACTTTCTGGGAGCATTGGCAGGACAAGGAGTGCCCATGTCCTTCATTTGGCACATTGGGAATGAGACTTTTAAATCCCTAAACCCCATTGCTATTCCCCCTTATTAATGAAGGCAGTTGGATATTCATCTGCCTTGAGGAACAAAGATACCCTTATTCCCAGGTAGAAATGCCTGTATTTCATGACTGAATGATCATAGCAAATATCTCAAGCCCTCAGTCATGTATCATTACAATAATTTCAGTGCCTTTTTGGGTTTTAGACATTGAAGGTCCTTGCAGAGAGCATTATGCTCTTACTTGCCAGTATCCTATTAGCCCTAGTTTACTTTAATCATCTATGTTATTTCTGTTTGGAATTTGATTTGAGTAGTTTTGAGGTTTAAGTAAAGTAGCGAATGTAAAGTGCTTAATACAGTGACTGGCACATTTTAAGAGGTCAATAAGTGGTAGCTACCATAATGATTCTCATTGAGTTAATAATTCCCTATAATCACAAAATAAATCCTCAGTCCACATTATTCAGATAAGTATCACCTGGCAAGACTAGGGAGCTCTGGTACAGGTCAGAGAATTTTTCAAACAGGGAAGGGAGTGTATGACAGTGTACTCAGAGGACACCCCAGACATCTGAAGTACTAAGGCAAAGTTCAGCAAAATAAGACCCATGGGCCAGATCTAGCCCTCTGCCTGTTTCTGTATGATGATGTTTATGAATGATGTTTTGTGAAACATGGAAATTATATGAAATTCAATTTCAGGATTTATAAATAAAGTTTTATTGGCACACAGCCATGCCCATTTTTTAATGCATTGTCAATGGTTTCTTTCACTGGCAGAGTTGAGTAGTAACAACAGAGATTATATGGCTCCCAAGGCTGAAAATATTTCTATCTAGCCCTTTATAGTAAAAGTTTGCCCTGGTCTAAGGTAGAGTGATTTAAGATAGGGAGGTGAAGGAAAGCTCAAACACACTTCACTCTTCACAAAGCTTCCAAGGGGAGGCCCTACTAACTTGGGCCATGAAATCAGAGTCTGTCTAGTTTCAGTACAGCTTAGTAATACTTACTGAATGCTTCCTATGTGAAATACATTGCTCTGGGTACAGAGAATTATTTTCTGTCCTTAGAAACATCACAGCATTATAAACTAATGGAATTATGAGCAAAGATGTGGAATCACCTAGACTTAATTTAAAATCCTAGATCCGTCATTTACTAGGTGTATGTTCTGCTGCTGGATTTCTTCTTTTTGCTTTTCCTCTCTGCTGCCCTGATCTGTGCCTGGGAAGGTTGATTCATGGGTTTTACCAATGAGCTCCCTGGCCATTTAACTTCCAGGTGGATTTGACCAATGGGAGTTACGAGCAAGAAATCAGATGGTGGTTGTTGCAGCACTCAAGATAGTTATTCTCCTGTTTCTCTCCTTGCCAGTTGGCTGTGGCTGGCTGCATGGTTTAACTGAGACCACAGCTCCTGTTGGAGGAGGCCTTTTCCATATAGCCACTCCTTCTGCTGGGTACTGGTAACTACTCTTTTCTCTTTCCCATGGGCTTAGGGTTGTAATGGACTCCAATGTCAATAGCTTTAGACTATTGCAATAGTCCAACATTACCCAAGCATTTATAAATGTGAGCATTAGCTTCCTCATCTGTAAAAGTAGGATATCATGTGAGTTGTTGTGATCACAAAATATATAAGCTTCTACACAGGGTCTGGGCATTCAACAGGGGCTCAGTAAATACTATTTATCTTCTGTTTTCTTTAAGAGCTTATGGTTTCTTAAGGGAGACAAGCCAGAAGGCTACAAAAAAGTTTAAACCAAATTAGAGTAGTAGTTTAGGGATTATTAGGAAAGAACAAATTTGTAAAATATTTTGTAAGTAAAACTAGCAGGATTTAGATGTATGGGATGAAGGAGAGTGGGGAGGGATTAGGGGTACGCTTCAGTTTTTTTGCTTCAGTTACTGTGTGGATGGTGGCATCATAATAGACGTTAATACAATAAGAGTTTCCAGATTAGAGAACAGGATGATGAGTTCCATTAGGAGAAGTAAAATTTGAAATGCCTGTAGGATGGCCATGTGACAGTGCTAAATAGAGTTTGATTGGGAGGCACTAGAGAAGGCTCTGTGCCAGAGAAAAGCATTTGAGAGTCATCATTGTGTAGGGGAGTAATTAAGAGCCAAAGAGGCTACTGGGTCATGGGTTTGGTGGGAAGACAAGATGCTTTAATGACAAAAGGACTAGATTGGAGATCAAGTGACCTCACTTTTGATTTGGCTTGGAGACAATATTCAACTATGCATATCTGTTTTCTCAGCAAATAAGGAGGTTGAACCAGGTGGTATCTATGATGCTATAAGACTTGTGGTCTAATTAGGAGGTAAACCATGAAATAAACAGATCAATGACTGTATTTTCAAGAGTTGTATGGATGAAAGCCTCCAGAGACCAATGATCTTCCTAATTAATAGCTATTAATTAGTGAGAAGAAGGTAGAAAAGTTGTCTAAGGCACAGTTTCATGAGATTATAATAATAATTGTAATACTAATGGCCAACACTCATTGAGTGCTTACTGTGTGCTAGGTACTTTTCTAGGGGCTTTGCAAGTATTAGCATTTAATATTTACAACATACCTGTAAAGTGGGGGTGATTTGGAGGCCTCCATTTTACAGATAAAGAAAATAAGGCAATAGGACGTTTATAACATCAGGGACACCTGAGTGGTATAATTGGTTAGCATCTAACTCTTGATCTCAGCTCAGGTCATAATCTCACAGTTTGTGAGTGCTCACGCTCGCTCGCTCGCTCTCTCTCTCTCTCTCTCTCTCTCTCTCAAAATAAATAAATGAACTTAAAAAAAAAAAGAAATGTTACAACATCCCACTGAAAGTCATAAAGGTAGTAAGGAATCCAGAGCCCAAGCTGCCTGGCTCCAGAACCCAAGCATTTAATCCCAAACTATTTATTCACAGGGAAAACTGTGAGCTCTGGGGAAATAAGAGTCAGCAGCATACACATTGGAACTCATAATAATTTCAGGTTATTACTAGTAATTATTTTAAATTAACTACAATTTTAAGAGAGGCAGAGTCAGGAAACAGACTTGTCAGTTATATTTACTGGTTGAAAGAACCTTGGTTGCTGACTAGTATTATTTTTGTTACTGCATATGCAGTTACAAAATATATTTTTGATCAGTACATTTTGCTAAAATTTTTAAAAAATTACATAAGAACACACATGCTACACACACACCTATATGCACTCATAGATTGATATATATGTATACTTTACTCCTCTACCCCAAGAATTAACTTTTCTGAATTGTTCTTGACTATGAGTCTGGCTATTTTTCACAATGAAAGTAGGTAAAGATGGATTAAATTTACCCATGTGAGTATTGTATGGATATTGTTGAAGTCATTGCTTGTTTACATTCTGTAATGTCCCTTTTCTGAGGATGTCTCAGGTAAAATTCTCTGTGTCCTTGTTAATATTCATTATAATCCTTTTTAAAAATTGTATATATTTACTTATTTATTACTTTTTAATATAATTTATTGTTAAGTTGGCTAACATACAGTGTGTAAAGTGTGGTCCCAGTTTTTGGGGTAGATTCTCGTGGTTCATTCTTACATACAACACCCAGGGCTCTTTCAACAAGTGCTCTCCTCAATGCCCATCACCCATTTTCCCCACCCCGCCCATCTACCTTCAGTTTCTTCTCTGTATTTAATCAGTTTCTTCATAGAGGCTCTAACAAGGCAAACGATCAAGTGTTTCTTTTTACCTTGGAAGTTTAAGAGCCAAATCTGTGGCCAGTGGGCACAGGTGTGCTGTGCAGTTTTAGCTTTATTCTTGCTCCCACTTTATGATCCTCTGTTTACTTTTCTTTCTTTTTTTAACCTGCTTTTATTTTATGGCATCTTGCTGTAGTGTATATTACTGTGCCCCAAACTAGGCAGAATTTAAATAAAATATATATGCCCCACTTGCTCATACACATGCACATACCCAGTGCATTTTGGACTCTCCAGGAGGCCAGAGTTGACTGGTCAGCACAGGGACTATTAAGTTTCTGTAACTACTCAGCATACTGGCTGATAACAAGGAGGTCATCAAAAGAAACTGATAATTAGGGGATTATCTCAGCCATCAATTCACAATTTCTTTGATGAGTGTTGGTTGCACTTAACAACTCACTGAAGATCAAGTCACACTGCCTTTCAGCAGTAATATGAGCTTAATAAGCATTAGTGTGATGATAACAATGAGTAAACAGTCATCTTCGTAATGATAACAATTTGGTCCAGGCAGGAGGGAAAATATTCTTGACTGAGCTTGCTTGACTGTGACAGGAGATGGGAAGTCAGAAGCTGGTAGAGGCAATGAAAGGGCTGGTGGGATTAGAAATTATGAAGGAAAGAAGCTTGAGGAACTTGGAGTTAAGATGGGGTGGGACTGAAGGAGGCTCTAGTAAGAGCTTGGTTTAGAGCAAGGAGTGAGGGAGGTGTTGCACTGGAGTGTGTAAGAGCGAGGGTGCTGTGTGTGAGTGTGTAAGAGACTGCTGGCTCAGTTGCTCATTGGGTTTGTAATCTTGGGCAATTCATTTGACCTCTGGGGCATGCAGGTGGCTCAGTTGGTTAAGAGTCCCACTCTTGATTCTACTCAGGTCATGATCTCAAGGTTCCCAAGTTGGAGTCTTGCATTGGGCTCTGTGCTGACAGTGAATCCCTGCTTGGGATTCTCTCTCTGCCTCTCTCTCTGCACCTTCCATGTGCTCTCTCTCCCTCTCAAAATAAACAAACAAACTAAAAAGAATAACACTTGACCTCTGTATGTCTCAATTTCCTGATTTGGAAAAGCATGATCAAAAAGAACCTACTGTGTGGTGTTGTTGAGGGATTAAATAGTAAAGTCATGTAAATGCTCACATTTTGTGTGTATGGTAACTGGTAGTGTTTATGGTGCTGCTGCTAGACCCTGGCACAGAGAATGCACAGATTCTTGTCTCAGCCTTCTAAAGGATTGTACCTCATTTTGGATGTTGGGAGTGTCAGGGCATCTGGCCTGGGTGGCTCAGTCACTTGAGTGTCTGACCCTTGATTTCAGCTCAGGTCATCATCTCAGGGTTGTGGGACTGAGCCCCATGTCAGACTCTGCCCTGAGTGTGGAATATGCTTGAGATTCTCTCTCTCTCTCTCTCTCTGTCTCTCTCTCTCTCTGTGTGTGTGTGTATGTGTCTTTCTCTCTCCTCTCCTTGCCCCCTCCCCTGCTCAGACTGCCTCTAAAATAAAGTGGGAATGTAACTGTGGGAGCCGTGTTATGTTATCTAAGCAACATACAGGTTACTATCTGTACTCCGTATTATATGCTATGCATTTGACATTTCATTTTCTATTGTGTTCTTATCATCTCCTCTCCCTGTATATATTGCTTTGCATCATGTGTAAGCCTGGATAAAACATCTGCATGATAGAGGTTCAATAAATAGTCAATGAGTTGAGTTGAGGGATGCACTTAATATTTTGAGATAATGAGGAAATTAGTGAGCTTGAGATTTCAAATGAAATACCAATAATAATAATAATAATAATAAGATAGTGTTTTTGACCGGTTTCAATCCTTTCATAAATACATTAAGTCTCAGAAGCCCTGTGAGGTGGACAACATGCTACAAAGAGTTCCATTTTACAGATGAGGAAACATGGGACTTAGAGGTTCAATCTTGTGCCACAGCTAGTAAGTGATGGAGCTTGAATCATAATTCAGGTTTTAGACACCTGCAGCAAAGAAACTGTTTCTGGTAATGCTTTGGTGTGAGGAAACCTGAGATCTGTGATTAATTATCATTAACTTCTGTGGATTTCTCTCTTTCACCTGTAATGTGAAGGGGATTACGAAGTAATTTTCTCAGAGTTGGAGAGAAAATCCTGCTTGTGGGTAGCAGTCTGATGCTGAGAAAGGGGAGCCAGGAGATAAGTGAGTAATTACAGATCCAGCTTCCACCTGAAGGGGGCAGTTGCTCATCAGTTCCAGCTGACGATTGGCAGCCAGGAGAAAAGGCCCAGAGTGGACAAAGCTTATGATATTTATTTTTGTTTAAATATAATTAACATATAATGTCACATTAGTTTCAGGAACATAACATATTGATCCAACGTGTCTATAGATCACTCAGTGCTCACTAAGTGTAGTCACCATCTTATGACTTTTTGGCTTTTTATGTGACTTCTCCCAATTTTAACTACTGATAACTAATTCAAATTAAAAGCAAACAAACAAGTCACAAGGATCAAGTTAAAAAATATGTGGGTTAAATCAGCCTCAAGCTGTCAGTTTGCCACCCCTATATCAGATGATTTTCAAGGTCCCTTCTGGCTCTAAGGGGCAATGAAAAAGGCCAATAGCTTCTTGCTGAAAGGTGGGAAGCCATTTATCTCCACTCATCATTGAAACTCATCATCTCTGTTTCCATTAGAGAATATTCATTGGTACCAGGGGAAGATGCCACCCTGTGCCTCCAGGTTCTCATGTACACAGAGGAGACAGAATTACCATGCCACACTGCAGTGAATGACAGACGCAGATGCAGGAGAGAAAAGCAGACCTAGGTTTAATTATGTAAATCTATGACTATCTTTAATAAGGCACTGCAATAAAACTGTCATAACTGCCAAGTTTGGGAAATAGGATGAGCAAAGTTTTCACTCCTGGCACTATATTTGGGAAGGAAAAAAAAGGAAGAAGAATGCAGAAGAGTTGGCTCATCTTTGAAAACCTTCAGCAGCACATCAGGGATTCCTGAGCCGCTTGTCCCCGCCAAGCAGTGTGTACAATGAGGACTCTGGTACCGAAAGCCCGGCAGCCCACACGGAGCTCCTTGGGAAAAAAAGAGAGCTGAAGTTTCAAGGTGGGTGTGCTCTAGCAAGAACTCAGAGACACTGACCTTTCCAGCATCACCGGCCAACTCTTCCTCAAACTAGGCAGCCCCCTCTTTTGTCAAACAACCTTGCTTCTGCTCCTGTTTTCAGAATGTGACAAAAGGGGACAGGGGCTTGGTAGTGGCAGGATCGGTAGTGGGGGTGGGCATTTTCCTTCCCATAAGGTGGTAGGGGCTAGAATGCTACCTCTGCTTTAACCATCCAAATTATTAAAATTTATTAAGTTTAAAATTATTAAGTGTATTTATTTATTTTGAGAGAGACACAGATAGACCAGCAGGGGAGGGGGGGGAGAGAGAGAGAGAGAGAGAGAGAGAGAGAGAGAGAGAGAGAGAGAGAGAGAGAGAGAGACTCCTAAGCAGGCTCTGTGCTGTCAGTGCAGAGCCTGATGTGGGGCTTAAATTCAGGAAACTATGAGATCATCACCTGAGCTAAAACCAAGAGTCAAATGCTCAACCGACTGAGCCACCCAGGCACCCCACAAAAATATTTTAATATTAAAAAAGGGCCCCATTTTGATAATATAGGGCTGGGATTTTCATGGCCAGGGCTCTGTTGGGCAAGAACACCAGAGGCTCACTTTTTAAGGAGCTAAGCCAAAAGGGCCCACAAGAAAGGAATCCCCAGAGCAGATGTTTTGTACTTTATAGTGCAGATATCCTGTGCACTTATGAGGTTAGCTCTTTTTCCAATGAGGAAAACTAAAAGGGCAGCCCACGTTTCCATTTCATCAACAAATAACCAAATAGATTACATGAAAGAAGACAGAGAAAGAGTGGGATGGAAGAGAGAAGCAGAGACGAACAGATGAAAAGAGTCTTCTGAAACTTACCAATCAACGAAATGTTTGTGGACTATATTGGATCCTGAATTAAACAATTATAAATTTACATGCCAATTAGAGAATATTAGGGAATATTAGGGAATTATTATTATGGTTGTTATGTGTGACAATGATTTTGTGGTTCTGTTTTTTTTGAGTCTTTATCTTTTAGAGATGCATGCTATTATGTTTATGGAGAAGATGACATATGTCTGGGATCTTTGAAAACGTAATCTGGGAAAGAAAAGAGTATGGTGTAGGCTAGATCCAGCTTGTACTCATTGGGAAGAGCTGTTCCATTAGGAACTTTGTGAGCTAGCTGGGAAAGAGTCATTATTAAAAGTTAAATTCTCAGGGGTGGGGTGGTTCTTGAGTGGTTCAATCAGTTAAGCGTCCAACTTTGGCTCAGGTCATGATCTCACGGTTCATGAGTTTGAACCCTGGGTTGGTCTCTCTCTGCTGTCAGCACAGAGCCTGCTTCATATCCTCTGTCCCCACCGCTACTGCCTCTCCTCAGCTCATTCTCTCTCTCTCTCAAAATAAATACATAAACTTAAAACATAAATAAAAATTAAATTCTGTGAACCTTCACTTAAATAAAATATATTGTTATAGAGGTAATAAAGATAGCTTTTCACTTCCTAGGTATTTTACTGTAACCACTACTATCTATGGTCTTGGAGTTATTACACCTCTTGTGTCTGTGTGGTGGGAACCCTGTATAACTATGTGCTCCGCATATTCCTTCCCAATCCACATTCAGTACCATTATGCTGGTGACTTGGAATCAGCCAGAGAAATCCAAAAATACTACAAACCAGGAATTCCTCTGGGAGAGAGACAGTGGTTACGTATCTCACCACCCTGCTGGAGAAGTGGGAAGGGTTTGGATGAAACACGATTGCTCATGTGTTGATGATTGCTTTAAGATGGAGTGAAAGAGAAGTGAGGGTTTATTAGGTAGTCTCTTCACTGTGATGTATGTTAAATTAGTCTGTACTGAAAGATTTCAAGATGTGTGCCAGTTCAAGCGATCCCTTGAAGATAGGATTACAGGATTAGGGACTCAGACAGGCAATGAAGACCCCATGTGCAAAGGAAAGAGCAGTGGTCACAAAGCATGAATTCCCTGACCAGTTCGGCTCTTGGTGAGATGTGGGACCTGGAGAAGTCAGTTAGGGTCTCTGTGTCTCATCATTCTTAAAACATGGCTTGTACTTAATAAAGATTTGTGGCATTCATGACTATCATGTGAGTCAAAGGAGGAGTTAAAAGTTTAGGTGAGGTTGTGGAAACCTACTAAAGACGGATTGCTAAACAAGAGAATTGTTCTTCATGACTAATTTCCACTTATTCTAGATGAAAACCTCTGAGTGACTATCTCCCAGAAGCTTTTTCTCTGCACTAGTTTTAGCTTCTCTGCTCATGATGGATTCTTCTGGGGAAAGAATTATTTATGATTACAGAAGTAACTAGAGCAAAGAAGTTAAAAGTGCAAGCAGCCAAAAAGTGGAAATAACCCATCAATTGATTGATTGATACATAAAATGTAGTATACGCATGTAATGGAATATTACGTGGCCATAAAAAGTAGTGTGGTACCAATACATGCTATTACATGGATGAAACTTGAAATCATTTCAGTAAGTAGAAGAAGGCAGTCATACAAGACCGTATTGTGTGATTACATTTATAGAAATGAAATGCCCAGAACAAGTAAGTCTATAGAAACAGAAAGTAGATTAGTGGTTGCCTGGGGCTGGAGAATTCTGGTTTGCGAGGTAACAGCTAAGGGGGTATGAGGTTTCTTTTTGGAATGAGAAAAGATCCTAAAATTGATTGTGGTGATAATTGTGTGGCTCTGTGAATATACTAAAGCCACAGACTTGTATATATTAAATGAGTGAATTGTATGTTATATGAATTATATCTCAGTAAATCTGTCAAAAAAAAGCGCAGGCTGGCTAAGTTCAAAGTTTGGTTCAATTTGCTTATCAGCTCTGGGACATGGGGCAAATTTTCTTAACATTCCTGTGTTGATTTCCTCATCTGTAAAATGAAGATAAAGATGGTACTTGCTTTATGGGATTTTTATGAAAAATTAATTTAATTCTTACATAGATATCTCAAAATTCTTATAGTGTGCTCTACACATGGAAGGAAGGCAATAAATGTTAGCTACTATCATGTACATGTTAGCAGGGAAGAATTTTCTCTAATAGGGAAGGGAAGAGGGAAAGAATCTGCTGATGTTTGTTTTTCTACTATTTAATTCTGCCCTGGGCAAGTGAAAGTGTAACCACACAGTTTAAGGTGATACCAGTTGCAGTGGGTTAAGCTGTGGTGCCAAAAGATATATCCATGTTCTACCCAACCCCTAGCCTTGAATGTGATCTTCTGTAGAAAACCAGATTTGCATGTGTAAATAAGTTAAGAATTTTGAGATGATATTGGCTTGGAAAATGCTGTTGTCTTAGGAAGAAAAAAGCAGAGGGACATTAGGCACACAAGGGAGAAGGCTCTGTGAAGATAAGAGGCAAGACCAATTATACTATCTCAGATACAGGGCACCTGGAACCTCCAGAGGCTAGAAGAGGCAAGGAAGGAGTCGCCCTAGAGTCTTCAGAGGGAGGAGGGGCCCTGCCGACACTGTGATTTAGGACTTCTGTACTCCACACAATGATGAGATATATTTCTATTGTTCTATGCAACCAAGTTCACAGCAGCCCTAAGAACTTAATGCACCAGAGAAAGGTTACACATCCTAAAATTGCTTTTGTGACAGCATTCCACATAACATTTCCTCTGCCAATCTGTGTCAAATCAATTTTTCATTCAGCAAATCAAATTCTTCTTCATAGACCCAACCTCTTATCTTCTCACCTCCCCAAAACTCATTCAGGCCTTTCCATTCCTGGCTTAGGAGACCTTTAATCAAGGCAAGTCCAAGCTCAAACTGCTCTTTCTCTGCTTGCTTCTCTAAAGTACTTTCTGTTGGTGTCCCCCCTTTCCTGTGCACTTACATGCTATTTTTTAGTATTTTCTGGTTATATTTGTGTACAGTTATGTCTCTACAACTAGTTAAGTTATTGGGTATGTGGAATCTTGTATTTATTTAGATTTTGCTGGAGTACCTAGCACAGAGTTGGACACATAGGTGAATGAATGACATCACTCAAGGCAAGTTGGATGTTCCAAAATGACAGGAGAGTTTATCTTTCTACCTTCTTTCCTGATTACTGTTTCTTTCATCCTCCATTTCTATGTCTAGATGACTTTCTTAATGGAGGATAAAAGATATTAGGGGTATATTCTCAGGGACAGGCTCCTAGAACTAATAGCTGTTCCCTTTGCCAACTTTTGCTTTATTCAGCTAGCTCTTTAACTCCTCCAATAAGCATGACATAGAATAGCACGTTGGGTTTCTTATCACCTAAGCATTCTTTCTTTATAGACAGACAAATAGCTTGATGAGCAAGACATGCTGGACAGAACAGATCAATGGTATGAAGCTGAGAATTTGCTCCGAACATCATGTTACCACCAAGCATGTAGTACATTGTAGATTGTCAAAAAGACCACTGGACTTGGAGTCAGAAAGCTCAGACTCTACTCCTGGGCCAGTCACTGCCATCTGTGACCTTGAGTGAGTCAACCTCTCTTGCATTTGACTTCCCCACTGATAAAATGTCAGAGGTGAACTAGTGATCTCTAAGACACTTTCATATTTGAATAACTCTATAATTCTGGATATATTTTTTTTATTCTTCTGAATTCTATATGTGTAGCATAGGCTGTATCAGTCAGGATCCAGTCAGAGAGCGGAAGCCATGCTAGCTGTTTCAATAGAGGGGGGTTAGTACAGGGGTTGGTGGGCTGAAGAGGTAAGCAGGGAACTCTAAGGTAATCCAGAGTCGGTAACTGCAGGGTGTCCCTTCTACTTAGGTGATGACTAAGGGAAGATGGTAGGGTTACCAGAACCTAGAAACACAGAGGACGAGTTTCTCTCACTGAAACTCATATTTCTGAGGAGATACTAGCACCTCTGATGGGGCACACATTGAGGCAGTTCTGGAAGTGCTGGAAGTAGGTGGAGGCCAGGACTAGCTGTTGCCGCTGGGACTTGAGGGGTCATTGGTGGGGTGACAGTGCTGGGAATAGCAGGCCCCGCTCTCTTCCTGTTCTCCAGGCTCCCTCCTGGACCTGCGTTAGCAGAACCTAATGTGGAACCAGCTGCCAAATGCAGTTTTGAGTCCTGGCCTCAACATTGAAAGGCAGAGCACAGAAAGACAGATTTGGGACTAAGACAACAGCCTAGTAGCCAGTACATTCATTTTATATTTATATTATATATTTATTTTATAATTATTTATAGGTGTTCAATGTATGTGTGCCCAAAAATGGTGCTCCTATAAAAGCAACTGAATAATCTGTACTGGGGGCAAGAGTTTAGGGAGATTCACTTAGTCAACAAGAGTTAAAGAAGTGGTGGTCAAAGAGCATTTGAACAGGCTAACAGGATGGTGGGCGTGTCTCCCATGTGGCTTGATCAGCTACACAGAACTCTTACTGAAATGTGATTTATGCAGTTCACTCGATTGTGAACTTTTTAGGTTTTTGGTTGTGCAGGTGCTTAACTCTAGATTAAGAGATTCATAGCAAAAGGAAGCCCTTCTCTGGCCTTGAGGAAGGAAGCTCCAGCAGAGTTTGTGATGCTGGACACCTGTGGGAGGCAGAACTCTACTAAAGACATCTCTCAGATGTCTCTGGTTATGTCTTTTTGTCTCTGGTTATGCAGTCAAACACTAATGTAGATATTGCTGGGAAGGGACTTGCAGATGTAATTAGGTTTATGACAATGAGGCTATCCTGAATTATCCAGGTGGCACAATCCAATTACATGTCCCCTTCTAAATAGACAAATTTCTGTCAGCAAGATGCAGTGGAAGATGAAGATGGGGAGATGAGGCAGGAGGGAAGGCCAGAGAGATTCTCAGTGTGAGAAGGACTTGACCCATTGTTGCTGACTTTGAGGAAGGAGGTGGGAGTGGGGGCGAGATTCAAGGAATGGAGCAGCCTCTAGAACCTGAGAATGACCCCCAGTCAATCACCAGCAAGAAAACAGACTACAGGGAACTGAATCCAGCCAGTGGCGTGAATGAACTTGGATGTAGATTCATCCCCAGAGCCTCAAGAAGGAATGCAACATTGCTGATGCCTTGGTTTTGGCATTATGGAAGCAGAGAACCAGCTGACCACCCTATGCCTAGGTGTTTTATTTTAAGCCAGTAAATATGTGTTAATTTTTTGCAATAGCGATAGAGAACAAACACAGTACTGAAACAATGCTCCTGGGAGATCTGTTTTTATTGTTGCTTCCTAGCGGCTTTCTCCAAATGCCCAGTCATTGTTTCTGGAAGCTGCCATGGGTGGCTGTCCTGAACTGTCTCAAGTCCTGTGGTCCCGTTGGGGTACGTGAGAGATCCTCCCTCCACAGCCATGCCCATCAGTTTAGAGAGAACCTCCCAATATTGACATATTGATATATTGTCATATTGTCAATATGATCAATAGGCAGTGAGTCTGTCACAGCAAAGAGGAGTGGCAATTGGGATGGATAACTGGCGGGCTGAATCAGAGAATTTAAACTCTTTCTTTTTCCCTTTCACTTAATCATGTTAAGTTTCCATATCGCAGGGAAAGCATCACTTTTATTGGCCATCAAGATGGAGAGGTTGCACGATCAAATTGCAGATGTAATTGTTAGGCTAAATTAAACTGTCAGGCACTCGGATTAGGCTTCTCTGTTGATTGGAGCTCAGTTCACTCAACAATCAGAATATGCTTTGTGATCTTGTCTGGATAATATGTGCAGCCTGGATGGAAGAAGAATTAGCCTTTCACTATGTTTCCTAAAACCTCTTTGGAGGAGAGGCTGTGTGTCAGGCTATATCTATTTCTTTTGACTCATCGTTCATGGAGAAGCTATTATTATGGAGTGTTTCTGGGTTTGGATGACCGCTGTTTTATTAAGTGACTTCAGAGATCTGGACACCAAGGGGTTACATGAACTGTCAGGAATTTCATACCACAGAAAATGGAAAGCTCTTATTGTTTTCCTTCTTTCTTATTGCTAAATTCCATTACATATTGGTCACAACTCTCAGGGCAGATCATTTCAAGGTTTTATTGTGTTTCCCTAGTTGTTAGCCAACTGATCTTTGGCCCCAAACCTTCTTGTTCCTCACCAGTTACTGTTTGTCATTCCCCTAGGAGCAGTTCTGTTACTGTGCAAGGGGCTTTCTAAGTGCTGCTTCTTCACTTACGCTTGTTTTTTTTGGTTGATTTTTAAAAATGTTTATTTAGTTTTGAGAGAGAGAAAGAGAGAACACAAACAGGGGAGGGACAGAGAGAGAGGGAGACTGAGGATCTGAAGTGGGCTCTGTATTGACAGCAGAGAGCCTGATGGGGGGCTCGAACTGACAAATCATGAGATCATGACCTGAGCTAAAATCGAATGCTTAACTGACTGAGCCACCTGGGCACTCCAGTTGAGTTTTAAATGTACAGCAATGTTTATCACCTTTCCTCCCAGAGACCAGATTGGAATTTATGGCACTGTGCTAAAGGAGATAGTACTTCATCTCTGCCTATTAATAAGAACTTGACATTTCTTTTTAATGCTCTTATCTTTTCAAAGTTTGTTTCATGTCTATATTTGTATTGTGTCACATGATTCTTTAATGTGTGACATTCCCAAAAGGGCTTAAGGTAGGTTCAGGCCCCGGTTTCTAAGGAGCACTGCCAATTTGGCCATCCTTCTGTGGGATCAAACATTTGTGTGCAAGCTCGGATCTCTCAAGTCAAGGGGTTCTTGTGATTTGGGACTTTAATACAACAGCCAAACAGCTGAGAGAGTTGGTGGAGAATAACTTTTTGGAATGAACTGATATAAAAAATATAATTACAAGAACTATAATCTGGGTGCCTGGGTGACTCAGTTGGTTAAGTGTCTGACTTTGACTCAGATTGTATTCTCATGGTTCGTGGGTTTGAGCCCTGCACTGGGACCTGGGCTGACAGCTTGGAGCCTGGAGTCTGCTTCAGATCCTGTGTCTCTCTCTTTGCCCTTACCCTGTTTGAGCTCTGTTTTTCTTTCTCTCTCTCAAATATAAACATTCAAAAAAATTAAAAAAAAATATTTTTTTCATCCTCCTGGCTAACACTTATTGATGAACACTGTGTGCCAGGCCCTATGGTAGGCATTTTATATTGACATTCTATCATGTATATACATATACACACACAGGTATATACACATGTATATTTTTTACCATGTGCATTTTGCATACATATGTGTATGTACACATACATGTAAACCAGATGTTCTAGAATTTTCTGGCCTTATGGAAACAGCCTTTTTAGAATGATTTAAGTGTTTAAAATAACCCCCATCTCAAGTATTGTGGGGTCTGCCGGTGTTCTCCCTGATACTGCTGAGGATTCTGGGGGCAAGAATTATATCTCCTGAGTCATCCCCAGTGTAACCTGCCTCTCGGTGATTGCCTCCTTCAATCAGTGCTCCTGGATCCTGTGGTCACTGTCCTCTCTGATTTTTTGGACATTTGGATACTGCCCCCCAACTCCTCTTTGTAATTTCTAAAAGCAAAATCAATACAATGCTGCTTGTGTTGTGTTATGAATAGTCGACTGTGTGTGTGTGTGTTTGGGGGTAATAGGAAAAAAACACTGCCTGGGAAAGATTAGGGAACAACTTAAAACTGAATGTCAGCCATTGCTGGTTTTTTAGTCTCTCTTGTACATGATTTTGGGTGGGACTTCCTCACTGGTTGACTTTGCCCTCAGTCCTGGGTGTCCTGTCCTGTTACCAGCCTCTCTTTCTCTGTCCGTCTCCTTTACCCCCAACTGCCAACCCCAAATCTAACATCCTGAACATTCTGTGTCAGTTCCTGTCTTCTGATTGTCCACACAGAGCACACTGGACTGGTTTCTTCTTTGTATCAGAGCTCATATTCTAACCGTAGAAAATAATGGCTTGCTCTGCCTATGCCTAATAGCAGACATTAAAATATGCGTTTCTCTTGCTCTAGTCGTTTCTTCCCATTGGATTCCTTTCACTGTAGGAACCAGCATGGAGATGCGGAAACCACAGGAGGCTGGGCTCAGAAACCGCGCACCTGCCAAGTGGTTCTGGTGATACGGCTTAGCCTCAGCCACAGGACTACAAGGCAGAGGCTAAAGACTTCTGTAGACCCCCTTGGTTTCTGGTGGGAAGAGAGCAATAGTGAAAAGTCTTTCTTCATGTCAAAAAGCCATTATTCTGTTATTTTTCTATCACAGTCTCAGATATTCGGGCAGAGGTAAAGGAATAGCTGCTCTTTAAACATTCATGCTCATTTGTAACAATCTTAGGTGGTAGATGGAACAAATTATAGTATCATAGCTTTGCGGAACAGTTAACTATACTGGAATTAAGATAAAATAAAGAACTTTACAGAACAAAAGAGGAGAGACGACAGAACATAAAATGTCTTGTAATATTAATCATTTAAAAATTCTCCCTTCCTCTGTGTTCTCCTGGCATTTACCTTGTTCCTCAATGAGCCCTATATTTAACTTCACATATAGTTAATTATTTATAGTTTATAAATAAGAAAAGCATTTACTAGGACAATTAACTGAGCTGACTAAAAGGGGGTGATACAATAAGGAAAAATTTTATAAAGTGTGCAAAAGCTTTTCAGTTTTTATTCCTAATATCCTCCTTTTTTATTTGAGCAAGACTACTAATGATGAGATTAAATTAGATATATGGGTTTAACAAGCATTTAATTCACCCTTGATGATGAGCCAGGTACTTGATAATGTTTGTCAAAGGGATGGAACCTGTCATGGAGTTCTCATGAGTACCTTAGGAGGTAGTCTTTTTCCAGATGTGAACAGCAAAGCTCAGAGAGGGAAAGTGGCTTGCCCAAGATCCCCCAGCCAGAGAGCAGCAGAACCAGGATTCAAATGCAAATATTTGACTTCAAAGCCCTTAACTCCTGGATGTACTACCACACTATCTTCCTCCTCAATCAGTTAATTAAGGAGGTGTATGCTTTGCAGACATTTGTTAAGAGGATTTTGTTAAGTAGGTAAGGCGATTGTAAAGATAGAGCCCATTTAGCTGAATTCCTGGTCTGATTCCAGATTCCTGTCTGATCTAATCCAGGTGGGATTTTGGAAATAAACCTGCAGGTACAGGATCTGAAGACTGACTAACTTCTGTGGTAGCCAGTCTCCCACAGAATAATTCCCACCTCCTGGAAATCGCACCTTTAGACACCCCTCACACCTTGTTCCAGGCTGGTCTGTGTTGACAGCAGCATGTGGTAGAAGTGATGGTAATTTGTAATGCAGCCTAGCAGACTAAGACAGATGTCCTTTTCAAGGTGAGGTTATAAAAAAAGACTGCCACTTCTGTCTTCAACACTCTCTGTCAGGACCTGAACTGGGTGGGGTGGGGAGTGTCTCATGAGTGTCGTTCACTCGAGCCTGCCACCCCGCCTGTCTCACCCTGCCCCTGCTCCCCCGCTGGGGTCTCTCTGATCTCTGGGGCTGGTTGCCATGTTGTGGACAGCCCCATCGGCAGGACTGTGTGGCTAGGAACTGGTGCCTCTGGTCAGCAGCCTGTGGGGAGCTGAGACCTGGCAAAAGTTCTCTGAGTGAGATTAGAAGTGGATTTTTCTTCTTTTCTTAAAATTTTTTTTTTAATGTTTGTTTATTTTTGAGATAGAGAGAGAGCACAGGCAATGGAGGAGCAGAGGAGAGGGAGACACAGAATTGGAAGCAGGCTCCAGGCTTTGAGCTGTCAGCACAGAGCCTAAGGTGGGCTTGAACTCCCAAACCATGAGATCATGACCTGAACCGAAGTCGGAAGCTTAACCGATTGAGCCACCCAGGCGCTCCTAGCAGTGGATTTTTCAGCTCCATTGGGCCTTGAGATGACCGTACCTCCTGCTGGTAGTTGACCATAATCTCGCAAGACTTCTTGAGCCAGCGCCTCTCAGTTAAGCTACTTTCAGATTCCTGACAAAGCCGTTAAGGGCTGGCCAGCCTTTTCTAACTCACCATAGGATCTGCTTTGGTACAGGAGAGGGCTGTGACTCCTCACTCCCTGCTTTTGCTAGGGTCCTCTCTTCTCAAGGGTCCTCAAGGTCCTGTTGTAGTCTTAAATAATAATAATTTAAAATGTAAGTTTATTAAATAAATAATTTAATACTAATAGCTTTCCTCCTTATCCTAATTGGATAGGAATTTGTTTTGAATACTCCAAAAGTATAGAGACCAAGTACCTGTTACCTCAGTTTTACATTTGTTCTAATGAAACTCATCAGCATCTGCATAATCCCTTCAGATGTGATGGTTAATTTCCTGGGTCAAACTCACTGAGTCACAGTTATTTGTAGGTCTGTCTATGAGGGTGTTTCTAAAAAAGATCAGCATCTGTATTGGTAGACTGAACGATAAAGAAGATGCTCTCCCCACTGTGACAGGGCATCATCCAATCCATTGAAGGCTTGAATGGAACTAGAAGGAAGAAAAAGGGAAAATTTGCTCTCTCTGCTTGAGCTGGATGTGCATCTTCTCCTGCCCTCAGACATTGAATTTCCAGGTTCTGAGGCTTTTGGACTTGGACCAGGATTTATGCCCTTGGTTCCCCTGGTTCTCAGGCCTTTGGATTTGGACTGAAACTATACACTTGCTGTTCTGCGTCTCCTGCTTACAGATGGTGATCATGGGACTTTTCAACCTCCATAGTCATATGAGCCACTTCTTCAGAATCCATTTCTTCCTATCCATCTGTCCCTCTCTATATCCTACTTGTTCTGTTTCTCTGGAGAACCCTGACCAATCTGGCAGGTTTGTGAGGAGGTCAATGGTGATGTGTATCACTCTGGTGTTTGATCAAGTATGATATTAGCACTGTTGCAGCAGCAGCATGAGGAAAGCCTGGGACAGGCAGATGGGGTCTCAGTTTCAGTCCCGATTCTACTCTTAGCTAGCTCTGTGACTTTGATCATGTCCTGCTACCTTTCTGCCTCATCTCTTATCTGTGAAAGGGAAATGAGATTATTATGAGAATAGACCAAGATAATAAATGGGATGCTGCATTGAAAAGTACAAAGGGTAATACAAATGCTGTGTAGTATTAATCAGGGTTCTAGTTATTATGACTGTGTTAAGTAATTAATCACATGATAGATAGATTTAAGTGGAAATAAGGGACCTTCCCCCAAACACAAGTGGATTTGCTTTACAAAGTGGAAATGATTCATCATCATCAGGTTAGGTCATGATGGATGTGCTCATTCATTCATTCATTTATTCAACAAATATTTACTGCTATGGCTACCATGTTCTAGGTACTGTTTTAAGGACACCTAAATGAGCACAACAGACAAAGACCCCTCCTGGAGCCTTTCCTGATATGCCCCCTCTTGTGAGAGCCAGCACTGTGGCCTTCCTTGCTCATGTTGGCTGTGCTTAGAATGAAGGGAGAGTGGCTTAGAGCTGCTCTATGCAGTCTGAGGTATGCTCTTTAAAAAAATTTTTTTTTCTGTTTTTTATTTATTTTTGAGAGACAGAGAGAGAGAGTGCAAGCAGGGGAGGGGCAGAGAGAGAGGGAGATACAGAATCTGAAGCAGGCTCCAGGCTGTGAGCTAGTTGTCAGCACAGAGTCTGATGTGGGGCTCAAACCCAAGAACTGTGAGATCATGACCTGAGCTGAAGCCAGACACTTAACCGACTGAGCCACTCAGGCGCCCCTGAGGTATGCTCTTTGAACCAAGCAGGCACTGTCCAAGAAGAGGGAGCTGGGTGCAAAACCAAGGGATTCAAGAACAAAGGAAAGACAAGAAGTGAGGGCTCTAAAGGTCCCTAAGGAGGGCAAGATCTGGAGAAGTTTCTGAGCCAGAGTAAAAAGTGACAATAGCACTCTTTTGGGCAATTCAAGGATCCTTAAGGAGAGGGGGTCCTAGCAAAAGAAAGGAGGAGCAAGTAATCAAAGTTCCTTGATGTGCAAGGTGGACCTGATGAGTTGAGGGATAGGGCTAGCAAGTGCTGAATTGCTTCCCATCAGAGAGTGAGAAGAAGCTGGGGTTTTGGGCACAGACCAACTGAGCAGGAGTGGGAGGATCACCCGGGGATATGGATATGAGGCTGAATAGTGGGCTTGGATCACAGTGTAGAAAGCCTTTGACATGGGTGAGGATGTGGAATGTAAGCTTTGGTGCAGTGGGGATTATAGATGGTTTTAGAGTAGAGGAATGATATAGTGTGAGCAGATCCATCTGGCAGCAGGATATTGAATTGACTGGAGTGGGAAGGAGTCAAAGATTCTATGGGGAACAAAAGGAGTTGACAGTTCCCTCTGTTCAGAGGAACAGGGATTTTCTATCCTATAATGTAAAGCTGTTCTCATCCTGGCTGCACATTGGGCTCCCCCGGAATATATTTAAAAATTTACTGATTCTTAGGACCCACCCCAGCCTCATTTAATCACACTTCATGAGCTTATTTCCTGCACATCAGTGTTTTTTCTTTTTTAAATGCCTCTAAGTGATTTTGATATGTAAGAAAAGATGGGAACCAATGCTATGGAAAAATTGAGTGAGATTCTCGTGTTATTGCCATATCTTTATAGGCATTTAAAAGGGAAAAAATCATCACTGCAGGCTTTTCAAGCTTTTGGTCTTTAGCTAGATTGTAGTGGATGGTCAGAATGAAAGAAAAAGGTTGACAGAAGCATAAGGAGGCAATTGATGATGGTTGTTCATTTTATGGGGGTGGAGCCTGGAGCACATGGTGCAGTGTGAATGTTCTGCAGCTGAGTCTATCTGCCTGGTCCAGCCAGGTTTAAACCCCTATCCAAACTTACTAAGCTTTGTGACCAGTTGTAAGTTGTTTACCACACTTGACTTTAATTTACCCCTGGGACATGGTAAATAGTCAATTAATGTTAGCTTTTTATTGTTAGTTGATCCTGAGGAATTCTTCACTGCAAGCGCAAAGATAAAAATGTTGTTTGGGTCACTTCTGATTAGTTTTATAATTGGTTAGGTTCAAGGTAGATGAGGGTTGGGTAGGAAAAACCTAAATGGTCCAGAAGACAGTTCCAAACTTCATTTGTGGATTTTCCTAGAGGTCTCAGCTTTTATCAGAATCTTGGAGACTACCTCAGTACATCGAAGGTTGTCAATGCACAAAAGAGAAAATGTTCCCTAATCTAATGAAGATCATCTTCAAATGGTGCCTAAAAGTCCCAGACAAATGGGATATAAACATTTCTTAGAGCTGTAGATGACCATCAGAATGAATTATTGGAGCAAATTTTCAAAAGTGACTCATGTTCTTTAATTTGAAGGCTTTTTGTTGGCTATTCTCTTGTTTGGGCAATGGGGGTACACATGGATCTTTCTGGAGGGTGACAGTGAGAGTACTATGGTTTAGCACAACTTTTCTGAATGCCACTGATTTCTAGCTGGGCATTAGGTAAGCTTCTTATTCCTCTCAGCACACAAAACTTTGATGAGAAAAGGAGTCATGGTCATCGGTACTCATTTCCTCTCAATAAATGGTTTTTGCTATTTTGAGCTGTTGAACTTGTGTCTCTGTGTCAAAAGAGATCCACCTCTTTTGAAGTTTGATTTGGTTGGTTGGCTTATTCCTAGAATATGACTAAATTTGTTCCCTTCACCCTAGTGTTTGATGAAATAGGATAATTCTTTTCCGGTTCCCAAGAAAGAGATGCCAGTCAATGCAGGCTAGAATGGACTGGGCTTGGGGTAAAGTCATGGGACCACCTGAAAGCATGAAGTGGAGAATCCCTCCCTGTGAGTGGCTGACTGTGGGCCTTTGGAAGGCAGAGGCTGTGTATTTCCCACAATGCTTAGCATGGGTATATGCAAATGATCAGATATGTGTTGCCTTAAAGAGCTTGTTTGGTTTGCATATTTGACCTACAGCCTGTATATCAGATGCAGTAGATCTGAGACCAGGGACTTTTCTTAGGGCTCTGCTGCTGGGTCAGAGATAGGAATCTTTGGGGGATGAGTCAGTCATCAAAGAGGAAGTTCAGTCCATTTACCTGTTCAGAGGCTTCCAGGTTAGGGCAGAATAGAAGAGGGCCAATTAGGAGATGTGATCTTCTGAGTAGAGCTTTTAGGCCAGAAAGCCCCAAATGCTGGCACCCCACCTGCCTCTTGCAGTCATACCAGACCAGATTTATGACAGCTGAAATATATAGGATATGATTGCACCTGTTTACGCTGGGAACTTCTTTCCCTTAATTTATGGTTTTTCCTGTGTACTAAATCATGAAAGCTTTCTGCTTGCTTTTCAGTGAAAACATCGGACTTCCTTCCAAACGGAAGCACATAATGAGTAGACAAATTCCTCTCCCCCCCCAAACCCAGCTGAGCCACTTAAATTTGCTTTTCCTTTCTCTCTTTTCCTATCTATGACTTGGCTCCTCTCCTTTTCTTTTTCTGTTTCTAAAGTAGCCCACAAAGTTTAATTGCTCAGTGCCTTGCTTAAGTGTTGGAATTCTCTCGAGGGCCCTTATGTGTTTCCTAATGCAGGACCGAATCTGGATGAGATTCAAGCAAGTGGATGATGTGGCTTGGCAGAAAATAAGGGAAGCCTTTTACTCTTTGAAGATGCCAGGGTAGCATCACTGTTGGATCAGCATATTTGAATAATTCTGGGGCACTGGAGCATAGGAAATGTCTTGCCTATGATGTGGGTAATATTGCAGAATTGGTGATAATTACCCAAGTGCTTTGAATTTCTAAAAAACTTAAAAATCACTCTGTCAGGCATTTATTAGAAAAAAAGCTAGATTTATGGAAACTACAATAGAAATATGAGGATAATGGAATGTGAGACGATGATCCTCCTCGTTTTACTTAAGATAGTGGTACTGTTACTTAATGCCTACATTACCCCCAGTAGCTGAGAGTTACTAGGTACCTCCCATGTTGTAGGCACTGTGCTAAACTGCTTTACGTTCATTCCCTCATTCTGAGTTCATTAGCTCATATCAGTCTTATGAGATAGGTACTACTATTATTCTTAAGTTTGCACTTGAGGAAGCAGAGGCTTAGAGATATTACATAATTTGCCTTAGGATCTCAAGTCATAAAGTGCTGGAGCAGAGACGTCAATCCATGTATATTTGTTCAAGGCTCATATTGTTAACTGATAAATTATATAAAAATATAGTCACTATAAATATGTATGTTGATTCAATCTTGAAAAAATCATATTGATTAGATTAAGTCATTTTCTTTAGTATTGAGAGCATATATGGTGTGTGTGTGTGTGTTTTTCCTGCACTGTACTGGTGACATAGTAAGTTATAGATATGGACAAAGCTATTAACCTGAGCTTGGAAAGGCAAGATCCATCAGTGGGGTTAAGGACATCTCTCCCTAGTATCCTGCAAATGGATTATAAGCATGGTGTACCTGAATCAGAAAAATCAAGTCCCAAGGGGAGAGTGTTAGAGGGCTGAAGACATTTGATTCATTGCTTGAAGGAAAGTATTTCTGGCATTTGTCCTTGATTGTAGCAAGATGTTTATTAGGTTGTAGTAAGAGACAAGATGGTTCTCCCTCTGCGGAAGCAAGAGCTCAGAGCAAGAGTAAGCTCTTCCAAGGGACTATGAACGCTGCCAGCCAAACTAGGGCCAAAGGTTAATGACTGGTGTTGCTGATCCTCTGAGCAGGCATTAATTATATTCTGTTTGCATATATACTGTTTTTCACTTTGAAAAAGTCTTTCTTTAAGAAAATTATTTTGAAAATGCCAATTTGTATCATCAGTACTGGTGAGAAAAAAAGAAGTGTAGGCCTAACGGAAAAAATCCCAGTTTGGGAGGCATTGAACCCTTGGAGACTGGAGTGGTCATTTTGGGATACAAATGAGGGTAATGCAAGGGGAAGGGAAATTTCAGGGGGAATGAGAAGCAGTTGCTGAGGTAGCTGCCCTTCTGCCAGTGAATTTCCTCTACAGACTTCTTTGTTCACCCTTTGCAAGATTTTTGTTTGATTTCTTTCAGGCATTGATCTTTTTTTTTTTTTTTTAATGTTTCTTTATTTTTTTAAAATAATAGTTTATTGTCAAATTGGTTTCCATATAACACCCAGTGCTTCTCCCCACAAGTGCCCCCCACCATGACCATCCCCCCTCCCTCCTCCCCCTCCCCCTTCAGTCCATGGTTTGTCTCCAGTATTCAGTAGTCTCCCTTGATCTGTGTCCCTCACTTTTCCCCACTCTCTTTCCCCCTTCCTCTCCCCATGGTCCCCTGCCAGGTCTCTCCTGTTAGACCTATGAATGCAAACACATGGTATCTATCCTTCTTTAGGCATGAATCTTTAACAGAATTAAAGTACAGGAATCTTTTTTTATTTTTTAAAGTACAGGAATCTTAAGTTTAAATGGATCACCTTGTTTAATAAAGGACAAAAAAAGCAAAGATAAATTAATTTGCTAGATATATGGAATTTATAGAAAAACTTCAATGTGAATCTTGTATATAATAAATTTTATTTCTGTAAATTAGTGATTTTAAACTTCTTTGGGTTTTTTTTTGAGATCTGCTATCACAAGTGATTTGTTACCAGTAATATATGAAAGAAGTTTGCAAAGACCTTATTAATATTTTAAAGTATAAATTTGAGTGGAATTATGGTTGTATCAGTCAGGATAGGTTAAGCTTTGTGCAGTACCAAACAACCAAACAAGTCTTAGTTGCTTCAAATATTGAAGTTTTATCTTGCTCTTACTGTATATCTATTGTAGGTAATCTTGGGGCTCTGCTCTGGATTATTCTCACTCAGACATAAAAATTGATAGAACCTTATCATATATGTTTCTAGTCACTATGGGAGGCAGGAGGAAGTGGGCAAGTCACTTATTGGCTCTTGAAATTTGGAAGAGACATATCATTTCTGTTCACATTTCATTGCCCAAAGTAAGAAGTAGAGACTTGCCTTACTAGAATAAGGAGGGGAAGGATGTTCCAACCATGTACTTAGAAGGAGGGGGATTAGAATATTAAGGAATAGCCCGATGACTACAATAGAGTCATCCTTTGGTGAATCTGTTACTGTGAACCTTCCATCATGCCTTCTGGGAGGTTCATAAGAGTAGAGAGCTCTCAGGCAAGAGTTGAACCTAACCCACAGGCCACCTACTGTTGCATAGCCCATGGTGGTGTTTGCAGATGGACATTACACTCTTCAAGTCAATCCTGGGGACTGAGGCTGTAAGCTCTTTTTCCAAATGAAGAAGAAGCTCAGTTCCCTCCAGCTGTGGCAATTCAGAAGATCCCTGATTTGTTAGTGGGAAAGAGGAGTGAGGACAGGAGGACCTTCTAACATAGAGCTCTGGGAGCCCTTCCATAATTGATGTAGGTTTCCAACAGCCATAGTCTAAACTTGTCCTCTAAAGGCTCTTCTCAACCTCATCTGACCCACCCAGCTAAAATCTGGTGCTTGAATATATTGCTTTGGAATAAACTTCCGCTCTCCATTCTTTTCTCATTGTGAACATTTATTTAGCACTGACTGTGTGCCAGCCACTGTTCTAAGCATTTGATATATCTTACTCTAATTTAATCCTTTGTAATAGTCAGGGAGGTGGGTACTATTATTACCTCCATTTTACAACCAAAGCACTGAGGGGTTAAGGAAATTGCTAGTTAGTAGGGCAGCTGGGATTTAATTCCAGACAGTCTGGCTTCAAAGCCCAGTGTATGGCTTCTTGGCTACTAGCACAGTATAATATTTGGAGAAAATGAGCTCAATTTGAATGTGGGTATGAACAATGAAATGCTCAGTGATGCCAGGAGCAGCTCACAGATATTCTCAGGGACTAAAATCCTCACAGTCTTGCACTCTCTATTTAAATCAATAGGACAAAACTAATGCTGATGTGCCAGTGGCCCAGCAGGCACCTTAATCTTTACAGATCTAAGGCAGAACAAATTTATGTGATTGATTGTTAATAGAGCTTCTGGCATGACCAGCCAATGATAGGTAGATAAACTGAAGAAATATTGGTGTTTTCAAGAAACACAGTTTTCTGAAGACCTAAACTCATGACTGTGTGCACACAGGGCTTGTAGAATTACTGTATGAAATCATTATCACAAAAAAAAGCGTAAAACTTCCATAAAGCAAAGAGGGTCTGTCTAAAAATGAGTGCTAAAGTCATGGGAACTTATCTGATAGTATGCTGGTAACTGTTTAATAATTGATTCTCTGAAAAATAAAACAAGACAAAGCAAACAACCCCTTTCCCCCAAACGCAGCCTATTTGTAGTGGCTACCCGTTTCTGTGGTGTAAATATACCCACTGTTTCAATTTCCAGCTACCAATGTGGTATCAGCGAATACACAGTTGGAACGAGTTGCTAATAATTGGTTCTCGTAGGCAGACACAATTTAGCACACTAGTGATTTTAGATGGGACAAAGAAGACACCCCATAGTTCAAGTTTATAAAAAAAATATGCTAGACCTGAAACAGTTTAACTCAAATGAATATACCATCATATCAGAGTTGTAAGTGAGAAATGTTTTAGTTTTTTAAAAAAGTTTATTTATATTTTGAGAGAGACAGTGGAGCAGGGGAGGAGCAGAGAGTGAGGAAGAGAAAGTCTCCCAAGCAGGCGCTGCACTGTCAGTGCAGACGCAGGGCTCGAACTCACAAAACGATGAGATCATGACTTGAGCTAAAACTGAGAATCGGACACGTAACTGACTGAGCCACCCAGGTGCCCCTAGTTGTTTTTATTTTTAGTACTAGTGAAGCACGTTCTTTGCAGACACATCTCACTAATGCCTTTTGTGCTGCTCTTCAAGGTTGTTCTCTAGAAAATTTTACTGAAACTGCCAGGATCCTGCCATTTTCAAGAATTTCAGCTCTGAAAAGAGGAAAAGACGGGAATGTCAGACTGTGGGAGTCTGAAGCGCCCAGTGCTGCCCGGGGCTGTCCCAGTGAGTAGCTGTGGTCTGGGGCGTGTCATTCATCTTAAAGCGACTACACCCTTATCTCCTTCTGGTGCTGAAGTTTATGGTTTTAAGCCCAGTTAAAGGGGATGGTGAGGAGACGAGCATAAAGTAAATCAGTAGAAAGGGGACAGAAAATGGAGAAAGAGGAAGAAAAAGAATGAGTGGAGGTGCTAGGAGAAGGAAACAGAACCAAGAGAAAATGGAAGAACCTAGCATTCATCAAGAACCTACTTCATGCCAGTGATTATAAGATTAGGACTGACTACAGGACTATGATTTATGTGATTAGGAGAAGCTATTCATTTATTTATTTATGCTAATTTAATTTTTATACCAACTTCATGTAGTAGGGATTACTTTCAGTATTTTACAGATGAGGAAAATGGGCCCAGAGTCCAGTTGTTCACCCAAAGCCACACTTCTAGCAAGTAGGCTGAGCTGGAGACCCAAACAAGGTCTGAGTGGCTCTAAATCCTGTGATCTTCGCACCATGCAGTGCTGCCTAAGTGGGCAGGAGGTCTGAGAGGAGTGTTGGATTAAGATCACTCCCAGGAGAGCACGTGGTCTTTGATTTGTGAATTATCCTTTGACAAGTTTGTGGATCATCTTTGCTGCTCTTTACCTGCTCAAACCTTTAAATCTTAAGGACTCCAGTCTGAAAAGGACAACAAAAGCAGCCTGTTAGGGCAGAAATTATCTGCTGGGATGATGCATCCATGCCCAGGGTAAGGGGACCCTGGTGGCTGGCTAGCTGCAGCTTCAGATTGAGGGTTGCTTTTTGGATCTCCCCAAGGGGACAGTGTCAGAAAGTTGGCAAAAATCTGCTGGGCTTGGTTTTAAACATTGAGGCTGGGGAAGACACAAGAAGAAAGAGAGAGAGAGAGAGAGAGAGAGAGAGAGAGAGAGAGAGAGAGAGAGAGAGAGAGAGATTAAAAGGACAGGCAGATTTTTGTTGTCCAGTAGAGACTACTTCATCAGCACGCTGATTCTCAGTCTCAGAGTCTGGCTGAAATCAAAATTTGAATCAGACATCTGCTTTAATGAGTAAGAAAATATTGATTAAAAGAACCAGACTCCCTTAGCTCCCAGCTCTAGAATCTCAGTGCTTTGATAGCACAAATCAATACTCTCTTATGAAGGTTTAAGCTCTGATTTGTGAAATGGGAACTGCACCAAAGTCCAATAAGCACTGTCCTCAGCTGAAGCATCCGGCAGAGAAACTGCAGCGGGCGCTGGCTCATGGCAAGTACATTTACCGCGGGGCAGCTTTTACTCAGGGCATGGAGCCCTGGGTCAGAGCTCAGGGCAGCTTCAGAAGTGACCTCCTGCTGTGGCCTCACTGGGAAGGGATCAGATGCCATGGTGCACATGCTGTCTGTATTGTGTATACATACATGGATGGATATTCCCTCTTTTATGCAAAGTAAGCACCATGAACTTGAATTATAGGCCCCATCGGGAGTGCATTTGCTGCTGGGTCATTTGCATCCACAGCCTGGTTCTGTCTTTTTCAGTTCCTGGGGAGCTCTTAAAGCTGAATGAATCCGTTTTGGTACTATAGGTAAAAGCTCATCTCTTTGTTCTTGCTCACTGGAACTGAAGGTTAAAGGTTTTTCTTCGGCTGGGAAAGGAACACACATTTTGGAATCAAACAAACCCATGTTCAAATTCCATCTTCAGCACCCTCTAGCTATGTGACCATGGGGAACAATTATCTCACCTTGACTGAGTCTGTTTTCTTGTCTGTGAGATGTAGATGACAGCGGATCTTATGTCCTGGGATGTTGCAGGGATCCCGTGAGATCCTGCCAGGACGGTGTTTAGTGCACTGCCTGGTATGCAGTAGGCATTTCTATAATCCCTGTAATTCTCCTAGATTACTAGTGAACATATACATGTGTCACAGCACTGGCTGGGGTTTTGATAAAGGGGAAGGCAAGCACTAATCTATCCAAGTGACTGCTTTATTTATCATCCACCTTGTGTTTCTGACGCCAGACCCAAGTCAGCCATTAACTAGCCTCAGGAAGGTCTGTTCATCCCCTGTCACCCAAAGTGTTAAATAGTCACAGATGTCAGCTCTGCATCAGCTGTGAGACCATGGGGACAGGTGCTTGTGCTCTTGGGTCTTCGTTCCTTTATCTTTAAAGGCAGGGTGGGATCATAGGGAATTTGACATCCCTAAGGCCTCTCTAGTGGGAATATTCCTGGATGTTCTATATTCTGCTTTCTTGCATTGCCCCTTTTTCTCTTAATGTCTACCTATGACTTGAAGAACTCTGCTTTTCCCACAGTATGTACTTTCTCCAGGGTGGAGGCTTCCCAGTCAGCCCTTGCCTGATTCTTCTCACCTTTTGGGGTTCCATTAATTGGCACTCACTAGCCATTTCAGTATGAGTGACTCTTTCTCTGTCTGATGCCCTCTGGTCCCCACTTCCTCCCTCTTCCTCCCTAAACTCTGCCATGTTGTTTGCCTATTTGGGGGATTAAATGACCCTAAATAGTGCACCAGTTGTGCTCATAAATGAAGCAAATAGGGTATTTTACAGATGTTCAAATCAGATCCTTCCCTCTAAGCTGCCTATTAAATTCTGCATGGCTTCTTTCAATGAAGACCAAAGGAAGGAATTCCTCAGGTGACAGCACCAGAAATAGGTGTTTTTAAAAACAAACATACAAACAAGTGTAGGGTCACTATGGATTACTTAACTGATTGTGTCTCTCTCCTTGCTTTGGTAGTGGAGAGCTGAGAGCCATATTTGGGGCCCACATCTAGTAAGATTGTGTGGCAGGCATTTTGAATCTTAATCTGTACCCTAAGTTCATTTACTTTTCCTAACTTTATATTTTCCCTCATTCATTAAAAAAATCCTGTTATTCTTTTGAAAGTGATGCCATGCCCTTTTAGAAGAGGGTGAGGCTAAAGTAAATAAATGAATGCATTCTGTGCATTTTATATAGTTGAGTGCTTCACTCAGCCCCAGGGAAAAGCAGTCAGAGAAGACTTTTTGGAGGAAGATGCTTGGAGGATTACACACGCACCAACGACTGTGCAGTACAGTCAGCCATGACACCTCCAGAGTGGCATAAGCCTGGTGACCAGAGGTATAAGGCTGAAAGTGAAATATAGAAAACCTTATTAGGTATTTGAGTGGGAAACATTTGCCATATAACATAACATAATCATGGAAGTGAAATCCCATTATATTTGTGTCCACACTCAAGGGGAGGAGGTTATACATTCTGTCTGCCACAAAGAGTTCATGTAAATTAACATCAGATTTTGTCTCATTGAGAAGTAAGAACTTCCTGTGTGTCTCTCTGGCTCGTCTTCTTCATTTTCTTTTTTTTTTTTTTAAATAGTTTATTGTCAAATTGGTTTCCATACAACACCCAGTGCTCTTCCCCATAAATGCCCGCCTCCATCACTACCACCTCTTTTCCCCCCTCCCCCTTCCCCTTCAACCCTCAGTTCGTTTTCAGTATTCAATAGTTTCTCAAGTTTTGCATCCCTCTCTCTCCCCAACTCTCTTTCCCTCTTTCCCTCCCCATGGTCCTCCATTAGGTTTCTCCTGTTTTCCTGTTAGACCTATGAGTGCAAACATATGGTATCTGTCCTTCTCTGCCTGACTTATTTTGCTTAGCATGACACCCTCAAGGTCCATCCACTTTCCTACATTCTTCTAACCACCATTACTGTATTATGATTCTAGGACACCATCATGAGTGAGAAACACAGCAAGATCTGTATTTAACCAATTTGGTGCTCTTAAACACCCTGGCTTTCCTAACTCTGACTTTAACATTAAGATCTGGCCAACCCATGGTTTGTCTCACTGTCTGGAATCAATACTGACCTCAGATACCTCCCTGATCTCCATCACCACTAACACTACCTCCACTTGCTATCCCTGTCCCTGTGAACAACCCATTTTCTTCTGCTACTCATTCTCTGATGTAAAGACAATGGATGCATTTTGGTAATGGATCTTTGTGGAGATTTTAAAAAATTAGGACTTTAAAAGAGAATGTTATGATGTAGTTTGATAGGCAAGATGGTTCACAATTTTGTTAGGGCTTTACCTGTGTTCTTTTTTTTTTAAATTTTTTTATACAATTTATTTTTTTAACATATGCAATTATTTTCTGTCATTTACAATACAGTAGTTTCAATGATACTCTAAACAGAAAAGCAAAGTAAAAAATCAAAACCCCCACTTCTATTTCATGTAATTAGACTTAGACAGAAATTAGAAGGTTAAGTAACAACTAGTTAATCACCTAATTTCACAGTGGCAATTGTAATATAGCAGCTTATCTATGATACATTCAAGATACATGATATAATTTATTACTTCCCCATAAGCTAAAACACAGCCTGCTTAATACCTTTCCTTAAATTCCACCTCTATACTACAGTATACTTGAGGTCCATGCAAAAAAGTAGCTACCTACCTGTGTTCTTCAATGACTTCCATGTGGATTTCCAGCTATAGAATCCATTTACATAGCTTCCTTTCATAGTAAGAGTAGGAGGATGCTCTCCAGGTGTCAGAACATCTTGCTTCCAATGACTGCCTTAGAGAGTATGAGTGTCCTGTCACCACCTAGAATTCTGAGACCACCAGGGTAGACCCCTGCACAATAGAAGTCACAGACCCTGTGCAGTAAAGCCTACAATATCCAGCTTTACCCAGAGAAAGAGGGATTGTACTCATCACTTATTAGTGATGATTCAAGCCATTAGACTAAAAGTGTTTGTTTATGAGTAAAATTCTCAGATTTTGTAAATTCTCAGAATATTGTAAATTCTCTAATAGTGGGACTTTTTATCCTGGCCTTCCTTTTTTGTCAAGTTCATAGAACCTTCTGGACATCACCATGGCTTCCCCAGATGTCTGTAAACTGTTGTCATCAGTCTGCTCATTTTCTCAGTGGGAAGAAACCAAAATGAAAAAAATGAAGATTTTTGGGTGCCTGGGTGGCTCCATCAATTGATCATCCAACTTTGGCTCATGATCTTGTGATTTGTGAATCTGAGCCCCACGTTGGGTTCTGTGCTGACAGCTTGGCGCCTGTAGCCTGCTTCGGTTTCTGTGTCTCCCTCTCTTTTTGCCCCTCCCTGCTCATGCTGTGTCTGTCTGTCTCTCTCTCAAAAATAAATAAACATGAAAAAAAATGAAGATTTTAGTCAAATCTGATTTCTGCCTTTGCTTAATATTTGGTGCAATGAGAAATTAACAAGGTGAGTCTGAGCTTTAGCCAGAGGCTGAGAAGAAAGTACCCAGAAATCAGTCAGCTAAAGATCTAAAGAAAAGAGAATGCTGTCCTTTGTCTAGTTGATATTGGAACAGTAAAGACTAGGATGTTATATGATGGTTAAAAATCATCTATGTAACTTGGGACTTTTCTTTCTATGTAACTAGTTCTTTCTTTTAAAGTTTCCCTATAACAATAACGATGACAAAAATATTTATTGAATACTTACACTAGGCTGGATAGTTCCCCTACATTAACTCATTTTCCTTCACAGTAACCTGATGAGGTAAGAAGTATTAGAATTACTTCACAGATTAAAATTAAAGACTTAGAGAAGTTAAGGAACTCTCCAAAGTCATATGGCTACTGCCCTGGGCACATACAGAACCAGGTGTATCTAACTCCGGAGCCTACACACTAAGGCTAATTCTTAGAAGCTGTCGAAACAAGGGCCCCAACCTTGTAAGAGTTCTTATTAAGAGGTCATAAAGTGATAATATGTCTTAAATTTGCTTCATGTTAGTCATGTTCATGTGGTGAGGAAAACTGTGTGGATAATTGTATAAAATAAGTATAGTCACATATTGAGTCTTAGTGAGGCTGGGAGAAGGTACATGTAAGGTACACATATGGCTTATGTCAAATATTATATAATATAATAGGAAAGATTGGAGAATGGATATATATAATTATATATTTTAAATTAAAATAAGCCTTAAAGAGGGGTGCCTGGGTGGCTCAGTCAGTTAAGTGTCTGACTTTGGCTCAGGTCATGATCTCATTGTTGGTGAGTTTGAGCCCCATGTCAGGCTCTGTGCTGACAGCTCGGAGCCTGGAGCCTGCTTTGAATTCCCTCTCTCTCTGCCACTTCCCCACGCATGCTCTGTCTCTCTCTCAAAAATAAATAAGCATTTAAGAAATTAAAAAAAAGCCTTAAAGTTTTGACAAAGAGGAATTTCAGATATTCATGTTTGACCTGACACCCATGCATTTAACCTAACTGCTCCAGCTAGAATTTTGCCCTCAGTGGAAAACAGTGAGATACAATGGCGGTTGCCAATCATAGTTCTTTATCTTCTCATAAGATGGTGACTGTATTTGGTGTTTCAAATATTGTAACATTTTTTCTGGTTTCTGCATATGTAGATTCTGTCACACAGCTTTCCCCCTATTTGAAATCCTTAGTGGGGCCCCTAACATGAAAGCACTCAAATATATAAATCACTTAATCACAAACATAAAGAAACTCATTGATAATAATATCATAATAGTAGGGGACTTCATCCCACTTACAGCAATGGACAGATCATCTAAGCAGAAAATCAACAAGGAAACAATGGCTTTGAATGACACACTGGACTGGATGGACTTAACAGATAAATTCAGAACATTTCATTCTAAACCAGCAGAATACATATTCTTCTCGAGTGCACATGGAACATTCTCTAGAATACATCATATACTGGGACAAAAATCAGCCCTCAATAAGTACAAAAAGATCAAGTTGCATATTTTCAGACTACAACACTATGAAACTCAAAATCAACCACAAGAAAAAATTTGGGAAGACCATAATACATGGCAATTAAAGAACATCCTACTAAAAAAATGAATGGGTTAACCAGGAAATTAAAGAGGAAATTAAAAAGTACATGGAAGCCAATGAAAATGAAAACATGACAGCTCAAAACCTCTTTGATGCAACAAAGGCAGTCATAAGAGGGAAGTATATAGCAATTTAGGCCTTCCTAAAGAAGGAAGAAAGCTCTCAAATATACAACCTAACCTTACACCTAGAAGAGCTTGAAAATTTATAGGAAATAAAGTCCCAAACCAGCAGAAGACAGGAAATAATAAAGATTAGAGCAGAAATCAATGCTGTAAAAAAAAAAATACTAGAAAAATCAATGAAACCAGGGCCTGGTTCTTTGAAAGAATTAACAAAATTGATACACCCTTAGCCAAATTGATCAAAAAGAAAAAAGAAAGGACCCAAATAAATAAAATCACAAATGAAAGAGGAGAGATCACAACCAACATTGCAGAAACACAAGCAATAATAAGAGAATATTATGAGAAATTATATGCCAACAAATTGGGCAATCTGGGAGAAATGGACAAATTCCTAGAAAATATAAACTTGAATAGATCCCCTTACCAGTAAGGAAATTGAATCAGTAATCAAAAAATCTCCCAACAAACAAGAGTCCAGGGCTGGATGGCTTTCCAGGGGAATTCTACCAAACATTTATTTATTTATTTATTTATTTGTTGTTAAATTTAAAAAAAATGTTTATTTTTGAAAAAGAGACAGAGTGTGAGCAGGGGAGGTGCAGAGAGACAGAGAGAGAGAGACAGAGAGACAGAATCCAAAGCCGGCTCCAGGCTCTGAGCTGTCAACACACAGCCTGATGCAGGGATCTATCTCACAGAATGCGAGATCATCACCTGAGCTGAAGTCAGATGTTCAACCAACTAAGTCACCCAGGTGCCCCTCTGGCAAATATTTAAAGAAGAGTTAACCTCTATTATTTTGAAACTGTTCCAAGAAATAGAAGTGGAAGGAAAACTTCCAAACTCATTCTACAAGGCCAGCATTACCTTGATTCCAAAACCAGAAGACCCCACTAAAAAGGAGAACTACAGACCAATTTCCCTGATGAACACAGATGCAAAATTTCTCCACAAGATACTAGCAAGCCAGATCCAACAATACACTAAAATAATTATTTATCATGCTCAAGTGGGATATATATCTGGGATGCAGGGCTGGTTCAATATCTGTAAATCAATCAATGTGATAGATCACATTAATAAAAGAAGGATAAGACCATACGAACCTCTCAATAGATGCAGGGAAAGCATTTGACAAAATACAGAATCGTTTCTTTTTTTTCTTTTTTTTTAATGTTTTATTTATTTTTGATACAGAGAGAGACAGAGTATGAGAGGGGGAGGGGCAGAGAGAAAAGGAGATACAGAACCGGAAGCAGGCTCCAGGCTCTGAGCTGTCAGCACAGAGCCTGACGCAGGGCTTGAACCCACAAATGTGAGATCTGACCTGAGCTGAAGTTGGAGGCCCAACTGACTGAGCCACCCAGGAGCCCCCAGAATCGTTTCTTGATAAAAATCCTCAAGAAAGGAAGGTAGAAGGATCATAACTCAAGATCATGAAAGCCATAGTTGAAAGACCTACCACTAATATCATTCTCAGTGGAGAAAAACTGAGATCTTTCACCCTAAGGTCAGGAACATGACAAGATGTTCACTCTCACCATTGTTATTCAACATAGTGTTGGAAGTCCTAGCCTTAGCAATCAGACAACACAAAGAGATAAAAGGCATCCAAATCAGCAAGGAAGAAGTCAAACTTTCACTCTTCACAGATAACATGATTCTCTATGTGGAAAAACCCAAAAGACTCCACCAAAAATTGCTAGAACTGATACATGAATTCAGCAAAGTCACAGAATATAAAGTCAATGTACAGAAGCTGGTTGCATTTCTGAACACCATCAATGAAGCAGCAGAAAGAGAAACCAAGAAATTGATCCCCATTTACAATTGCACCAAAACCCATAACATACTTAGGAATAAACATAACCAAAGAAGTGAAAAATCTATATACCAAAAACTACAGAAAGCTTATGAAGTAAATTGAAGAAGACACACACACACACACACACACACACACACACACACACACATTATTCCATGCTTATGAATTGGAAGAAAAATATTGTTAAAATGTAGATACTACTCAAAGCAGTCTACATATTCAATGCAATCCTTATCAAAATAACTCTTGCATTATTCAAAGAGCTAGAGCAAACAATCCTAAAATTTGTGTGGAACCAGAGAAGAACCCCCAAAGCCCAAGAAATCCTAAAAAAGAAAATCAAAGCTGGAGGCATCACAATTCCAGACTTCAAACTGTATTACAAAGCTGTATATATCAAGACAGTTTGGTACTGGCATAGAAACAGACACATAGAAAAATGGAACAGAATAGAGAACCCAGGAATGGACCCACAAACAAATGGCCAACTAATCTTTGACAAAACAGGGAAGAATATCCAATGGAAAAAGACAGTCTTTTCAGCAAATGGTATTGGGAAAACTGGACAGCGACATGCAGAAGAATGGACCTGGACCACTTCCTTACACCATTCACAGAAATAAACTAAAAGTGGATGAAAGCCCTAAATGTAGGACAGGAAGCCATCAAAACCCTAGAAGATAAAACAGGCAAAAAGCTCTTTGACTTGACTGTCGCAACTTTTTATTTGACATGTCTCCAGAGGCAAGGGAAACAGAAGCAAAATGAACTACTGGGATCTTATCAAGATAAAAAGCTTCTGCACAGTAAAAAAAAAAAAA